>NW_028318614.1:9547500-9874000 GCF_062004578.1 Staurois parvus
GTGAAACTGCCTTCTTTTATAATTAAAGAAGGTGGTACTCAGAAATGGGAATTATTTAGCTGTATTTTCACAGGATCATATTCAGGGTCATTGAGAGAAAAAGATTCCAGCAACCATTAGGATTTTGAAAGCAGGCAAAGATGTTGGCAGGCAACATTCCCCCGAATCACTTAAAGGCCAACAAAACCTTCCATTCGCTTAGAGAAAAGGAAGCTGCCATCTTAACCACTGTTTGATCCGCAGTTGCCAAGGTGCTGCACATGTAATCAGCTATCAACTGTAACTGTTATCATTCAAGTCATGCCCTGAACGTAACTGTTTTGGGAAACAGTTAAATTGGTGGGTTTAGTTCTGCTTTAAATGAAAACAGTTTTATTTCAATTTTATTATTTTCTTAACAGATACATGAAGCTGCCATGTAGTTATGTGGGTGTTTCAAGAGCCTGTAACTTACAGATTTTAGTAAGGCTCATAAAACGCAATAAACATGGAACATATGTTTTACTGCCTATTTAAAGGAAGATAAACTTTACTCAAACTATAAGATACACAGTTCTTTACTGGTAGTCAGGTATTTAGATTGTTCCTTGCTTTTTATCTGTGTTTGCTAATTGATAATACTTAGAACAGAAGGTAAAGCTGATTATAGAAAGTTGGACATGAAAGTGTCATCTGACCACTTATACCTTTCCCATTTATCAACTTTATGGCAAACCCCACCCACCACACCCACACAGGCTGCTAATAATTACTCTACCTTCATCACATTTTCCCACTGCCCTTTTACTTGCTGGAGACAAGAGAAAAAGTCCCGTGTAAGCTCAAACCCTTTCTGGTTGGAGCTTACACAGGGATAAACACACCCCTCTCTCCCCACTCATAAGGGCTAGTACTCAGGCCTGGTGATTTATTGCTCAGACACCCAGCACTGCATTGCACTGGAAAGAAGGGGAGAGTTATACTCCCCCATAATCACAAGTACCAAGCATTTCAATTTGCTCTGGTGGGCCAGTGGGGTGGTGGAGGAATGTTGTGAAGGTAAGTATCAGCAACCAGTCAGTATGGACTTTCTACTCTACCTATTACTTTGCCCAGAATGAGTAAAGAACTGGTTTACTTAAAATTTTTTGTTTGTAACAAAGTTAACATGTGTATTTGGATTGCCCAAGCATGCATGATATTTTAAATGGAGCAAAGAGCACAAGCAGACACCTCTGGCACCAGGCTAGTCCTGGGGGGAAAAACAGTAGCCGTCGGCCAGAAGCATCCAACCTGGCTGATTTTTTTTCGGAAGTGTCTGCTGTCTCCTGGTACCAGTAGACATGAGAATTATCATCTAGCTAGATTTAGCGACAATCGTCTTACTTTAACACTATTGGCTGGCTTGATGCCCAGCACAGTCTCAGGACTCACACTATAGAAAGAAAAACAGTTTTACAGAATTCAATATGGAATGCCTAATTGGGTAGTATGGATGTTAACAAAACAGGCAGCGGTACTCTGTAGAAGCTTTAACAGGAATTGATACGTAAGGCTTTGTGAAAATGTATCACAGAAGTGAACAGTTGTTAAAGCCATAAAGCATGTGTGCGTGGTGACTTGTTTTGAGTGTGGTATATGTTCAGATCTTTAAATGACAGCTATAAAAGATATACAGTACATGACAACCTAATGCATCTTTATGCCCTAATAATGAAATATGACCAAAAGTGTCACTGTTCCAGTGGGTAGGTTATTTCCAATGAGTATGTGTAATGTATTTATCAATCAGGAAACCCAATGGAATAAATGTAAGACTTACCCAGTGTGTGTTTATATGTGCTTCTGTAGTAGGATGCACTGCATAGTGCTTGGCAAGGAACAAACAGAGCTATATTTAAAACTGTGAGGAGTCCAGCTTCCCATACCTACGGGACTCTTTGACAGACAGAGAAGGAAATTGAATGCAGTGTCTTTCATTTTCTTTCCTCAGTACTTGTTCAAGTGATGCAATTCTTCTAGGACTCAGCACAACCTTAATTCACTGCTAAACTTAAAACACAGTAAAGCTACCCCTGGGGTAAAAACACCAGTGGACACAAACCCCTAGTAACAAAGTGACCTGGAACAGAACAGTAAATTAGCGTGTTATTAACTGATGGCTTGTTGTATGAATAATCTTCAATTAAGCCTCTACTGGATAAAACCTGTTAAAGGGGTTCTCTCATGGGTAAAAGTCCAAGCTGAAGCCATTTTTTTTTTTACTAAGAGGAGCTCACTTTTCCTTATATGATAAGTGCTGTATTTCTGACTGTGCGCTTGTTGTATGGATATTTATTATGCTGAAAAGAAGAAAGCTGAGGTCAGCAATGCAAAATGGTCAGTACACCTAGAACTGACATTTCATTTACAGGGGGATTAGGTTTGAATGGATAACCCACCAACCTCTTGTACCTCCCAGACTCCATTAACAAGATCTTGGCACCAGCTCCACCTTAATTATGCATGCATTAGTTAGGGGATCTCACTTTTTCAATGGGATTTATTAAATCAGATCACACTATAAAGAATGTAGCGGCAATGCTTTGCAATGCTTTCAAGCTCTGGTAGTTTTTCCAGAGGGTATTTGTTACCAACATTCACTGATTACAGCAGTACAGGTAGCATATCTGTGCAAATTACGGAGTTGATGTAGGTTTTCAGTGGGTTCCTGGACCAGTGGTCTCTCATGGGGTAGCAGTATCAAAAACCAGGGACTGACTACCACATACTCAGCAGTGTGATGCCAAGCATATGCTATGCTGAATATATGTTTGTGCTGAGCCATTCAAAATAATGCAGGGACACAGATAATTGTTTTTTTTGGAAGAACCCAAGCTCTGGGCAGCCAGAGAGTGCAAGGTTCAGGACTGCGTGGTGAACACTGCACAAAGGATCAGGTGTGCAGAATGCACAGAATGCAGGGATCAGGACTGCATAATGCACAGAGCACAGGGGCCAGGACTGCAGAATCAATAAAGATTTTTCCCCCAGTATAGCTCCCCCCCAAGTACAGTTCCCCCTCCCCCGGTAGAGCTCCGCAAAGTACAGACCCCCCCTTAGTAGAGCTCCCCTTAATACAGCACCCCCTAGTACAGCTCTCCTCCAATAAAGATACCCCTATAGTATAGTTTCCCCCTAGTACAATTTCCCCCAGCACTGATTTCTCTCTTCATCCTTAGTACAGCTTTCCCAGTACAGATCCCCTCCTGGCAGATCCCTCACAATACATCTCCCTCTCAGTATCGTTATGCTCAACCCCCCCGCCCTCCCCAAAGTTCAGCTCCCCCAATACAGATCTTCTCCTTAGTACAGCTCCATCCAATACAAATCCCCCTTAATACAGTTGCCCTCCCCAGTACATATATCTCTTTCCCCAGTCAAACCAGGCAGTTCAGAGTGAGTGGAAGTCTTTCCTCATTTGTGTCATGTGACTGAGTCAAGAAGGAAATCAGAAAAACTTCCCTTGCTCTGAACTACATCTGCCTGTGTCAGACCTGATAGGCAGCAGGAGCAGTGGCTGCAGTGTACAGTGGCTGTCAGTGATAGAAGACAGCAGCAGCTGCACCACTGATGTTCTGGGTGAAAGTGTTAAACTGAAGTATCAGCTTTCAACGTGCATTGAGTTTCCCATTTGAAGATGTACTTAAAGGAACTGAGGTATGATGTCTGCTTCCTGTACAATAACCAGTAACATAATAATAATTTCTGTAGAAATATAGTAACTATGTAATGCGTTTTCAATTAAGGAACTGAGAACATTGATGTCTTGTGAAAGAACCTTCTTTTTACTTCTTTCTGTTTTTACTTACTTATTACTTTTTACAGTTCATTGATATTTAATAATTTTTGTGTTTAAATGACATTATGTTCAAAGAGAGTTCCCTTTAGGATAATATTTCTAGGCATAAACAAAACCTTTTGTAAAGTCTTCATAGCCCAACATCATGAGCTTCATCATAACATATAACTAGTACTCTTCATTTAGCTTGTGATTTTATGAGGATGGTGGCAGTTTAGGTTTCATAACAGCTGGTAAGTCACGTAGAGCACTTTGTGGCTATTGAAACTAGGAAGTCCTGTCAATTCTCTGACTTTCAGTAGCATCCCCGGTCTATGATGATGATGATAAATATAGTAACCAACTTTTCTCTCAGCACCATTAAGCGAATGTATCAAAGGGTCACATTTTATGGTCCATGTGTTTGATATAGACAGCCTCTTTCAACATACAGAAAATATGGGTCTTGGAATGCCAACAAAAAAACCCACTTAGATGCCACAGTGGAGCTACCCTGATTGGCTCTTTGGAAATGTTGGGTGACATTAAATACATGTGCTGAATTTGCATTGTGTAAACCTCTGCCCCTTCCCACTAAACTTTGCCGTTTTACTTGTCTCCTTTACTAATCTGTTTTATCAAAGCTATGCTGTCACATATGAAGGAAGAAAAAAATGTGCATTGACATGGAAGGTTAAACATTAATTTGATTGGTTGTTGTGTGACACAGATAGAGTTACTAATCCAGAACAATAATCAAGTGTCAACAATGATGTAAAAATGCTAAAATCCATCACAACCCATCAGAAATAATGTTTAATCTGACTATAGAACACTGAGAACTGATTAGTTACTACACTTTAGAATACATTATTGCTTTTTGAACTGCCCAAGTGTGCTTCTGTTTGAGTGTGGGATCTACACCAAACCCATTCAAGAGCTCTACAACCACCTACCCTCCCACCCAAGAGCTCTACACTCACCCACCCTTCCACCCAAGAGCTCTACACTCCCCTGCCCTCCCACCCAAGAGCACTACACTCCCCTGCCCTCCCACCCAAGAGCTCTACACTCACCCGCCCTCCCACCCAAAAGCTCTACACTCCCCGCCCTCCCACCCAAGAGCTCTACACTCACCCGCCCTCCCACCCAAGAGCTCTACACTCACCCACCCTCCCACCTAAGAGCTCTACACCCACAAATTCCTGCTGAATTTTACAAACTCATGTTAAGGACCACATTTTGAAATACGTAAAATTAATTTCACAGATTTCTAATGACAACCTGTGATAGTTGCTGGAGTTGGCCAATGTCTGCAAGCATGGAGCTTACAGCAGTTCACGCACATGTAAAGACATGCTTAGGCTATGTTTTACATTTAAATGTAAAAATGGGGTAATTGGGAAGTGTTACTCAATTATTACACATTTGCGCATTTGCGCTGTATCATTCAATTGATTTCAATTTGTTCTTCCAGCATGATTGACTTCGCAGGCTAAATGAGGCCTACAAAATAGAAGTATTGGGTGCTCTTCTGAGTCCAATATTTGTGTGAATGTTACCTTCATTATGTTACTTCATTACTTTTTAAAGCTGATCTTTAAATCCTGTAGACATTTGTCTCTCATTTGTCAAATGCTGGCATTCACATTTGTAACAGCTTTTTATTTTTCTTAATGTGAAGGGTGGAGGGCTGTGACCTGGAACAGCAGCAGTGCAGTGTATTTATTTATTTAATTAACTGGTATACTGTCAGTAGATAAGGTAACTTGGTACACCTTCTGTATAAAAGGCTTAGTCTATATAAGGGTCACCTTGGCACCCATCCTGAAAAAAAGGTTGTTTTTTTCAGATAAATTAGTTTTTAGTTTATGTGAGAACAATCATACAAGGATTATTACACATCCTGCAAAACAGTACCAAGCTTTGCACGGTTATACAGTGTTTTTCATATCACTTTTACATAAGGGCCCATTCACACCAGAAACTGCACATTTATTGCACATTTTTGCATGCAGAGTGATGTGCATTTGACGCATGTTTATTATGCTCATTTGCATGCATTTGCTGTGCATTTTTCCTAAGCTTTCATTTCCCTCGAGGTCACTTGCGTCTTCTTTGGGCTTTTCTGTGCAATGCACTGTGTTGCAGTGCATTTTCGTGCATTTAAATACATTTGCATGCATTTATGTGCATTTGCAGTGCAGAAAAATGCAGCTTACTGTATTTTTTTACTGCACTGCAGTGCAATAATGTGAACTATGCCCATAGGATAGCCTGGGTTTTGGACTCCCCATGCAGTTGAAATGTAGTAAAAAATGCATCCTACTGTATCTGGTATGAATAGGCCCTAAAAGCAAACTTCAAACACAACACAAAATTAAGACATAAATTTATAATGTCTGTTAGTATTTGTTCATGTGTGCTTTTTTGCTATTTTTGTGCTTATAGCAGCAAAAAATGAAATCCTCAAGCTTCGGGCTTGTAGCAGCAAATGGAGTTTTCTTCTCAGTTCTGTGTAGAGCATTAGACACAATGCGAGTCAGTCGTGGCTCTTGTCATCCAAGTGGCTGGGATTGATTTAGTAATAATCACAACTAATCTATAACTACTGTGGAATGAAGGGATTCCATACATGTATAACCTGATATGTACTGTACATGGGAACCCTAAGCGTAAGCATATGAAAAACCATATAATGAAGCAGTATAAGCCAGAGACCATTCTGTAAAAATAGAAACTGTGTTTATTAAGGGGTTACCTTATTTGAACCAACGGAATATATTACATGACCTACATAACAAGCTCAGCTACAGAAGCACGGGCACAAATATATAAATAATCATTATACGTAGGTCTGCTTGGCTTTAGGCAAAATGACCATCCAGACTAACTACACCACGACAAACATAGCAAAGGGGGTAGGAGGGAGGGGAGCTCTGATCTAAAAAGAATCTAAATAGATTCCACCAGAAAGACAGCTTTGGCAGTTAGACCTAAAATGCACAGGTCTTTGTGCCAAAAGTCCGAAACTCTGGCACCATATACAATACCCTGAGGAATCCATGGTTTTGAATAGATACCTGACTGGCCAGGTAGCTGACAAATCATAACTTTGTTGCTACCCAGACACCAACTGTAACACAAAACATCCGATTATAATCACCTGGTGATTATATTCACACACTGGTACTAAATTTGTCCTGTGGTGCATCCCATGTGGCACCTCATTATATAGTATGATGCCTTTCATGCGCTGACAGAGTTTTTCATCCTGACTAGGTTCTTCTTTTGATGGTTTTGCCCAAATGCACTCTAAACAAAAATTATTTCTATCTGTATATTATTAAATCCCAACAGTCTTTAAGTGGCACTTCTTGTGCCAGTATCTAGCATTTATGGTGCCCTAGGCTATTATGAATACATTTGCCCTAAATTAGTACTCAGGAATCCAGCAAGCTGGAATCTTTGTACTTTGTTTTTTAAATTGTTTCATAAATTGTGTGTCTGGCTGAATGCACTATTTACAGTAAATGTAGCTAGAAAAAAAAAGAAGACATTGTTGCTGCACAGCCTTCTGAAAAACAGTTTTCTGAGGACACATTTATTATAGTGAGCACAGCTTATGTTCAGATTTTTTACTATTTATTGTTAAACTGCACAAAAACATGAAGAGATTCAGGGATTTTAATTCAGCACCATGGTCAGTGGCAGAGCCTAGTCAATTTTGTGGATTTCTTTCAGCATATAAAAGGACCCTCTATAAGGTTTAAATTGCATTGTCCATCTTCCTGTGCTTATCGAGGTTTTCTTCCAAGGCTCACTGCTGTTCACATCATTCGCTGGAGCTTATCTGCCACAAGGTTATAAATGTTTGAAATTACGGGCTCGTCCCAATTCCCTCCCAAGCAACAGTTGCTAAGAGAATTTCACACCCAGACTCACTATTATAGGAGTAATAGATGCCATTTTCCCTAAAGTGGAAACATCTTGGCAGTTCTTAGGAAGATACAAGAGCTTAGGGAAAATTAAAGGAAAATCTAGCATCATGCAATTTATAAACTGGGTAGTGCTATGTATGTAACAGGTACTTTTAAAAAATTATTTTTTAAAAGAATTATGGCCTAATTAAAATGCAGAATATTGTTTGAAATTTATGAACCAATGAAGTAATTTAATGAAAACAATTAACACGCTGACTTTGCAACAGGGGAGAAGCCTATGTATACACCATTACCTGACACCTTTGAAAATGATGTGTCTGTGCCCACTCTCTCCACTAACATGCTGATGGTGAGCTCAGCATACACATAGGAAAGCTTTAGATTTTATTACATCTTGGAAGCTGGGACCTTTTTTGTTTTTGGTTCAGATCTATTCCACTGTGACAAGCTGGAAAGAAGCAGTCACATGCTGGAAGTAAAAATCAAAATCTCTATATATGTTTCATAAGAAAAACATTAAGTAAGTACTTGAGCAAGATTCAATGGAAAGCAGTAGCAAAAAAAAAAAAAATAACTTTGTAAAAATGTAATTTTCTTTGAAAGCTGTTTATTTCAAATATATGCTTTAGTTTACTTTAACTACAGTCAGGTCCATAAATATTGGGACATCGACACAATTCTAACATTTTTGGCTCTATACACCACCACAATTGATTTGAAATGAAACGAACAAGATGTGCTTTAACTGCAGACTGTCAGCTTTAATTTGAGGGTATTTACATCCAAATCAGGTGAACGGTGTAGGAATTACAACAGTTTGCATATGTGCCTCCCACTTGTTAAGGGGCCAAAACTAATGGGACAGAATAATAATCATAAATCAAACTTTCACTTTTTAATACTTGGTTGCAAATCCTTTGCAGTCAATTACAGCCTGAAGTCTGGAACGCATAGACATCACCAGACGTTGGGTTTCATCCCTGGTGATGCTCTGCCAGGCCTCTACTGCAACTGTCTTCAGTTCTTGCTTGTTCTTGGGGCATTTTCCCTTCAGTTTTGTCTTCAGCAAGTGAAATGCATGCTCAATCGGATTCAGGTGAGGTGATTGACTTGACCATTGCATAACATTCCACTTCTTTCCCTTAAAAAACTCTTTGGTTGCTTTTGCAGTATGCTTTGGGTCATTGTCCATCTGCACTGTGAAGAAGCGTCCAATGAGTTCTGAAGCATTTGGCTGAATATGAGCAGATAATATTGCCCGAAACACTTCAGAATTCATCCTGCTGCTTTTGTCAGCAGTCACATCATCAATAAATACAAGAGAACCAGTTCCATTGGCAGCCATACATGCCCACGCCATGACACTACCACCACCATGCTTCACTGTTGAGGTGGTATGCTTAGGATCATGAGCAGTTCCTTTCCTTCTCCATACTCTTCTCTTCCTATCACTCTTGTACAAGTTGATCTTGGTCTCATCTGTCCATAGGATGTTGTTCCAGAACTGTGAAGGCTTTTTTAGATGTCGTTTGGCAAACTCTAATCTGGCCTTCCTATTTTTGAGGCTCACCAATGGTTTACATCTTGTGGTGAACCCTCTGTATTCACTCTGGTGAAGTCTTCTTTTGATTGTTGACTTTGACACACATACACCTACCTCCTGGAGAGTGTTCTTGATCTGGTCAACTGTTGTGAAGGGTATTTTCTTCACCAGGGAAAGAATTATTCGGTCATCCACCACAGTTGTTTTCTGTGGTCTTCCGGGTCTTTTGGTGTTGCTGAGCTCACCGGTGCGTTCCTTCTTTTTAAGAATGTTCCAAACAGTTGTTTTGGCCTCGTCTAATGTTTTTGCTATCTCTCTGATGGGTTTGTTTTGTTTTTTCAGCATAATGATGGCTTGCTTCACTGATAGTGACAGCTGTTTGGATCTCATCTTGAGAGTTGACAGCAACAGATTACAAATGCAAATAGCACACTTGAAATGAACTCTGGACCTTGTATCTGCTCATTGTAATTGGGATAATGAGGGAATAACACACACTTGGCCATGGAACAGCTGAGAAGCCAATTGTCCCATTACTTTTGGTCCCTTAACAAGTGGGAGGCACATATGAAAACTGTTGTAATTCCTACACCGTTCACCTGATTTGGATGTAAATACCCTCAAATTAAAGCTGACAGTCTGCAGTTAAAGCACATCTTGTTTGTTTCATTTCAAATCCATTGTGGTTGTGTATAGAGCCAAAAATGTTAGAATTGTGTCGATGTCCCAATATTTATGGACCTGACTGTATATACCATCTTCCAAGAGGCTGTGGGCTCCGTATATTATTTTAGTTTTTTAATTGGAGAGCTGCCAAGTCTCGTTAGTTTTAATAGCCAATAGAAAACTTCCCAAGCATCATTCGCTCTCCATCAGGTGTAGGCAGGTGCAGTCTAGTTTCTCCACTGTGGGTGGCGCTCATCTGGAGCGACAGTACAGCTGGAGGGGGAAGTCAAGAGAAACTTGTTTTCTCTATGAATCCCTTGGTTCTCTGGAGCAGCGTTCTGGCTGGTTAAGCTGCATCCAGATGACCCGGGTGGCCATCTTGGGACACGCAGAGTCTTTTTAAGTCCCTGCCCTTGGATTTTGTTGCACATTTGCTAAGTGGCTAGTGTAGAGAGGGTATACCTGTCTATCAGGGACAGCACTAGTGATTAGGGACAGGTTCTGAAGGAGTAGGAACAGCTCAGGGCCTAGATCTTTTCTCCAGCAAGCTTCCTTTTTGGTTGGACCGGCCAAGTCGCATTCCACCCTCCTTGGCAGGCACTGTCTTCAGTTCAGGCCTACTACCACTTACTCTCCGCTGCATTGACTGTAAGTTCCTGGTAGGGTGAGCTCCACTGCTGGGTTGTTGTACTGTTTGCAAGTTGCAATATGTTGGTTACTGCGGTCCTCTGTGTGTTTCCTTTCACAACACCACACTGCACCTACTCAACACAAGTCTCTAGTGGAACCCACAACAAAGAACGGACACTTTGATATTATCACGTAATCAAAGCTTTATTTTAATTAAAAATTACCCTAATAATAACTTGTGATATGTCATGTTTCTTAACATGTTTCTAATGCTAAGGATGTTTTAAATAGGGCACTATTATAAAAGACACAGTAGTCTTCTCTAATCAGATTAGATCTACCCAAATACAATACCACTGTCGTATATTGTTTTGGTTTTTTTATGCCTTTTCTTTGTAACTGTATTTGTTAAGACTAAACACGCTTTTCCTTTTTTTGCTTTGACCTACACTTCTCACTCTTAAATTAAGAAATCGTTCCTACATTTACTGTTTCTTTGTTGTCGAGGTCACTTCAACCAGCACTTGCTAGCATTGCTTTTCTTTAACGTTAAACTACAAATGTGTAATCCCAAGAGCTTTCAGTCTTTTTATTTGATATGAAGAGTGTTCACAAACTTAACTCCTTTGGTGTCAGAAAAACCTGTTGGGTTGAAATGGAACTACCACTGTAAGACTGTAAGATATTGCATGCTTTCTTAGCCTTTAAGTATTGTTTGTGCCAGAAACCAAAGCCGACTTTGTTTCCTGCTTAGTAGTACTGCACAGTGATTGTGCTTTATTGCTCTTCTTTTCACAGAGCAAGTCCATAGGTCATCTGGGATCTAAACTGAATGAAAATGATAGATTTTCAATAAGGCTGTCTGAGCTAATTTCAGCAATTGTTAGGCAGGGTGTGTTAATCATGTTAGCTGTAATGGAGATGACAGCTATAAGGAACATTTGAAAATGCTTTATATTAGATGTAATCATCAAAATACAGAACAGCAAGTGTTTGTTTTTTAATAGATGAGGCAATTTTATCTCTTTCTAGAGGGATATATATTTTTTTCATTAGATATTATAATCATTTGTGCAGGCACCATGTAGCAAAACACAGTGTGGGAGAGATTTACTAAAACTGGAGTGTCAAAATCTGGTGCAACTTTGCATAGAAACCAATCAGCTTCCAGGTTTTATCGTCAAAGCTTAACTGAACAAGCTGAAGCTGATTGGATATTATGCACAGCTGCACCAGATACTGAGTGCTCCAGTTTTAGTAAATCTCTCCTACTATGTCTGACAAGGCCTATATGGTTAGGGTGTGAAAAGTGGACACAAGCATACCCTGTGTTTGCACATAAACTTTACAAAGAAAGAATTTACACTCATATTCAGTACATATATTGTCCTTTAATAGAAAAAAGATCTAGTCATTAGGTTCTTTTTCATTGAACAAATTATGCCAGATTGAACTTCATTGCTTACATCTGAACTGTTAAGAGAGCATGGCATGGCTAAAATAAGACAGGTGGCCAGCCACATCACCCAGCTAAAAGAGCTAGGCACCATCTGTATGGCCAGCCTTCTCGTCCCTAGTTGACCCTAGTCACATTCCTCTAGAGGCAGCAGTGCTATAAAAATCTGGACAGAGAGTCTCATTCATTAGATCTTAGTAAAGCTGCATAAAGAACATCTTCACTTGGAAAAGTAATTATGTCTTGTCTGTGGCTCTTATATGCCTGTCTCTGCCTCCCTTACCTAAGACCCAAGAGATGCCTGAGTACATTCTGCTGCACCTATCACACAGTTTCTGTGTGTCTAATGAATGTTATCAAATTAAGCATGGTTCAGAGCATTCACATATTGGCCTCCTGGTTTATGATTCATTTAATAAAGAGTAGCTCAAGTTCAGCTAAGAAGGCTGATAACAAAGACAGATACATTTACCTGTTATTCCCAGTTTATGGTAACAAACTGGTCTTTGCATTCCCAACGCAAATATGGACCACATTTGTGACTTTTCCATCCTCTCTCTTCATTAATGTATAAAGCGTCCTTTCTCAATCAGGGTTCCCTCATGTTTCTAGAGGTTCTTTGAGCTGTAGCTGATTGACTTCCCATCTACTGTTGCTTGCATAGTTCTAGAGCCAACACCACTTGGCAGAGCTAGCTGCAGGACACCAACGATCTTTTTAGCTGTAAGGGTGGCAATTTGATCACTACTGTAAGAGATAACAGTCTTCCCACTGACGACCAATTTAAAGGACATTTTCCCACTGTCCACTGCTGTAAAGGGCATTTTTCCCAATGACCATCAATTAATTGGTTTTGCAAGCAATTCTCTTCTGCTGAGACCTGAATACTATTTCAGGAGTTCCTCAGGGGTAAAAAGGTTGAAAAAGGCTTGTCTAGAGAGTACGTTGGAGGATTGTGGAATGAAAATCTCACCAGGAGGGTTTGTAGTCTAACAGCAGCAAGTAATAACCTTCATGCTTCTTAACTCAATTTGTATCCCTCCATTTGTTTAACGGTAGTTGCAGTACTTCAATAGACATGGAACAGTAGCCCATGAAAAGCATAGAACAATCCCAGTGGGTTTACTTCTCCAAGAATTTGCTTGATAAGTTCTTCATCCCTATAAATAAATCATGTATACATTGGGGTTGATTTACTTAAGGTAATATGTTGCTCAGTTCAATTTACAAAGAATACTGTATCATATGCAAACATTTTTGTTTGCACATGATTTGATGATGGACATCAGAGGAGCTTCACCTCATTCTCTAAGCCTTGGGGTAAATTGCCTTGCAATGTGCAACTTCCTTTGCAAAGTGAAAATCTAATTTGCCTTTAGTAATTCAACCCCATTGTGCTCTGTTCACTCAGTCAACACTTTACCTGATTGTATCAGTTTGTATTTGGCTATGTCTGCTTTTGCTAGTACATTCTATGACAACTGTGTTTCGTCTTGCTTACTGGCTCCTTCCTACCATGATTTTTCCCATGCTTCATTCAGAATTTAGCTCTTAAACTAAAATGGAGAGTTTTTATGGAAACCTCAAAGGCTCAACCTTTGAGAATAATTGGCTGCCATTGGCAGAAAATTGTAATCGTTTTAAGGGCAATGTCCTAACCATTACCTCCATCTTGTTATGCGTTGTTCTTATTTTAACTTTCAGATCCTTTTCATGACTTAAATCGTTTTGCATTTTTATCAATGTAGGTTGATCTCTATGACTACTGATGTGTTGCCTGCCTACAGGATAGCTGGTTCAACTGACAATCTTGTATGCAGTGCAATCCACAGCTTTATTATAGCCAGAAGCTATGCAGGCAAGTGTGGGGTTCAATAAGCGGTGGCAAGCCGAGGGGCTTAAAATATATAGTGCTGTTCTGGATTGCAGGGCCTTATCAAAGTAAATGTGTTTCATATTCCAGAATCCAAGACATTCTTATTATTCTCCTATCTACACAATGCATATTATAATTAGCTGCTTCTTACTGGTGCTAAAAATAAAAGAAGCTCCTTTTTTCCTGTGCTTCTCACAAAAGGGTTGTCTTTCTTTTCTTTGTCTAATTGGAGCATTCTTTCCACCTGCTTTTTCTTATCCAACACATTCCAGAGCCATGTCTTTCTTTACTTTCCATTTTAGTCACTGACTGTTTCTTTCTAGTAGGCTCCCTTTTAACATGGCATTCTCTGTATTCCAGCCTTTCCATTGTCTTTCTACCACACAGTGCACTGTGCCATACTGCCAGGCGCAGCAAAAAACCTTGCATATGTCTTGCACATGTAACAAAACTAAGCTTATACTGAATTCCATATGGATTTATTTAAAATGTTACTAAACCCACAGCAGTAAAATTAGTCTGTATCTGCAGTAAAGCATGCTTGTTATACTCACTGTGAAACCTAAGAGGTTAATCCTCTGCATTGTGCAAATATGATATTTGATCCGGTCTTCTCTAATCCTCCCCTTCATTCCACAGCCCCCAATCCATCTGCTGATAGTACAGAGCCTTGGAGGCAAGCTGCACATGCTCAGTTTGGTGTGTATTGCTAGAGTTTTTCTTTGGGAGAGTTCATGTGATCAGCACAGGGCCAATCAGTACTGTCCAAACAGAGGGTCAGGGGTCATGCAGCCTCATATAGGACAAACAGGGGAGAATGAAAACTCCTCCTACAAGTTTTAACCAGTGCTCTGCTGGACACTGATAGAAGTCACAACACTGCTATATACTGCTGATGGGAAAATGTATTTAGCAGCTTATATTTACTAAAATAACTGCATTTCCATGTTCTGTGCACTGTGGGAGACTAGATATAGTAAATGCAGGGTCCTGGGTTTAGTAACACTTTTTTTGCAGTGGTCACTGATCATGAGGGTTCACCCTATGACACAGTATTTGTATTAACAGAAGAAAACAGTAAGAAAGCTCAGATTTTGTGCCATAAAATCAAATAACATTTATTAAATAAAAGCTAAGTTGGAAATTCTCTTTTTTGCAGTTTGAAATGTGCACATCAGGTCAGAAGGAGACACTCCAGCTGCAGTCTATATGCCATGACCAGTGGCTGTGCCGAGGGAGATGTTCTTGCAGATCTCACTTCTGCTGGCTGAGCCTTAAGGTACCGGCAGTGGATAGCAAAGAGTCTACTTATTCTAAAGTGGGCTTCCAGATTACTATATGTCCCCTCCCCAATCTTTCAGGGACAGGATGTAGGGAAGAAGCCCTTGTCCTTCAACCTGGGCACAAGGCGCCCTGCAATGGTGGTGAGGTTTTGCTGTCCCTCCTTTGCAAGGTACCCACACAAGGTGGAAAAGCATGTGACCTGGTATGGTACAGAATTGGGGGCTGCATGCTTCCTGCCTTGCCATTGCTGCATTTCTGGCTAAGGGCCTGGTTGGAACATTAGGTGAACCCCATGCCATATTTTATTGATATTTTTTTATCTTTTACTTTTAAGGACTTCAAAGTACTTTTCTGTAACACCATCCACAGCTTTAATGCATCCCCCAAGCATGTTATTTAAAGTTGGACTCCAGGAATTAAAAAATTAACACTTACAGTTGGGCTTCCCCCCTCAATGCAAGGGTTAAATGCTTGAAAATAGGAGAGGTCCAAGAATAGAAGCTTGGGGATCCTTAATGGAGGAAGGAAGAGGAGAAGAGGAAGTAGAATTGGAAGTGTCCATTGGTTTTTTCCAGACTGAAGGATCAAGAAGGTTATTCTCAGCTAGATGGTCACTCGGTTGTAGACCAGGCGTTCAAGGAGTTTATTGGAAAAGGGGAGTAAGGATATGGGTCATAGGTTGTTAAGATTAGTGGCGTCTAGTGAGAGGTTTTTAAATATGGGCCTGACTAGTGCATGTTTTAGAGAGTTGGGGAAGATTCCAGAAGAGAGGGAGAGATTGAAGATGTGAGTTAGAGAGTGTAGGACAGGGTCCAGTGGGCAGGTGGTTAGGTGGGTGTTAGAAAAAAGTTTAGCAAGCTTGTCTATAGTAGTGAGGTTGAATGAGGGAAGTAGTATTTGCACCTGTGGACATGGAGTGTTAAGTCTGCATTAGTCTTACGTCACAGTCGCTCAAGAGTGTGGCTAGAGTTTTTGAAACTTATGGTGTCCTCTGCATGCCAAGGTTGTAGAGATCGGGGAATGATTGTGTGTGTAGTGAGGGGGGCGAGCTTGTCTAGGGAGGTTGAGATTGAGCTGTCGTAGGACAGAAGTGGCTAAATTGGGGCAGGATAGGGATGAGATTTTGTCATGGAGGTGGTCAGTAGCATAGTAGAGAAGAGAAGGGCTGAGGTGGCGAAGGTTTCTATGGGTAACTGTTAGTCCATTGGAGGTAGAGGAGGTGGAAGACAGGGAGAGAGTGAAACTAATAACGTGGTGATCAGAGAGATGGAGAGAATCATTGGAGAGGTTTCATGGAGTGCATAGATAGGAGGAAACAAGGTCAAGGGTGTTACTATCAGAGTAAGTGGATGCATGTACCCATTGCTTCAGGTCAAAAGAGAAGGCTAGACTGAAAAGTTAGAAGTAAGTAACAGGAGTATTGGCATTAACAGGCATGTTGAAGTCACAGAGAATGATTGTGATTCAGCTGAGAGAAAGTAGGGTAGCCAGGCTGAGAAGTCATCAAGAAAAGTTGATATTGGTCCAGGGGGCTGGTAGATCACAGCTATTCTTAAAGAATTGGGAGAAAATAGCCGAATACAGTGTGCCTCAAAAGTGGAGAGTGTCAGAGAGCGAGGTGGGCGAAGTACCTGAAAGGTGGTGTGTGGGGCTAAGAGGATTCCTATTCCACCTCCCTTTCGTCCACTGGGTCTGGGGGAGTGAGTCCAGAGAAGGCCACCATGGGAGAGGGAAGCAGGGGAAGCAGTGTCAGATTCATGAAGCCAGGTTTTGGTAATGGCAAGTAGGTTAAAGGAATTTGTGATAAAGCAGTCATGGAGGGAAGTGAGTTTGTTACAGACAGAGTGGGCATTCCAGAGTGCAGGAAAAGGGGAGGCTGGTTTTGGGAAGAAGAGGAATGGAGACTAAGTTCTCTGGATTGTGGGCACAGTTAAAGTATGGAGGCCCAGGGTTTGGGAATATATTTTCAGAGGTTAGAAGAAGCAGAAGGGTTTGCGATTTATATGAGGTGACATGCCTCAATGTCCTGTAGGTTTTATTAGCATGTGGATTTAGAATTAACAGGAGTTGGTGAGTGTAGTAATAGGGAGAGGACAGAAGGGAGGGTGACTATATGTAAGTTGTGGGGTGGAGAAAAGGGGTGAAGGAAAGAGAGTTTCAGGAGAGAGGATACAGCTATCAGATGGAGTGGTAGAAAGTACATGCTACAGAGTGGAAGGAGAGCTGAATAGAGAGAGGATCACCTGCAGCCTGTGTGGTGCTTTTCAATGCAGTTTGCTATGTATGTTCGCTTTGTGCAATCACTGAAATGCAGATGACATGTATAAAGAATCACTTAGAGAAAGAATCACTAAAGGAAAGAACCCCAGCAACATTTCCCCAGCAAAGTGCCCCCCAGGGAAGTGCTGTCCCCATAAGGGTGCTCTAGCTTTGTACTGTTAAGGGTGGGGGTGGTTGGTTGTTAATTATTCATGAGCTAATATAAGAATGGCTGGCTATCAAAGCAAGCTTTTTACATCTAAGTCATGCTAGCAAGAGGGCGGAGAGAGTTGTAAAGTTAAGATCGGCTATAACTTAGGTAATTCACATAAAGAGCAGCATAAACATCATATTAATGCAGACAAAGCAACAGATGGTAAAGGCGTCACATAACAAAATGCACAAAGACACAGTGAAAATAAACCGCTTTCAGTTTTGGGTGGATGTTGACAGCAACATACCAAAATGTACAAAGACACAGTGAAAATAAACAGTCAGCTTTCAGTTTTGGATGGATGTAGACAGCAACATACCTGTGGAGGGACAGAAAATATATGTTCAGATGAGACATTCAGGTGGGCAGAGCCTGAAGTGCAGATCACTTGTATAAATAATCACTTAAAGAAAGAATCATTAAAGGAAAGAACCCCAGCAACGTCCCCCCAGCAAAGTGCCCTCCAGCAAAGGGATTCTGGCAATGGAGAGAGGAAGAGAAGAACCAGAATGCAGCTATTTTTGAGGTTGCTAGACATTTTTAAGTAACATTTTCAATATTAACGACCATTTGTGTTTTTCATTATTCTCTGATTATATATATTAGATGATTAAATGATCCTTTACAAGTACACAGAAGAAGGGGATAGCAATCTTCTTGTCTCCTATGGCAAGGGGGACAGAGAGGTGGTGCATAACCTTTCCTCTATGCCGGCACCTCCTGCTGGACACAAGGGTTACCAGATCTAAATTTAACTATCAGTACTGAGTAAATTGTAGGGCTACAGGCATGCTACAAGACCTGATCAGAGATTATGGACTAGAATAGATGGTCAATAACTATGAGCATGTTTAGAGAGATGGTCAAAGACTGCAGACAAGGTACAGGAAATTATCAAAGACCGAAGACATGCTTTATGTCATAGACTGAAGAAAAGTTATATGAGACCGCTAAAGATCACAGCTATTACCACCCCATACAACATTTTGCTTTTACATTTGTGCTCCTCATAGCCCCTTTAAAATTGACTTGTGCCACATTTGATATTTCTCTAAGCAATACCCATCTTCAAAAAATAACAGAAAAAATGAAAATACTATAGTGTTAAAGAAATAAACCAAACCATGTAACTACTATAAGCCAATCTAAAAAAATATTTTTTTTCATGGCTTGAATAAGCACAGACTGTTTGCAGGGGCCCCTAGGGTTCTGCGATAAGTTCCAAAGATCACAAGTTGAGCACCATTTGTTTTGTAATGTGAAAAAATGTCACAAGCACACTAAGGATTCCTCAGACGGGTCCCAAGCTTTATTTCTTGGTCACATGGTACATACGAAGGTAACATTTTGGAGCTACACAGGGGCTCTTGCCTGATGAAGGGGCCCTGCGTGGCTCCGAAACATTGCCTTTGTGTGTACCATGTGACCATGAAATAAAGCTTTGGACCTGTTTGAGGAATCCCTGGTGTTCTGGTGACATTTAGTCACATTTAATGTCTATGGTTCCAAGCCTGTGATCACTGCAGCACCCACTAATACTGAACAGCCATCTTCAAGAATGTATGCGTTGGGAATATTGAGATTGTATTTGATTTGTAAGGCTACCCTTTTCTTGGTGACCCCTCTCAAAGCCTTTCTAGATTTCGGAGAAGAGGCAGGCAGGTATCAAGGGCATATTTTTAAAAATTGTATTAGCACTATATAGTTTGCTGGTACCACACCCGCTGGCTATATATACAAGTAAACAAAGCTAATACTGTTCTTAAACATTTACCAACATTCAATATGTATATATATATTATGTATGTGCATTCATACCATATTGTTTTATATGTATCTTCCCCCTTTTCTCCTCATCAGATCACCCTGTTTTCTCCCACATATCTTCTTCCTCTGACAAACCCTTTATCATCTCATATATTTTTGCAGCTCCACATATAAGTATAATCTATCTTTCTCCTATCTCTTGAGCTTTTAGTCCTAATCCCCTTTTCCATTTGGACTCCCCACACAGTAGGACAGCAGAATTCCTTTCTCTCTGATAAATTTCAGGCTGAGCAAGGTGTATGCATGGTAATGTGAATCTTATAAATCAATTAATTGGTGGATTTCTCTGTAACACATGTGACTTATCCACATCCTTTTCCTGTCCTGTATGTGACATATAGACATTCAACCGATGGCAGTTCTGCTTAAGGTATTGAAAACCATTTCTGAAGTTATATGGCAAGCTGTTTTTACAATCCCAGTGCTCTTTGCTCTCTATCTGTCACATCATTTGTGTGGCATCATCAGTTCAGTATTAAATATAACACAGGATTTGCATTATTTAGCATTTTTCTCCTGCATTGGAAACTGTGTTGGGAAATTATAGAATTTGTTATCCTGACTTCTATGCGGAATGCATCATGGGAAAAGTGTGAGCAGAAAACACGGTGGCTCTTTGTAATTCGCATGAATAATGCTTATTTTATGACTTCTTCAAACATTTCTTTTACTGTCATTGTATAGAAAAGATTCTGTACCCTGCAATATAGCACGCAGCTATACAATAGAAAAATTCAGCCAGGTGTAGGTGTTATCTATGTGTAGCATTTTTACAAAACACTTTGCTGTTGGAGTTAAATACTATATTGCAGCTTACCAATTCTTTTATGTTGTGATTGAATTCCTTTCCATTTTTTTAGCCTTTTTCCTTAATTGGTACCTGGTGATCCTGCCAATAAATATCTTATTTTCAACTCCATTTACCAGACCAAGATGTCCAGGGACAGTGGCAGTTAGAGGGTTGAGGCAAACCATTTACGTACCTCTGACAGAGTTTCTTTACAATGTTAGCTTTTAATCATTTACGTAAAACCTTTATTCTAAAAGGGATGCTATAACTACTTAAAAAATATTAGCCAGATGTAACGGAACCGACCCAGACAGTACTTCCGTTAGAATACTGCTTCCCGTCCAAACACTCACCACAGACACCACAGCCGACCAAACAAGACTAGACTAGACAACACAAGTCTTGAAGTAAACCAGAGTAGACTACTTTATTTCAACACAGATACAAGATATATACACTCAAGGGACAGTCCCCCCTCCCTGCATAATGACACAGGATGGGGCAATCTACATTTAGTAACAAGAGACATACAGGTATTCAAACTTCACACCAGCAGACAGTCCCATCAGGAGGGAGGGCTGCTGGAGACACCCCTCCACTAAGCTAATACACATAAACACATGCATCCCATAATAGTTTGCTCCCAAGCAAGACAAACAACAGAACAATGGGATGCAGCCACACAACACCAAACAATCCACAACCCCCACCCCACCTATACATGTCTACACAATATTAGGATAGATCACCCTGTACCCCTGACAGGCACAGGGTGACTTACACAAAAGAAGGAAATGGGGAGCTGAGAAAGGGGTCTCCCCACCTCTCCAAAGTGAGCTGGGTGCCACGGGCCCCCCACCCAAAGTGACTCCCGTCACACTGAGGTTCAGTTTCGTCCAGCTAAATCTGCTAGTACATCTAACACTACCCTCTCCCCAGATTGTCAGTTCTGCTGTCCAAAGGTGTCTCTGTTGATTTTCCAGTGGAGTGGAAGCCCGTTACTGGCTGGATCACCAGAGGAATATAAAAGAAAAAAATCTTAAAAAATAAAACAAATGCAGCCACCACAATTAAGGATTGATAAGCTAAAGTGTCTTAAATTTTTGTATCTGGGTTTAATACTGCTTTAAGGACATTTTTGCAGCAATTGTCAATGTATTTTCTTCCACACATATCCTGGAATAACATGTCAATCATCGCTCATCTGTCACTATATGTCCCAGAATGTCTTGCCACAAGGCACAAGGCTTGCTCTGTCTAAGAATCCTTGTGACCTCTGAATGCCATTTTCTGGTCCAGTGATAAGGCAATGTACTATAGAAAGTAAGCCTTGAAAGAGGAGCATCATCTTTTACATTGTGTAATGAATTTCTAAATAACGCATTGGCATGGCCAGCCGCGGTGTATATCTGGGTTTAAAAGGCAGGGTCATAGGTCTGTAAACAGAAATGCCTTCGAGGTTGCCGCTCTTGGGAGCTTATAGAAAAGTTGAATCAGATCCGAGGATGATTAAGTTTTCCCAGCAGACTTACACATTGTACACACTGGTGGCGTTAAAAGGGAAACACAGAACTTTCTCAGAAAATACTAACCATTTAAAATATACTCATTACAACACGGTCACAAAAGGCCACAAAACATTGATTTGCTTATGATTGTTGTGACAGCAGCACATTATTTCATAAATTTGTTTTTGGCATCTTGGGAAGACACCCAGATGAACATAGAGGAAGTGTTTACATTTAATGCAAGCCATTTCCAATATTCTGTAAGGCCATTGGCTCTAGAACTGAGGTAGTGTTGATAATAGAATAATAATTTGGTTATGCTTGTGCAGAATATAATTATACTAGAGGCAATGTACAAGTAAAAGCCTTAACCCCAAAAAAGATCAGTAAACTATCTTGCAGTCTGTTGGAGGAACTCATTGTAATTATAGTGCAGAACATGTACAAATTACATTTTTGGGTTACATTGCCCATTCTTCTGGTTGTTCACATATGTAGAGTGTAGGTCCACCAAAACACTTCTATCTTTTCCTTTTTGGATGGAGTTAGGAGGGTTTAGAACCCTTGTGTGGGTTTTGTTGCTTTCATTGTTACCAAGGCAAGAAGCTAGAATTCTTAAAGGATTTCAGGTAACATTATACCTATTTGGTAGTAGAAGAAAGGTATGGGGCATTGGATCTCTTAAATCAGTAGGTGTTATCAGTCAGGTCTTAAGCAGTGTAGAGGAACTATATATCCGTGGGCAGATCTCCAAGGAGTGATGGTTGAAGATTGGCTCTTTGCTCGAGTAGAGACTGGGTGTGCATTGAAGAATGCGCCAAACAGACAATATATAAAGTCCAAATTTAATTCTATACAGACTTGTATTAAAAAAAAAAACATGTTTTGTGGTTCAAAAGGTCCCATTCATCAGGGTTTGGTACTATTATGATATAGGAGTATGAATAAAATTAAATCTTTACAAAGTGTATTAACTCAATTTATTATTGTCTATTTTTTTGTAGGGTGCAAAATAGGATTGATGATGCAGCTACAATACCACAATATATCTGAACCCATAGCGTAAGCGTGCTTTGAACAGTTTACAGTGTCCTTTGGCTAATTTGCGTTCACTGATATGCTGTCTTTAATTAAGTAGAAGTGGTGTTTTAATGAAAATGCAGTGGGATTTCCATTTTAGCTCAGCAAATACCATTTGCATGTTTCTACATGTTGATCAAATGATTTCAGGCACTCCACTCCATGAACACTGAATTTAATGTTATAAATAGTAGTGCAATTAGCAAAATGCTCACTTTTTATCTCACAAAGCAGAATAGATCTGCCACAGAATGCAATCCCAGCCTTTGTATCATATACTCTTTTCTTTATTAAAAAAAAATGTAGTACTGTTAGTGGAAATTAACATTTAATTATGAACCTGTGCAGGATTCCTGGATTGCTATCAATATTATGTGGTGGGAGCATAGGACAACTTATACATGTAAACAAATCAAATGGCTTAAATCCTTATCTCAAAAATAGCCACACATACTGTACTTTGATCTCAAAGAGTATTTCCTCTAATTACAATAAAATAAATAATCTTTAATCATAATTTAATCCTTGTTTCAGGTGTTGCCTTGTCCATCACTTTGGTGAAGACTCAGGTTCTGACAGTTTTACTTTCGGGCTCAATGCTGGACCCTTTTATTTTCTGGCTTTTACTGTTTTCAAGAATATATTCATCTATCACACAGCAGAACTCCATTCAGTAGACTGGGAAGTAAGCAGGGACAGGAAAAACCTGTAACTCAACCCAATGGAGCTCGACGTGTGATTAATGAATTAGCAAACCAGCAGAAATAGCCCTGAAGCAATTCAGAAAAGGACACCCCATCAGCAACTACCAGAATATACAGTAAAAAGTATACCACCCAAAAAAAGGTTTTTATCAGGTCTTTTGTAGGAGATGGCAATCACAGTATTCAGACAGGTTGCAGTGACATCGCTGAACCAGCATACATAGCAGACACATTACAACAAATTGCACAGAGCTGCAACATAAAGCTGCAAAGTTGCAGATACTGTATGTCATGTACAGCAAAAGTACAAAATGGCGACTTCTGTTAACCTTATTTTAATTTTATAGTCATGGAGATGTACAGCTGCTTCTACTCTTGGTTCTCCTGGTCAGTCTTGATAGAGGAAGCTGGCTTCTGACATGGGTTTCCTTATGAACAATTTTTATTATGGCGCTAAGTGCATATCTTATTCTGCTTTATGTTGTAAGGCACCTCAACGAACCATGGGCATGTGCAATGAGCAGTCACCCACAGCAGCTAACGAGATTTCACTTTTCATTACTTTTTAATAGTGTCTGTAACAAATGCTGATTACTGGTTTATTTCTAAGGGTTACACTCAGTACTTTGGTTTTTGTATTAGTCTGAATATACCTAAAATTTACTCCATGACAAATCTAACGAGATCTGTCTGTTTCTTTACCCTTTGTAATTTATTTCAAAGTAAAAAATGTTCAGTAAACAAAATGAATAGCACAGAGTATACTGACAGGTTCATTGACTTCCATTAACATTGGCTAACAAAACATAGCAAGTGGTCCTTTGTCATTCCAGTATATCAATAAGTAGATAAGTGATACTTGTTTAAACTGGCAACAGGCTTCAGTGCTTTAATTATGATTTACTATCTTACGCTTGGCAGTAAATAAAGATTCCAAATGGCAAAAATTATGGGTGACTGAGGGTGTACCATGAAAAAAGTTTTTAAGACTGAGATCAACACTGCACTTTTATGTGTGCTTGCAAAAAGTCTATGTAACAAGCAAGGACTTACGACAGTCAACAATGATATTGCATAACATATTCATTAAAAAATAAGTATTTTTTTTTTTTAAATCATACTTACTTAGGTGGATGCAGCATCGATCCGATGCCGCATTTGTCCCCCTTCAGCACTAAGGGTGAGAACTGAGAAATCAGACACTGCTGATCGCTCAGTTCTCCCTGCTGCTCTGAGCAGATAGAGCTATTAAGACACTGTAAAAAGACAGATCACCATGTTACCAGAACCACACCAAGATAAGGGTAGCTCATCACTCAATGTGTATAATGTCAGGATATTGCACATGAGCTTGTTCACAGTGAATTCCCATCATGTAATCATACTTCAACCAATCAAAATATAACAACTAGACAGAATTATATCTAAGCATACGTCATACAATAATCAAATATAATCAGTTATAAGCATCTTGCAAAGCGGGCAGTTTCAGTAACAGTTTTGGGAGACTTGGCAATATCATCATGTTCATAAGGTGCGACTGTATCTTCTCTATGAGGATTAATGGACGAATCATGAAGTCAGCAAGCATCATTCTCAGTAAACAACTATTATGGGATGTCTAATCTAAGCATAAAATCAAGATGGTAGGGAGAACAAAATGGAGGATGAGAGAAATGCAGTATATTCTCACAACTGCTGTCGGCTCTGCCCCCCCTTCCCCAGCACTCAATGGAGTGCTGGGCTGTGGAGGGGGCTGGATCGGCTGGCTTAGACTCTCAGTGGCTTGAGAGGTGCTGTAGTGTTCTCTCATTTTTGTGGTATACACTGGCACATGTGAGTAACAACCACACCCTCATCACAAGCTTCCTTATTCAAATTTAAAGTGTGGAGGGGAAGGATAGCATGTCTGATGCACCATGCAACTGCTTTAAAGTGAAACTTTAGTCAGAAAATTGAATCCTGCAAGATCACTTCAGGCTGACCCCTTTCGCAGGTATAGCTATATAAAAAAATTAAAAATAAGTGCCTATACTGTTTAAAATCCAGTAATACACTGTCTCACCCTACTCTTCACATGATCAGTTGCTCTCTATTTTTCAGCACTGTGCCAAAAAATGTAGAGGCCAATCTGCTAACAGCGTAAAGATTTACTGCTGTTTAAGGGCTCTGGGCTTCAGCAAAATGGCAGCTTCCAACATAAAGAAACAGAAAGTGATAATTATTAATGAGGAGTATCTTCCTTGCTAAAGAACATCATTTTTTTATCAAGTTGTTATGGTTAACGTTCTGCTTTAACAGGCAAACACAATATACACCATTGTTATAACTTCATGAATTTATTCACAATCTTCCAAGGCATCAAAAGCACTGATGTGATGTTGTGTACTTTTAAAGTAATATTAACCACTTGACCTGCAGAGGATTTACCCCCCTTAATGACCAGGCCTCTTTTTGCTACTTGGCGCTGCACTAATTCAACTGATAATTGCGCGGTCATGCAATGCTGCACCCAAACAAAATTTACGTCTTTTTTTCACACAAATAGAGCTTTCTTTCGGTGGTATTTGATCACCTGTGCGCTTTTTATTTTTCACGCTATAAACAAAAAAAGGCCAAAAATTTTTAAGAAAAAATAAATTTTTTAACTTTCAGCTATAAAAAATATATAGTAAACTCAAAGTTGGTTATAAATTTAGGCCAAAATGTATTCTGCTACATGTTTTTGGTAAAAAAATCCCAATAAGTGTATATTGATTGCTTTGTGTGAAAGTTATAGCGTCTACAAACTATGGTATATATACTGCAATTTGCGCCATTTTTTTGCTATACAGCGCTGTGCTAGTTTAACGGACAATTGCGCGGTCATGCAATATGGTAAATAAATGAAATTTACATCTTTTTTTCCACACAAATTGAGCTTTCTTTCAGTGCTATTTGAGCACCTGTGCGGTTTTTATTTTTTGCGCTATAAAAAAAAAGGCTGACAATTTTGAGGAAAAAAAAAATATTTTGGACTTTTTGCTATAAAACATGTCCAGTAAAAAAAAATTTAAAAATCAAATTTAGTCATAAATTTCTGCCAAAATGTATTCTGCGACATGTCTTTGCTAAAAAAAAAGCCCAATACGTGTAAATTAATTGGTGTACGTGAAAGTTAAAACAGTTACAAATGGCGGGAAAGATACTGGGATTTTTAGGTTTTTTTTATACTAATAATGGCGGCGATCAGCGACTTATGGCGGTGATCAGTGACTTATGGTGGCGATCAGTGACTTATGGCGGGACTGCGGCGGACATTCTGACATTGGGGGGTACTGATTTGTGGTCACTGACATCCCCAGTGACACCAATACAGTGATCAGTGCAAAAAAAAACAAAACACTGACACTGTACTAATGGCACTGTCAGCGATTGCCGCCGATCGCTGGGACACAGTCGGTAGCGGCCGGCTGTGACCCGGCGACTGACATCCGCGGCTGTGATCAGCGGGACAGGTAGGGCGGCGGCGCGCCTCGCGCGTGCCCCCTACCTGTTTACAAAACACACGTTTTAAAACGTGCTTTTGCCCAGCCGTGCTACCCTGCCGCCGTATTTATACAGTGGCTGGGCGGCATGTGGTTACACACACTGTTTAATTTACATTGTCCCTTCTATTTCTGTATATGGAAGATGGCACTGTAATTATTTTAATAATAAAAAAATACATTTACCTTTTTCCTAACTGATATGCAGCTGTCACATGACCCAGCTCTTTCCCAGCCTGTCTGCAGGGAAACAAAAGCAGGAGGAGCATCTGTTTCTGTGCTGCTGGTCACATGTTCAAAATAAAATAAAAACAGCCTTTGGAATACAGAGTTAAAATAAATAAATAATATCAATAAACTGTTTTAGATTGTCATACAAATACAGTTGTGTTCAAAATAATAGCAGTCAGACATCACTAACCTGATCAATCACTGTTTTTGGTAGAAATTATATTTCTACATGGCAAATAATTTACTAGCAGGTGTAGTAGAGTGATAGAAATCCAACAGACCCAACAGTCATGACATGCATGCTGCTGATTCTGTGTAATTGAATCACTAAATGAAAGGGGCATGTTCAAAATAATAGCAGTGTGGAGTTCTATTAGTGAGGCCATTCATTCTTTGAAAAACAGGTGGTAATTAGTGCCCTTATTTAAGGAAGGAAGGCAGAAAATGTTGTACATGTTGGTTACAGTGCATTTCTCTCTGAAATTCTGAGGAAAATGGGTTGTTCCAGACATTGTTCAGAAGAACAGCGTACCTTGATTAAAAAGTTGATTGGAGAGGGGAAAACATATAAAGAAGTGCAGAAAATGATAGGCTGCTCAGCTGAAATGATTGCAAATGCTTTAAAATGGCAACCAAAACCTGAAAGACGTGGAATAAAGCAAAAAACTACCATTCGAATGGATAGAAGAATAACCAAAATGGCAAGGACTGTTACAATTAGAAGACGCCTATGTGAAGCCAAGCTATCTGCAAGAAGCCCGCGCAAAGTCCCACTGTTGAAAAGAAGACATGTGCTGAAGAGGTTACAATTTGCCAAAGAGCACATTGACTGGCATAAAGGGAAATGGCGCAATGTTTTGTGGACTGATGAAAGTAAGATTGTTCTTTTTGGGTCTAGTGGCCGGAGACAGTTTGTCAGACGACCCCCAAACACTGAATTCAAGCCACAGTACACTGTGAAGACAGTGAAGCATGGTTGCGCAAGCATCATGATATGGGGATGTTTCTCATACTACGGCGTTGGGCCTATTTATCGCATACCAGGGATCATGGATCAGTTTGAATACATCAGTATACTTTAAGAGGTCATGCTGCCTTGTGCTGAAGAGAAAATGCCCTTGAAATGGGTGTTCCAACAAGACAACGACCCCAAACATACCAGTAAACGTGCAACATCTTGGTTCCAGACCAACAAGATTGACGTTATGGAGTGGCCAGCCAAATCCCCGGATCTTAATCCAATAGAAAACTTGTGGGGTGACATCAAAAATGCAGTTTCTGAGGCAAAACCAAGAAATAGAGAAGAACTGTGGAATGTAGTCCACTCATCCTGGGCTGGAATACCTGTTCACAGGTGCCAGAAGTTGGTTGACTCCATGCAACACAGATGTACAGCAGTTCTCAGAAACAGTGCTTATACAACTAAATATTCATTAAGTGATTCAAAGGAAAGCAAAATCTTCAAACATTTTTCAGTTTATAAGGCGAATGTTTGAGTTTGTAAAGAAGAATACAAACACTGTTATTTTTTTGAACAGTCTAATATTCACTTTTCTTCAATTGTTTTAGAGGAACAACACAAATTTGATATATTTTTCTTCATGTTTTGATTTAGAATAGAATGTGTAGTGTTCCCAATGCATTTGTGTGTATGGAAATAAAAGCTTTTAGAAGGATTTTGAGCTTTATTCACTTTTTTCAACACACTGCTATTATTTTGAACACAACTGTATATATTTAAAATCAAATTGTTATTATTACTTTTTGGCAACAACATTGTGTCACAGGCTGTGTCATGCCCCTCCAGTCGGTGTCTTAGAATAAGAGGGAGATGAAGTCTCCATGAATCAAGATGTAATATCCCAACCCATTGTGCATGAAGGAGGAGGTAGGGAGTGGGCTGTCATTTACCAGAGTGTATACGCCCACATGGGTGACTCTTTAGTCACATGGGCTACTTAGATGTAACAGGGAGGAAATGCTCAGCATAGAAACTCACTGAAAACTGAGTATGTCCGGAGCTGCCAACACTACTCTGCAAAATCCCTACTCTGCATTGGGTACTTGGACAGGAGGGGGAGATAGAGAACAGCAGAATCAATCAGGTTTTCTACAAAATACAGAAAATGAATCCCATAATGACTGATTGAGTATGGACAGCATGTAATACAGCATTTATTGATAGTTTTTATGATGTGGGTTTAGTGACACTTTAAGGTCTCTTAAAAAATAGTGAATACATTTATGAAGCTTTAACAGTGGTATATATTGTATACATATCTGGGCACCCTCAAAATCCCAAATATAGCGGAGCATGTTGTAAATTGAGGGATGTTGGTGCCCATCTGTGTGGTTCTGGCAGTATATATTTATATGCTATTATAGCCTGTTGCAAAAGGTTAAACTGTGTTCATTTTTATACCACTCAGTTGCACAAAAAAAATAAAACAGAATGCCAGGTTTTCGCTAGAACATTGAATCGTTCCACCTTATTGACTAAGCTCAGTGAATATACACTTTGCAAAGTGAACAGTATTCATTACTTCAAATAATAAACCCCAATATCTGTATTACTACATTCTGTGATTTGAAATGGGTTTTAAGGACATGGGAAGGAGGAACTGTTTGGCGAATGTCCAGTGAACCAAACATATTATGACCATGAAAACTGTAGGATTAGCCATAATAACACCATGCATCCAAATACATTAACAGGTTTATTGGAGGCAAGGGATGGGTAAAATATATAGTAGAGAATAATATAATTATACAGAAACAATATGCATTCTTAGAGATAGGCTGTGTTTAATTAACGTAATGAAACGGTAAGGTCATATTCCTATGTTGGAAATGCTATTTATGTAATATATCTGAATTTTTTGCTGTCCTCCATAATATTGCTTTATAGAAATGAAGTACCCGTGGATTAGGGCAGAAATTTTGTACATGGGTGAAGAGATAGTTAAAGTAGAACTAAAGACAAAACCTTTTTATCTTGTATAAAGTTAGGGAGGGTTATAACCCATCAGGTTTATTTCTTGCCATCTGTATCCCATTGGGGAGATTTCTCTTTACTTCTTGCCCCATATTCACAACAGAAAGTGAAAGAAAATCCTTCTAAGAAAGGGAAATCCCAGGTTGTCACCAGGCTCATTAGAACTACTGTTCCTATTGAAAGACTTACACCCTATTTCTTTTCTGGTGACCACCCAAAATTTGTGATTTTCTTTCACTTTCACTCTTGGTGATAGCTGTCATCAGGAAGAAATAGTGAAGGTTAATTCCCCTCATACAGGTATAAAAACCTGACAGATGTTCTTATGAAAAACTCAAAACAAAGTTTTTCTTTTAGTTATACTTTAACAGGATGGAAGACAAAAAGTAGCTGCAAATGGAGCATATTTAGGAAATTACAAAATTAGCAATGGCGTACCACTGATATCAGTGTTGTTCCCAATTTCCAGTATGGTCTCTTAATGACTTGTTGGATTGTATAGTAAATAATGTTGCTATTTTGCTGATTATACAAAATGTGTGGAATTAAAACTTGGCAGGATGGCAACATATCACAGAAGGATCTTGACAAGTGGCAATATGGGCAGTTTAAAAGCTAAGTGAAATTTAATGTTGATAAATGTATGAGCTCCTAGGCTATGGTGCTAGAACTACTCAATGGACATTAAACTGATTACAGTTAGGAGACGAACAGAGCTGGAAAATGACTTGGAAATACTGGTTACCCATAAACTAAGCATACGCAATAACAAGTTATACTTGCAAATATAAATACAATCTTGAAATAGTGAGAATAAAAACAATGCAGTTGTGGTCTATTACTTGAATATGGAGTACGATTTTGGGTTCTGTACCCTCCATTCTCACCCCATATAGTAGTAGTATAGAAGGGTTTTTCTCAGGTAGGTTTAGCAGTGACACATGCTTTTTCACCAAAGAGACATGCATTTGATTGGCATTAAGAAAATAGCTAGTGGTGTGCTTTGGCGGTTCTCTCTGATTCAAAACTGTCCTGCCACTGGCCAATTTCTATTAAGCTTTAATTGAGAGAAAAGAGACCACAAATAATACAGCAGTATAAAATTTGCCAGCAGCATGACATTTTAATGTGAGTGAATTGGCTGAAATTTATCAGAGAAATAGACTATCAGTATGGCAGGTGTTTTATTACAGCCATTAAGAGACCACAGATGATATAGCAGTACAAACAATCAGCCAGCAGCAGGACAATTTTAATAAGCAAAAACTACAGCCCAATTTGATAGAGACAAAGAGCACAGGGTGAAATTTTACTACAATAATTGATATACTGTAGAATATGAGTATTGAATTAAAATGAAAAAAAGAGGTCTGGTCAGTAAAATTATGTTCCAGCAGAGGTTCAGGTTTTAAGTTTGTTCTAGGACTCAGATCATAGAGTCTATGTAGTAATTTTATGTCTATCAAAAAATAAGCAATGTACAATTTCCTTATTATATCAATAATATTTATTGTCAGTTTTCATTGTGCGCCTTTCATCAGGTATCTCCATCAGCGTGCCCCCTTCCATCAGTGTGCCCCCTTCCATCAGAACGCTCATTTACACTCAGTGTCCCCATCACAGTTCCCCCTTACTTCCGATGACTCCATCACAGTGCAGTACATCAGGTGTCCCCTTGAGAGTGCCCCTGTACCTTTTACGCCAGGAGCATGCTGCAGATCTGGACAAAAGAAGTTCCATTTCTGTCCTCCTTTAGTAGTAATATATTACAACAGTCAATATGTAAAGATTTCTGCTGTTTCCTTTGATGAATGCAGAAAAAAGGATGTTACAGTGAGTACAATTTTTGTGCAGTGTTTTCTATTGTGCTGTAATGCATCACAATTTGCTGAAATGTATAAAATTATAAAGAAGTTTAAAAAAGGCACTGTAAAATGTTTTGCCAGTGCACACCAGCACACGTGTTATGGAGCAAAGAGTAAGCACCCCTTAAAGTGATTGTAAAGTTGTTGTTTTTTTCTTAAAATTCTTACCATTCACTGGATTTGACTGACAGTGGCAGGAGTCAATGGCAAGCCTGAGAGAGAGCAGAGTGGTGAGATTACTATTTTACTAATTATTTTGCATGGCTTGGTTAAAGTGGAACTTTACGCTCTCAATCAACATTGACTATTTTTAAACTTTATGCTGCTAGCATTAGTAAATATATAGGAAAGTATAATATATGTACTTGTTTTAAATTTTTTTTTATGTTTCTTCAGTTACTTCCTGGTTTCTTGCCTAGGCAAATGGTGTCATACATCCCAGGAGTCTTTTGGAGGGGAGGAGAGGTTTTCTCAGCTAAGCTCACCCTCCTGCTTGCATGCTGACCTAAGGTCAGATGGATTCCAGGAAGTCAATGCTACATGAATCATCTGCCCTTACTCAAGATGACTACAGCCAGAAATTGTGGGGGGTGTTTTTCAAAGTGATTTCTCAGCAAAGTAAAGCATGTAGACATGAAAGGATGGGGGAGTTTGTTTTGAATGTTAAAAATGAATTAAGTAGCATTTTATATTTGTGGTGCACAGATGCAGCTTAGTTCCGCTTTGAGAAGGCAAAATTCATTGTGCAGTATTCCAGAACAGCCAATTATAATTCACCTTTCATTTCATTATGGAGAAATCTGGTTGTTAGAAGTTACTTTACTTTGCACATTAGGGTACTTGCACCTGGTACAAATGTATGAACATGAAATTCCTGGCAGAAAATTCCTGCATAAAAACACAAGCATGGGCTATATAATAAATGCGTGTATTTGTGTGTTTGTGCATGTATGCATACACCCACATAAAAATGCTTCTAGCTTTTTTTGGGTTGTGTTGTATGCACATAAATTCCTGTCCAGCAACACAGATGTTTGTATTTATACACAGCACAAGTTTACATGCCTATGTGTACAGGCCCATTAAATACAATGGGCTGCATTTACTGTACATTAGTAAAAAAGGCCTGAATGCCTAAAAAAAGTGATGTTTTTAGGTGTCCACGTGCAAGAGGCCTAAGGCCAGCTTCACACTAGAACACGGTGTGGAAAACCATCCATCCATGTGTGTTTCCTGCACTGCATTGTGTTTCCTGCACTGCAGCAGGTGCCAATGTTACGTTAACGACACCCCAAATGCAGGTCACAAACGCAGTGCGTTTTCCTGGACTGTATTGCATGGTATAGCTGTACCATGTGATCTGGTTGCAGCACATTTCAAAAGTAGAAGACGCACTACTTTTGATGCGATGCAGTGCAATTTGAGCCCATTCAAAATGATTGGGCTAAAATCGCACCACACTGAATCACATCGCATTCCTGTGCAATTCATAGTGTGCACTAGACTCATTTATTTTCCTCTTATCAAATAAGTATGTTGTGACAACCAGTCAGCAGTTGAAATTTCCTAGTTTGTCTTTGCATCTTTGCCATAATGCAGTATTGCTCTCCATGGTCCTGATCAGGCTGCAGCTTTTGCGGGTCAAATAAAAGTCTTCTACCCAGCATTTTCTTTTTTTTTTACACCATGGCTTGAAAGTTATCCCAGCTGGTTCCCTATCACCCACCAAACAGCTCTGTTTACCTGCTCTATTTAGTACTTTCAGGACACCTTTATTTTTTCAATTACTCCCAGACTGTTGTCTGTGTTGATTTATCCCCAGCTCTCAGAACTGGTCATTTTCCTGCCTATTGAAGAGTTAGTGATGCGCAGATGAATTATTCTGTTCTCTGGCTGAGAGAGCAAAGGAGAAGTGAAGTGAGGGGGGGTGGCGGAGGGAGGGTAAGATTTAACTCCTTTGCTGCTAGGCAAGGGTGCTGAGCAGACCAACATGGCGTTTGGCTGTCTGTTAATGAAGCCACAATGTCTTCTGAACAGGAACTAATGATGCAACAATTAAAAAATCTGAACCAGAGCCTACAAATCAGACACCTGGTGCCAAAGAGAGGGAATAGAGAGCATGCAAAGAAATATTTTCTTGTTAATGCCTCATTAGGAAGGCAAGTGAGAAGAGATTTGTAGCAGCAGTAATTCCTGTCCACTTGTAATAAACAGACTGCTAGTCACATTGTTGCTTCTGGAAGGTGTCAGAGAGTCAGAATGTGTTGTACATCAGCCAAGAGTCATAAAAATATAGTAGAGAACTGCAGGTTATGTTCTAGGCTCTTGCTTGTAAGAGTCAAGTACCATGGAGGAATGATCTCATTACTAATATACTATACTGTAGATTATGTGACTGTCCTTAGAAGTACAGTCTGCCCACTGTGGGGGTATCTGTCTGCATTTGACGCAAGTGACAGTTTTTGACACTTTCTCAGCTAATATATTATTGCAATTCATATTCACATGCCACAAAAAATGTATATATCATTATTGAAATCTGATGATGGTCATTTCCTTATCCTGAGTGTCTAAAATGGTACTAAAGTCAGGAGATTCAGATTTAAATCTGAGCTACAGTATATTAGAATATTATCTGACACCTTCTATCCAGTTTTTGAATTTGTCATTTCTAGCAATCGATGAACCATTGATAACGCTAGTCAGTAAAGCCATGCAATATTTACTTTTGCACAGTAACATGGACACATAAATACACAAGTCACTTTATATAGGTTTTTATTGAGTGGTTGAGACCTCAGGCCACATCTAAAAGAACTAGCCCTTCAGTTGCCATACCATATATATGGATTGAATTGGTTACACTGTCTTCTTGTTCCATGATGATTGAGCCACTTAACCTAATCATCAGGAGCAAGACCTTTGTCAGCGTGGGCCATATATATTATCTTAATGCCTGCTTAAAATAATTGCTTCTATGTATATATGAGGCTGTCATTGATTGTTGAAAACATATTGATGATCTCCAGAAAATACTTTTGCCCCATGTTTGAACTATATGACAGTAAAAGTAGACATAAATGTTAAAGAATCCACAAGAAGCTGCGTGGTGCATAAAATAGTTGGCATGTCGTTTTATGCATGTGTGCAAATTTGTTGTTGAAGAAATAAGTAATTTTATCATGAGCTGCTTTTTTTGTACAGTGTATTGTATGTGTCATAGCTAACTAAACCCCTGGGACCTTTTTTATGGTTCAAACTCGCAGAATGTCTGTGTTTGAGAAGGCCTTATACCTAGAGCTTGATTTATCCTAGTGTCAATGAACTGGGGCTACCTCTCTTTGTCAGACCTTTCAATAAAGTGTTTCTGTTGCTAACGCTACAGACAAATCATTTTTTTTTGGGGGGGGGGTCAGGGAAACCACTGGCATTTTCTAATTGCATCAATGCATTAATGTTTGCTGAACCCTCCACCACCACACACACACACACGCACACTTCTATTATTGACCATTGAGGTAGCCCATTAAAGTGATGACCCTCTAGGAATAGCAAGATAGAACAGGCTGTCTTTGACATTATCAAGAAGTATGTGAGCTCTGTCCAAGGTTCCAGTGTAGCAAAGCAATGGACTTAAAGTACAACTATAGGCAAAACTTTTTTTTTTTCATTTTGGATATAGTAAGGAAAGGTTATAACCCCTGTCGGTTTTTTTTTTGCCATCTGTTTCCCATTGGTGAAATATACCTGTTTCATAGCCACGAAGTGAAGGTATTCCCATTGGAAAATTTCCCCTCTATTACTTTTCTGGGGACAACCTAAAATGTGTTTTTTTTTTACTTTCACTTTCAAGGATAATGGTAAACTGGACAAAAAGAGAGAGTGAATCTCCCCAACAGGGGCACAAAAAATCTTAATAGGGGTTCTAATCCATCTCTACTCTGCCCCCCCCCCAAAAAAAAATGTTTTGACTTTAGTATCTGCACTTTATACTTTTGCCAGCTTTTTCTTCTTTTCAAGTAACAGAGTTACTTTTAGCACAGGTCTGAAAATGCTCTGTTGTGGAGAGCTTCAGTTTTAGCAGTGAGGCTTAAATAGATTGACTTCTATGCTATTAATTAAGCTTTTATCAACTTTATTTTTTAAAGAGACCCTGTTACCACATTTTACAATATTTGCTAATCAGATTTTTGCAATCTCCACAAGATCCAATTAGTTCAGTAGAAAATCTTGTCCCAACCACCCGACAATGCTGTCTTTCCTAATACCTCCACCACACACATCACATCCTTCTTCTAGGCCAAGCGTAGCAGATTTATAAGCATGGATATGCCAGCCGCTTACATCTTCATGGTCTCTTATAGCAGCATATTACTGTAAATAGTGACTTCTTGCTAGTGGTTTTGTAGTATTGTAGCTGTGAGACATTGCTACTATTTGCAGTTACAGATTGGTGAATGGGGAAGGAGAGGGACCAGCTGTAGGAGGCCAAGATGTGAAAGACTTTGACACTCCAGGAAGTGTCAGATTTTCAAATGTGATCAGCAGATGCTGGAAAATGTCATGACATAGTCTCTTTAACATTTGGAATCTGACTGGTTGCTGTGGGGAAATAGCTTTATTTCTTGGCCCTCACACTTATACATATATTATTATTAACTGCTTGCCCGCCGTTCTATACAGGGCGGCAGGGCTGCACAAAATCACATATATATAAGTGATTCGCATTTCCTGGTAGGGAATCACCAGGTCCTGGCCGAAGATTCCCCGCTGGCACCCAGCGATCGTCAGGGAAAGCTGACAGGGGAGAGACCTGTGTGTAAACAACACAGGTCTCTCTCCTGCCAGCAAGGACATGCTGCTTTGTATTTCTCTGCACAGCAGAGAAATACAAAGAAGCATGTCTCCGTAGTAAAACAGCACACAGCATACATAGTAAAACACACACAGTTAACCCTTTTATCTCCCAAAAGTTAACCCCTTCCTGCCCAGTGTCATTAGTACAGTGTCAGTGCTTTTTATTAGCACTGACCTCTGTATTAGTGTCACTGGGGATGTCAGTAGCAGTTAGTCAGTTCCCACTCAGTGTCAGAATGTCCCACAGTCCCATTATAAGTTGCTGATCGCCACCATTACTAGTATAAAAACTTTTTTAGTGTATATACCGCCATTTGTAGACACTATAACTTTCACATAAACAAATGAATTTACACATATTGGATTTTTTTTAGCCAAGACATGTAGCTGAATATATTTTGGCCTAAATTTATGATGAAATTTGATTTTTAAAATGTTTTTATTAGATACGTTTTATAGCAAAAAGTCAAAAACATTGTTTTCTTTTCAAAATTGTTGATTTTTTTTGTTTATAGCACAAAAAAATAAAAATGCAGAGGTGATCAAATGCCACTGAAAGAAAGCTCTATTTGTGAAAAAAAAGGACATACATTTCATTTATGTACAGCATTGCATGCAATTGCCGGTTAAATTAAAGCAGTGCCATATCGCAAAAAAAAAAATGGCCTGGTCAGGAAGGGAGGTAAATCCTCTGGAGGGCAAGTGGTTAAAGCATATTTATGGTTAAAGTGTAAAATCGTATATTCCTTTCCACATTTTTTTTCAATTATTTCCAACTTACTCCTATTATTCTTAATGAAGTTTGCAAACTGACTTTGTGAAGATCTCCACACGTTTGCTTCCTTGACTTCTGTGACACATGTTCACTGCACCCTGTGAGTAGGCACTGCTGTGTCACACATTTCACAGGCCCTGCCTTCTGAACTACAAAGCTGCTAAGAAGGAGTTTCAGGAGGTGGGGTCAGTACAACAGTCAAAGCTTGCAGGCAGCCAGGTGGATATGAAGTCCTTAGAAGAGAAGTATGGGTTTGAAAAAAAAAACAAACTTACATACTCACCTAGGTGGATGCAGCATCAATTCGATACTGCATCTGTCCCTGTCTGGCTCTAGGACTGAGAACTGAGTGAACAAACACTGCTGACTGTTCAGCTGCAGAGAGTTGGTGTTCTGCCCCTCCAGCACTCACTGAAGTGCCAGGCTGTGAAAGGGGATGGGTGCGGCTGGCTCAGGCTCTCAGCAGCTTGCTGATAGTTTGAGTTAACTTCTGGTCCAGGAATCTGGGTGGATCCAGACCATGTGGTCGAGATATATTTAGAGCCTGGACTGGCTCTGTGACATCAGATGGCAACGGCTTTAGTTTGCTGTTTTCTGAAAACGGGTCGCAGGAGTGCAGAACTAACTGCACTCCTGTGATCCATAGAAGAAGTATAGCCAAAATAGCTTTTGCTATACTTCTCCTTTAAAGGTTAGGTTCACCTTAAAAAAAAAATAAATGCACATGTTCTTGCGAGGAAAAAATATGTGCATTTATTATTTTTTTCCATTAGCCTGCAAAGCTTTGCACCAGCAATCAATGGATTGGGAGTCAATGAGAGGGACCTGCAAACTCTTCCTCCAGCTCTCTGCCTGTACCGGCTATCAGTTGGAGAACTGGGGGAAGATTCAAAGGACCACAAGAGCGCTGATTACTAGTCTCGTAGTCCATTGAGAACTACAAGTCAGTCTACTGTAGTGGAAGATGGGACTTGTAATTAATTCATTCACACATTCCTGTAAATGAATGACATGGGTGTGCAACCCTGCTCGCTGTTGGGGGGGGGGGGGTAGTCGGATTTAAGGTGGAAGGGGAGGCATTTGCACCACATTACATGTTATACCCTAAATGCAAATGTAACATGGTGCAAAAGGAGGATTTATATATTCAAAATTAACAGCAAAAGAAAAGCTGCAATGCTGAGAAGCTGCACAGAAATCTAGGACATTATGTAAAGAGATGGCCAGCAGACAGGCAGCAACCACAACATACAGCTTATACAGTATATATTGGATTGTCAAATATAGCTGTTGTTTGTATTTCTAATACAATGCTAATGTTAAGAAATGAATTGTGTGGTGTGAACGCTTGTTACTGAATGTTCAGTCATACTAGTATTTAGGAGTCTATTTTATTATTTTTATTTTATTTATTTTTTGTTGGGAAAAGTTTGCCTGATTTCACTAATGGAACAAGAGCTGAGTGCTACCAACAAAATATACACCCTTTTATTATGTCCTCTAATGTATTGATTACCCCCAGCTCTCTGATTGACATTACATCAATCTCCTAAAACAGATTACAATTTCATTATATTTATGTAGATTTAATGCAGACATTATACCATCTTTATTTCTAAACATGTATAAACTGACAAACCTTAAAAACCCATAAATGCAAAAGAGCTCATACTAGACAATCGGCTGATAACACACTAATGATCAGCAAAACAATTTCACCTTCATTTATGTGGGGGTGTGAGAATCGATTTCAGCTAACAGAAAAGACAGCGCAACACATCCTACTGACTAAGTAATGACCCTTGTGCTGATTTTTGTGGGTTTTTTTTATTTTGATTGCACTTAGGCTGTAACTATATACAGTTAGAATAGAATATTTCCTCTGATAGTGGGTCTTTAACCTAGGTTTTATATTGTAATCTACTGTATTTCAGACAGCAAGTAGGAGACACCAGTGAAACTGCAGTGTGTTTAGAAATGTCCCTCCTGTTTTAAAAACTGGTAAGCAAAAGGGGGTCCCAGACCAACATATTGCTGGCAAGTGTGGTTTTTCCCCTAACAGAAGGATTTGTAGACTGTAATGTACTCATGTGCTGATACTACTTCAGTGTACATGACAGCTTCTATTGCTGTTTATGGCAAACTCACATTAAGTTGACTGTTATTTGATTGCACTTTGTAAAGTCACTTCACATTGGATTTAAAGTGAGAACAGTGTGAAGTCTTGAGTCTGGTCAGTGTGAGTAAGTGAAAATGTAAGGTCAGAGAACTGACATTTAATATCCCAGCCATTAAGGCTTACCATACTGAGTAAACATAATGCAATTTGATTGTAGCTGTCATGGAGAAAACCTCCTTGTAATTATTTTTTATCTGACCAAGTGTGAATAGAAAGTTCCAAGGTGTCAATTAGCTCTACTAGGAACTGAGTTCTGGGATACAGATATAGAAATGGTAGCTGTTCAGGAATTAAGGGGATGGGGTTGTATGTTAGATATCTACAATGGTGTTATATACAGGAGTGTATATTCTGGTTAGTGGCTGCTTCACAGCAAGTATGGTGGTTAGCATTCTTACCTTACTGAACATCTTGGGTTTATTTCCCACCTGGGGCTATAGCCTGCATTCTGTCTATATGTGCTTTCTGTGTATTTGGTTCTGTTCACAAATTGATTGGACTTTCCAAACCTTACTGGCCTTTGTGCTTATGTTTTAGGCATTAGACTGTAATTCTCCTTGAGGGATAGGGATTGATGTAAAAGGCTGTATGTAATCTGCCATGAATATGCTAGTACAATATAAAAACAGGAATAAATAAACAATGGTAACCCATAGCCCAAAACCAATTTATGTGAAAGCTACTTTCTGCTTGCTTTCAGGTTACTGTATTTCTTTGCAGGTTGGCTGACACTCAGTTGAGTCACCGATTGCTTCTTACATGAACTCCAGCTGTAAGATCTTTCCACTATAGTTCTTTTACCACTCAGGGTTTTAGGTGCTACTACCCATCTTGTGGTATCACTCCTTCTGTTGCATTTCTCATTATATAAAATTCACTGATAAATCCAACAAGGAGACCAAGAACCCCTTATAATGGCAGCGGCAGGTATCCTACACAAAGATCTCACCATGAAAATCCATTCAATATGAGAAAACATTAGTGGTGGTTTACCTCTCCTGCATCTACCCAAAACTGTGCGCTACCATTGAACACCTCTCCTGTGTCATCCACACCTCTGCAGCAGTAAATATATCAGAGCTTTGGACCCCGTAGGTTTGTAAATTTCAGTGTTTCATTTATAGACCTGTATATGTACATATTGTATTCCCACAGCTCAGTGCTAAAGGAGAGTTGCAGCAGAATACATTGAACAATGTGGCTGCACAATTCAACTATTCTGGCACCTCTCTGTCCTCAACCAATTACATGAGATAGGATTAATGCATACAATTTAATTGGAACTGAATAAAGACTGTGCTGGCTTTGGGCAGGCAAACACAGATGTTTATCATCATGTAAGGTATGGCAGTTGTGCATCCCCAACCCATTATATGGAATGGGCTTAAGGCATACAATTTAACTAGGACTGAATACAGGCTGTGCTGGCCTTGGGCAGGTAAACACAAGGACACTCTGACATTGACCATCATATAAGGTATAGGGTTCTGTTGTATTGATTGATGCAGAGGCTGTGCAGGGGAGGACATATGTAAGATTCCTAAGGAAATTGCATTTGTCCTTAATAATGGTCCATGCCAACATGCAACCTCCACACATATAAACAGCTGCAGGCACACTACAGACAAAGTAAAGCAGTATCAGTGATGTGCATCGGTGATCTCTGCCCCTGGACAATGATCAACGTATAAAGTATTGTTTATTAGTCATTGGTCTGTCTTGAAAATGTTCCTCTGAACCCATTTATCTCATGGGGAAAAGAGAGGCAGACATTGGGGTCGATTTACTAAAATCTGGTGCAGCCTGCATAGAAACAATCAGCTTCCAGGTTTTTTTTGTTAAACCCTAATTGTACAAGGCATAAAGTGCAGCGCTAATAAAGATAATAAATATAAATATATTTCAATGTTCTAGTGTCATAAATAAAATACTTATTAAAATAATTATTGCAGGTGAAGTGCTCTGAAAATAGCATCGTAATGAACAAATGAATAAAAACGTGTTGCGCTGAATGGCAGAGCAAAAGTGATCCAGCAAAACTGTATACTGTATTAGTGACAATAGTGAAACATCCAACAAATGTAATGGGTGAAACACATAACGAATATATCAATATATAGTTCTGTGAATGGGTGTTCTGTGAATGGGAGAAGTACATTGCATCTGGCAACTTCTCAGTGCTAGTTCTCAAAGAACTAGCTGTGGAGTGCTGTAGTAGTTAATTGATTCTTCCTGTTATTCAGTAACTGCCCACCCTTACAAAGTACAGGCAGATAGCTACACTGACAGTCTGCAGGAGCCTGAGACTGCCCCCACGATCTGTTGATCGCAAGTGCAATGCTTTATAAACCCCTTAGTAAAAAAAAAATATTAAATGCACATTTTTTTTACCTGCAAAAAGATGTGCATTTATTTATTTTTTTTTAAAGGTGAACTTATCCTTTAACACCTCATGCTTTTTTTTCAGTGTGATACATTCTGCACTTGGTTTATATTCATTACTATTCCCTCATATGGAAGCTGCACTTATAGAAACTGCACCAGAGATGCAAGCTGAATTTTATTCAACATACTACTAAGATGCAGAGGTGTGAATTTAGTCTTTGGCAAGTTTTTTAATTAAAAAAACTATCCAGAATGTGTTCATTTAAACCAAATGGCCACAATGGTGCCTGTGTAACCCCCTAAATATCCAGGATGTTATTTACAAAGCAAAAAAAAGACGTAGGGAAATGTAATTTTCTATTAAGCCAAAGCCTAGCATCCCTATTTTTGATCCGATGCCTTGTGCACTGGCTGCAACAGCAATCACGTTTTACTCGGCTGTGCGCGGAATTGCGTGGCGGCGTTTCAAGTTATTATCTGGGTCTTGAGCAGATAAATGCTGGACATTCATTCAGTGGTTTTTCACCTGTTATGACAAATGGTAGAATGTCTACCTGTGCTCTGCATGATTGCTTATGAATCTGATGAGTCCAAACACAGTAGTTTTCCCCTGGAAGCTGGCATTTAGTTGTGGAATGGTTCTTTGATATACAATAACAGATCCCCAGCTCTCAAGTCTCATTTCAGTTTTTCCCCTGCACATTCATTTGTAAATGCATGCCACACAGTCTGCTGTCAAGGTGTATTTCCAGTAGGTTATTAAATATTTACGAATGAGTGAACACGTTTGTATCTTTGTTTATTTGTTACAGTTTTACCTTTCATTACTTTTTTATGTCTCATATTTGCAAGATTATCATTTGAAATGTTTAACACAGCCCATGTGTTGTAATGCATGTTTATATGCAGCACACATTAATGCCGTGCCATTTAATTTTTAACACGTGTGTTGCAATGCATGGTGATGTACTACTGTGTGTTGCATTGCTAAAAATGGTGCATGCTGTTTTTGCTGTGTTTTTTTTTAGCTATTCTGTAGCTTTGCAAATTAAAAGAACACCTGAATGGAAAAGCATGAATGGGGCCCTTAGGGATTTTTATTACATTCCTATTCATGCCTCCTCTTCAAAATCCTTTAGCCCCAGTTCACACTATTACCCACATGTGAATCGCACATGAACCGCACTGCATTTCTGTGTAATTCACATGAAATTCAAAGTGGTGTAAAGAATGGGCCAAAATGAATGGGATCAAATCGCACTGCATGGCACCAATAATGTACTTGAACCTTTTGTGGAGCAGCACCGCAACCGGATTTTGTATCATGCAATCTGGTTCAGGCAAGCACACTGCATTTACCTGTGTTCGGGGTGTCATTAACAATGTATTACCACAGCAGTGCGATTACAATGCGGTGCAGGAAAAGCGCAGGGATCATGGTGTTTCCTGCACCACATAAGTGTGAACCTAGGCTAAAGCCGGATTTACACAGTTGTGATGTGGTAATGTGAGCATTACGGCAACAAGCTTCACTTTTTGCAAGTTGGTGTGTTGCATTTCCTTTTTTCTGGATGGCACCATAACACACCTGCGTTGCAGTGCACCACAACATACGATATTGCATTACCATGTGGTGTAGTGCAATACATTGTAAAAAAAAAGTGTGTGCACCTAATTTGGTACATTATGAAGCCCACTCCAAATGGTAATGCACCACATGTAAATGGTCCCTTAAGCTGAACTCCAGGCAGATATAAAAGACAAAGATTAATGGAGTTCTATATTAGAAAATATATCATTAAATGTGTGTGTGTTTTATTGCAAGAAGTATAAGTACCCAGATTTGACATATCAGACTCTTGCATTCAGTGTACAGCAGAACTTGGACTGAGAGAGGGAGAAACAGCACAAGAAACCAGTCAATTGTGCTGTCATATTCATGGGCCTAAAAGGGAGCTGATAGGAGAACAGAGCAGAGTGATGTAGAGATGAGCTCATCAGTGTGTTGTTTATCTTTTCACTGTCCAGTCTCAGGCAAGGGTGGGGCAATACCAGTAAGTGTTACTCAAAGAGACCCTATCACTAGACCATTTATTTCAACAATACATTTCCCATTAGATTTTATGTGCATCAATCATATTGTAGCTGTAAATGTTATTCTGAACCATTGGTCTGTGATACTTTGACAGTCCTGAGGCTGGTAGCTGCCAGTCTTTCAAAAGAGAACTTACTTCATTGAGGTTTAGAGGTACTAGCCCATGAAAATTACGCATTGAAATACACTCGGAGCAGAGGATACCGTTTCAGTTTTTCAACTTTTAATCAGGTATAGCTGTAATACTCCCACCCTACTACACTTTCTTGATAATCTGGTGACCTCAGAATCCCTGATTGTGATGCAGGAAAGCAATCTTCAAACATACATACTGCTGGCTCATTGCTGCCTCTGAAATACAGAAAGCCTAATGTCCAAAATCACTCACATATAGCAGATTTACACCTGCTTTGGAAGTCGAAATGTGATTGGCGAAGCACCAAGTGAAATAGACTGAGTAAGGTTTTCCCTGGATTCTGTTTTTTTTTTTTTTTTGGATTGTTTTTTCTTACATTCTGTCACCAGTACAGTACAGCATCATCATATAACTGATGACGTGGTGATCAGACAAAACAGTGTTACAATAGTGACACTGTACTAATCTGGGTAGGTGATCAGGATTTTTTGTTTTTATACACTATGATTGTTTATAACAGTAATAATGACTCTTATAAGCAGCCATTTTTTTTATGAATGACATACATTCATCCATTGTGTACTATTGTGATGCTGTGATTGGTCACAGCTATCACATGGTACAGATACACTGTGACTGGCCCACTCAGTACCATGTGATCACTGTGACCAATCACAGAAATCATCACAATAGTATTCAATGAATGGCTATGAATGGAAGTCATTGTGTACAATTGCCTTGTGATCTGCTGTGATTGGTCACATCGATCACATGGTCCCAGTACACTAATTTGTCATCTGCAGTGTCCGCTGACACTGACAGATCATACTGCAGTGCGGCCCCTGAGGCGTGCGTGAGGCATGATCCTGGGAGGAAGTCATATGACGTCTGCCCAGGATGGCAGCACTCCCCCTTCACCGTCATATTATTGTAGTGTTTTTTTGTGTGAACCAACTAGTATGTATGTTTCTGTTAAGTTGTACCTGACATATGGTGATTTTATGGGCCAATTCTGTGGGCACCATATCCATTATGCCTGAGAGCCATTTTCAGTTTTCGTGGCTTTTTTATTTTTTATGAAGTAGGTCACCAGGTCTTACCTCAGCAATTGCTTGGGACTGGTATGCAGTGTGAACAGCTAATATGTGCACACATGCTAAGGCCAATCAATCTACCAGCATGTCTTTGGAGTGCGAGAGGAAATCCACATGAACATGCAGACTCCATGCAGATAGTATCCTGGCCAAGATGCAAGCCAAGGATGCCAGTGCTGCAAGGCATAACCACTAAGCCACTGTGCTGCCCTAACTAAATTGTACTTTACATTTAATGGCACCAGACCAGATTTTTTTTATACTCTGATCTTTAAAGGAAAGACACGTAGCAGTCTTTTTGAAGAGAAACCACAGTAAGATGTTCTCCATTTCTATGCAGAGCTCTTAGCTAGCTCCTTGATTGTAACTTCCTGGCAGAAAAGGCTTTTTATTAGCTAGTTTGAGCAGAATTCTGTTTGTTCAGTCTGAGCATAGAAGATGTGCCTAGCTCACAGTAAGACATTCATATTCCAATCTCTTTGATAATACAAACTATGCAATTATGACATCTCAAATAAAATCAACCCAGATATCCTCTTACTGTCATAAGTTATTCAAGATTTGGAAAAGGATCAAGCAAACAACATTTTAGGAGACAGGTTGGTAACATATAAAAGGGTTAAAAAAGTGAATAATTACAGGCGTAAAGCTTAGGCTGTATACATTAACATCTAAATGAGGAAATTAAAATGTAACTGTGGGTAAAATCCAAAATGACATATATAATCAACAGGTATCACAGAAGGACTCAGAAAAATAAAAAGTGATCTGTTAAAGCTGTATAAAACCCAAAACCAAAAATATAATTATTTGCAGCTTACCAATCATTAGATGTGGTTACTGCATCAGTTTTCATTTTTATAGGCCTTTTCCCTTTGTTTTCACCTCGTGATCTGGCCAGCAACACACCTCCTGTATTTAATACAGTGCCCCCACCCCAGTCCCACTGGATTAATGAGCACACGGAGGCAGATTTGGACAACAGCATTTTCAGCCTGGGGGGAGAGGAGTGTTAGATGTACTTAGCATATTTAAATACAATAACAAATTGAAAGCAAACTCCAGCTACTACTTTAAAAACTGTTTCAGCAACAGTTTTTTCCTGTTAGGATAAAGGTTTTACATGAATAAATAAAAGCCGATCATTGTGAGAACCCCTGCCAGTGCTAAATGGTCTGTCTCATCCCTCTAACTGCAGGAGAGCTTGTTCTATTGAAAAACAGCAGACTTACTGGCTGGATCACTAGATGAAAATAGACTAAATAAAGCCTAAAAAGGTAAACTAATGCAGCCATCACATCTATGAATTGGTAAGATTCAATATAGTAAATGTTTTCTTTTGGGTTTAACCACTTCCCGACCTGCCATTGTATATAAACGGCCGGACGGTGGCACTGCAGGGTCGGGTGGCCATTTATAAACGGCCTCCCCGCACTCTGCTTGTGTGCGCTCCCCGGGAGCGTGCAGCACCGCAATCCGGTGCCCACTGTGTCCTCCAGTCACAGTGAAACACCGATCGTCGGATTGGCCAATCAGTGATCACATGCAAAGTAGTAAGCAAGTTGTCACTTCTGACATCATTGCTTACTAGGTGTGAAATCTGTGAATGATCACAGAGGTCACATGGTACAAGGCTAGTCACAACAGCCTTGTACCATGTGACAAGCTGTGACCAATCACAGCTCACTCAGTAGTTCTCAATGGCTGCAAGAATGCAGACAGAGAGAAAGAGAGATGATTGCTTTTACATCCTATATGGGTGTAAAAGCAATCAGTGTAAAAAAAAAAAATCTTCATCACCCCCCAAAAGTAGTACAGTGTCACCATGGTGACACTGTACTGCTAGGGTGACAGTATGTAAAAAAAATAAAATAAAATAAATAATATAAAAAAAAATGTAAAAAAAAAATGTTTAAAAATTATAATTTTTGGTTATAAACTAATTTGGCTTATTTTTTTTTACTAAAAAGATAACGGAATAAATTTTGGCCAAGATTTATAATGAAATATTATTTATTTGCAAACTTTTATAAGAAAAACACTTTTTTTCAAAATTTTTGGACATTTTCATTTACATAGCTAAAAAAATAAAAATCCCAGCGGTGAATAAATACCACCAAAATAAAGCTTTATCTGTCTCAAAAAAAATGGTAAAAAATTCATATGGGTACAGTGTTGCATGACCGCGCAATTGTCATTCAAAGTGTGATAGTGCTGAAAGCTGAAAATTGCCCTGGTCAGTAAGGGGGTAAAAGTGTCTGGACTGGAAGTGGTTAATACTGCTTTAACGTTAGTGATAGACTGGAATGTATATGTTACTGCTTGGGTTATTTTGCTTATAGTTACACTTTAAGGGCTTCTTGACTAAAGCCTTTGCCTCATTATTAAAGAAATGTCCTGAGCTGTACAGCTGAAAATGGTCCTGTCAAAAGGGCATCCTGCTATGGGGATTCAGGTAGTTGACAGGAAGCTGTAGACTTCTTGTCATAGCTTGTCTCTAATGCAGAAAGTAATGAGAAAAGAGAGACAGTAAAAAAGTATGTTTTATGTTCCCTGCAATAGGTGTGTGCTGGGAGTATTGAAGAATTATAATAATGGTCTCAGCATTAGCAGGAAACCGTTATATTATATTATATTTTGCAATCCATGTGTCACATACTTGCTGGAGAAAGAACTGATGATAGGGCTTTACCTTACACCTCTTTTTTGTCCCCCAAGATTGAAGAAAGGGTAAGACAAGACATGGAGTGGCATGGGCACCTGTAGTAAGTCCTGGTCAGCAGAAGAACTGAATCTTGCAATAAAGTAGAGCAGGAACTTTTGCTGAATGTTGTCACAGGGCTTGCAGAAGCAGGGGGCATAAACGTGGGGGGACATGCAAAAGTTAGCAACAGGTGGGTAGCAGAATTGCAGATTCAGGAGACCTAAAAACAAGACCTAGACTGAGGTCAGTATTACATGGGCAGAAAATTAGCCTAAGGGATAAGCAAGGTGAGGAGTCAAGAAACAAGCTAGAGGTCAGGTACCAGTGGGATCGAGATCAGGCGCAGTCAGAAACTAAACCACATATATCACAGGAACAAGCAGGGTCTGGTTATGTGTCACAACAGCTAACAACCACTCAGTAATGTTCTTGAGTCTTGCAGTACTTTAAATAGGCCAGAGGGGCCAAAGTCAATTAAATATGTAGATGCGCACAGGGCCCTGATTCCGTGCACAGTTCTGTGGACTGTTCTGTGAGGATGCTCTGTTCTTTGACCCAGGGCAAGAACTTGGTTTTCCTGACACCATGTCATGTTGCTTCCAATTTAAAGGGGGAAGCAATTGAATCCATTTCCTTGTTGTTACTTGGCAAGGGGATGCCAGGACTAAAGACTAACTTTTGAAGCCTCCCCTCAGCCTGAAAAGAGGGGGGCATCAGTTCAAAGCAGAGGATTGAGCTTCCCCCCAGTCACAGCCTGATCCATCCCAGTACCTGAGCTGTCAGCCGGAAACAGCACGGAGCGGTGAGCCGTAGGAATAAACTTTTATACTGGTAAGCCTGTCTCATATTAACACTGTGAATACAGTTTTTATAGAGACAATAAAACCTTTGTGCGAATTTTAAGACAAAGAGCACTATCAGTTTATCTTTCTTTCATATTCTTTATGAATTTTATGTGTGACTTATGGAGCTGTCTTCATCAGAGCAAGTGTTAGCCACGAATAGCTGATCCCGGCTCTTAAACAGGAATTGGCGTGTTTGACTTTTTTAATTTAAAGGTCCGCATTTGAAGGTGAATGTACATCTTTTCCTTATTTTGGTTGTGGATAGGGCCAGATTTAGCCTGTCCGATGTGGGGGTGCAGTAAAAAATGTCAGGGGGGCAGAGGATGGGAGGTCAGCAGGGCAGAGGACAGAGGTCATTGCTGGCAGGGCAAAGGACAGGGGTGCAGCTCTTTCTCCCTTCCCTGCACTGCACACAGCCTGGGTACAGGCAGCATAGCTCCTTCTCCCCACACAACACATAACTGAGATCAGTATAGTGTCAGGCTAGGGCAGTAGAAACTCAAACTAGGGCAGTAAAGTATCAGAATAGGGTGGTATGGTATTGTGTTAATTTAGGATAGCATAGTGGCAGGTTAGGGCAGTATAGTGGCAGGTTAGGGTTGGCTTGGGGGGTGTGACAGGAGTGACTTTGGTTGAGGGGCCCATGGAACACAGCTCACTTTGGAGAGGTGGGGAGACCCCTGTCTCAGCTCCCCATATCCCTCTTATGTGTAAATCACCCTGTGCCTGATAGGGATACAGGGTGATCTGTCCTAAAATTGGGGTGGGGGGTTGTTGATGGTTTAATGCCATGTGGTTGCGTCTCATTGTTCTATTGTGTGTCTGGCTTGGGAGCAAATTATTATGGGATGTATGTGTTCATGTGTATTGGCTTAGTGGGGGGTGTTTCCAGCAGCCTCTCTCCTGATGGGACTGTCTGTTGGTGTGAAGTTTGAATACCTGTGTGTCTTTTGTTGCTAAGTGTAGATTGCCCTGCCCTTTGTCATTATGCAGGGAAGGGGGGATATTCCCCTGAGTGTATAAAAAGCCAGTTCGAGTTTCAAATAAAGAGTTCCATGTTCAGACAGACTGGTGTTGTCTAGTCTTGTTTGGTCTGCTGTGGTTGGTGTTCAGACCCAGGAAGCTGTATTATAACGGAAGTACCAAAGCGCAGACTCGATCGGCTCCATTACAGGGGGCACAACTAAAATCTGGAGGGCATCGTCCGCCCCTGCACCCCCCTAGATCCGGTCATGGTTGTTGAGTTTCTCTTTAATTCTCACCATGGGATTCACAGAATTTCTGATTAAAGATTTATGTATTCAAAAGAACAAATGACTACTCCAGCACTTAAAACAGCAGTCACCAGACCAAGATACTGTGTGGAGTCTCTAAGGAAGGGGATGTGTCCCTAAAATGCATCAACTTGCTGATATTACCACAGTTTGGTCACTCATTGCCACACTGGTTGACCATTGGATTTGTTGTCATGCATGTTACTTTTGTCCTCTGTGAGTATTCATTTGGTTTTTTGATTTCTTCTATCAATAAATCTTTAGAAATTCACTAAGCATTTGCGCCACCATGTGTTTTTTTTTTGCAGTGTATGTTTGGATTCCCCCATCTGAAGAGGGCTGCATCGTTGAAGCATTACACCAGAGGAAATATAGACTCCACACAGTGGGGGAGATTTACTAAAGTTGGTACACTCAGAATCTGGTGCAGCTGTGCATGGTAGCCAATCAGCTTCTAAATTCAGCTTGTTTAGATAAGCTTGACAATAAAACCTGGAAGCTGATTGGTTTCTATACAGAGCGACACCAGATTTTGCACTCTTCAGTTCTAATAAATCAACCTCGGTATCTTGGTCTGATGACTGTCCTTTTGATCTCTGGAGTAGTCGTTTGTTTTTTGTTTTCTTTGTACGAGGGGCATTGAAGTCAAACCGGGACTTTTGAGTTTATATAATAAACACATTTCAAGGAGTGAAAACTGCATTTATTTTTCAACATACTCCCTGCTACATTTATACACTTATCCCAACATTTAACTAATGCCTGGAAAGCTTCAGCATAGAAAGGTTTGTCAGTGTGCCTGAACCATCCTTGGACAACCTCCTTCACTTTGTAATCATTGTGTTCACTGTTCCCACAGAAAGATTTGTCTCGTGAAATTTCACGTCAGATTATGTGTCGATTATCCAGCATCAGGCGTTCCTCGTGCTGAATGTTCACAGGAATGACTGCTCTGGGCTGGGAACCACAACATCCGGAATTCTCACTGTTGAGCAAACGGCCATCTTTGAAACACTTATACCATTTAAATTTCTCACTGCGTTTGCGTGTCTCATCACCGTACTGTGCTTGCAGTCTTCTATAGATATGCCTTGTTCACAAGAAAACTCATCGCCACACGCTGTTACATGTACACACTAACATTGTTCTCTGCCATCTTGATTAGCGGTCTCTGGACTGACCCGCGACATGTGCGCCGCCTATCTATAATAGGACACATTTGTTACTTACTTGTAGTACCGCCACACTATCATCCCATTTAATACCAGTAAAATGAAAGGTTCTGGTTTGACTCAAAATCCCCTTTTATATATATATATATATATATATATATATATATATCCCAAGATTTATTGATAGAAGAAACCAAAAAGCCAAATGAATATTTACAAAGGACAGGAGTAGCATGCATGACAACAAAACTGTGGTAATGTCGGCAAGCTGACTCATTTCCAGGACGCATCCCCTTCCTGAGAGCTCAAAACAACTGGTATTCAGCTCCTAATAAATACAGTTGCACCCTATAGCCCCATGCTGTCCAGCATATTACTGCTGTCCTTTGTAAGTATTCATTTGGCCTTTTTGTTCTTCTATCAATAAATCTTGGGTAATGCACTAGGCGTTTGTGGCCCCTTGTGTGTGCTTTTTTTTGAAGAATTTTTTATGTTCACTGATTTGTGGCATGGATCTACATGAGGATGAATGTATTATTTTATTAATGACTAACAATGTTAGTGTGTGCATGTAACAGCGTGTGGCGATGACGTTTCTTGTGAACAAGGCGTATTATTACAGAAATTATTATGTATTTTTTCATTTTTTGGTTGGTGGAAAGTAATTTTACTTGCAAAACACTTAGGATTTGAGGATTGATTTATACATTATCAATTTTGTATTAGCGCGGCACTGTTGCACTGTATTGGTTTTGGAAAGTTGGACACTTTTGATGCTGCACCTTATTACTCACTGAATATTTTAAGTTGTGTGCTTTTTTTTTGGGTGAATGTGAGCGGTTTTGGGATTTATTAAGAGAATCTATTTATTGTCTATCTTCTATCGCTTTCTGTTTCGTTGTCTTCTATCCCTCTCTCTGTCTTTGTTATGTATTAGGCTTAGAAAAGTATATGGATAATCTTTTTTTAATCAGGCATGAGGCATTAGTAAGGAACGTGCCAGCAAATCTCTGCTAGAGGACTCCTACGTAGTTCAAGGGAAGGGAGCAGTCTGTTGATATGACTTCCCGTTTGGTGATAACTTTTTATGATATGGTGGTAAGAGCATCAGCAGACAGTAATGATCTTTATTTAATAGCACGGTACAAAGAGTAATGATGTGTCACTATCAACCAACCAGATGTCAGCTATCATTAGCCTGACTGCACTAAACTGTTAAAAACAGCCTAATTGGCTGCTATGCTTCACGGCACTTCATTGCTCTTCATAACAAGTTATTACGAAAAGCCCAAATTGTTAAAAAGAATGAGAATGCTATGCAGTATGAATAGCATAGTCCCTAAATATCGAGGCAGGTTACATGTGAAGAAGAGCTGAGATGGGCAAAATCTTCAGAATTTTATATAAAAAGAAGTAAACGAGAGTTTCATAGTTCTCGGGGCGACAAAAGATAAGGACAGTGTGACCTACATTATACACTGGGCTGCGGCTGGACCAGTGACTTCTTTAACAGGCTACTGAGATTGCGAAGACAAACTTTTGCAGGAAGCTCCAGGGTGTGATTTAGTGGCATACCAAGGAGAGAGGAACAGCAAGTGCTTGAAAAAAAAATGGGAACACCACAATAATATCTATAATTTACTGCCAGGCAAACACAATAAGGAAAATCAGATCAGCGCTGGTAAATCACTGCATTTTGTTCTCCAGGCAACCTGTGGTCAAACAGTTCAAGGTTAGGTTAGAAATTCTAACAATGCAGACTAAGAAAGCAAAAATTACTATTGTTCCCTCTGCATAAGATGAAAGGACTTTTAGATATGCTGCCCACTACAAAAGTACATACATTTTGCTGCTCTACTGTTAAAAACCAGAAGCATACCTTTTGATATTATAAAATGAAACTCTGGGATATATTTAAGCCCTGCCGACCCATATGGAAGAAAAATATATTTGAAATATACTTTAAAAATATTCTTCTCAAATATATTGCCATATATTTGAAATGCTAAAATTTTGGCCATATTCAATATATTTCTAAATATATTTCAATAAATATATATATATATATATATATATATATATATATATATATATATAAAATACATTTCAAATATACCGCATGTCTTTAAAAATACAAATCTACATTTTTGGAATGCATTTACTAATACATGTAAAAATATATGTTAAAATGACTTTTTTATATGTGAAAAAAAATATGAAGAGTATATTTAAAAAATATATATTGTTAAAAATTACAAGTCTTAATATCGTGGACTTATACTATGCAAGTGTAATTCACCTGGTTCTTGGTATAATTTTTTGAGAAGGCAACATACTATACATACACTATATTGCCATATATTTTTAAATATATTGAATATGGCCACAATTGTAGCATTTCAAATATATGGCAATATATTTGGGAAGAATATTTTTAAAATGTATTTCAAATATATTTTTCTTCCATATGGGCAATCCAACCAAACCCTTTTCGTATGTATCCCGAGGATACATTAAAGTGTTTCTAAACCCGAAAAACAAAAAAGGGATGTATTGAAGCTTACTAGTCTCAAGATGTGGCTACATTGGTTTTCTTTTTAAGGCTTCTTTTCCCTTTATTTTCACCTGTTGACTCTGCCAATAACGCACTTCCTGTCCTATGGTGACAATGCCCACTCACTCACTGTACATGTGTGGAGGAACAGCATTGCCACCCTGATTTGAACAACAACACTTTCCTTTCTCCTCTTCTCTATTACATAGAGTTGAGTTGTATTGTACTTGATAGAGGATGCCTGGGAAACCTGATAACATTGTTTGAGATAACAATTCAGGGCACAGAAAATTACAAGGCCACTGAGTTTTTAATAAAGCTGAACCTTAGTAAAAACAAAAATGCCCCATACTGCAAGGGTTAAGTGCTCGTTTAGATCTGGGGACCCCAAAAAAGAACGTTTATTTTCCTGATCCTCCACTTCTGCAAGTTCCTCTGGGTTGTAAGACCTGGAATTCTCTTCTCCCCTATGTTCTGATGATTGCCATCAAGACCAATGCACAGCCCATAGCCCTGCACTGGACATGAGGATACCAAGGACAAATACACTACTAGAGCAGTAATATTTTGTAAATTTAAGAATGCCAGAACCAGATGTTGAGGGAATCTATTCCACATTTTTACAGCTTACTGCGAAGAAGCCTTTACGTATCTGAAGGTTAAAGTGATGAAGGTTTTATTTTTCACCTCAATGCATTCGCTGCAGTAAGGTAAAAAACTTTCTACAGACACCTCCTAAATACATACCTAAGCCCAATCTCATTCCAGCAATGTGCATGAGAGCAGAGGCTCTCTTTCTCATTGACTCAGACACAGTCACAGCCAGTTAGCAGAGCGGGGGGCAGGACCGAGCCATACTTTGTGTGCCTTATGGACACACAGAGCCAGCTCAGGAGCGAGCATGCACCAGTGTCCCCATAGCAATATTTCAATGTTATTTTATCCACTCAATTGCAATTTGCAAAATGTTGCAATTTTCTCCTCCTGATCTCGAATGTGAGGTTTTAGAAGAGTAACCTCACATCTGTATCAGCGGTATTCATCCTGGAACTATTGCTCCATTACTGTATACATGCAGCACACTGTGCACTGCAGGGAAATTAAGATGTTACTTACAGGTTAGAGGACTGCTGTTTTAATATCCTGTTTTCAACTCCTGCTTTTTAACTGGCCATTTGATCCAATTTCCACTTTCTCAAAGTTCTAGCAATTGTCATTTCACAATAATGCACTTGAACTAATTTGCTTTTTTACAAGCACTTATGCAAATGCGATTTATGTGAGTTACAATGTATGTTAACATTGTTTTTCCTTGGGTGGTATGAAAAATAGTTGAAACTACTATGTACACTATGGAAATAGAAATATTTCCATTGTGCAAATGCACTAACATAAAAGTGTGGAACATTTGTAATCCCTTCTATTGATGGGTCTTGGTAATGTGTGTTAATATACTAAAATGTAGCATACAGAAAATTCCCCACAGTGCGATTTATGTGAACATCCTCCATAGGAAATAAGGTTTTTATATCATGCATGACAAACTGTTCTTACATACCACAGCAGCTAATCAGATATTCAGTTTTATCTACCCAGTGCAGTATGGAAATATAAAAATATGAATCTGTCTGGGTTTTTTTGGCAGCATTTTTACACTATATAAGGAAAATGTTTTTTTTTTTATAATAATCTGTTGAAATGTTGTGTTGAAGTAATTTATAGAGCATTAAAAAGTCTATGGAACAGTTTACACCCTACTGTGGCACATTTGCTTAGCAAGGCTGGAACAATTGGCAAACCTTGCAATGCTTGTGCTGTAACAGTAAAAGGGCACCTTTGCCAAATAAATATTTGCGATACTGTGGTGAAGTGTCCTATTTCCAATTACTGCTCTGAGGCAATTCACTGCTGGTGCCTAGTTTCATACATTTAAATCTAAAAAATACCATCTACAGTACTTTATCGTGCTGTCTAATGTAACTACTAATGATCATGTCACACCAACAATTCATGACTGCCTACATATGTATTGTAGCCAACTACAGCAGTAATGTTGAACCCAAATCAGCCAGAAACTAGTGAGAAAGATTTGTAGCTGCTACATGTCCCTTCTACTAATCTGCTTTTGTGACATGAAGTTAACCACTTTCTATCCACCCTATAGCAGATTTACAGGGCGGACAGTCTGTGCAAAATCATATATATATAAATGTGATTTTGCACCTCCGCTATAGGGGGCGATCATGCCACCGCCGGAGTGCCGCTTCTGCTGTGGTTAGACAAAGCAAAAGCTGATCAACAGGTGCGGACCAATGGTGCCAGCACCGGTTGATCGTCGAGGAGAGTGACAGGACACAGCTCTGCCTTTGTGAACAAAGCAGGGCTGTGTCCTGTCAGCAGCGATCTGCTATTTTTTTCCCCTGCAAAGCAGTGAATAAAATCCAGACTTCCTAGCAAAAACACCACACTGTGTACACAAAATACATACCTATGCACCCAGTTAAACTTTTGAGCGCCCTAGATGTTTAACCCCTTCCCAGGCAGTGTCGTTAATACAGTGACAGTGTATATTTTTAGCACTGATCACTATATTAGTGTCATTGGTTCCCACAAAGTGTCAGTGTCAGACTGTCCACCGTAATATCGCAGGCCTGCTATAAGTCGCTGATTGCCACTATTACTAGTATAAAAGAAAACAAAATTCCAGTATATATACCATCATTTGTAGACACTAAAACTTTTGCGCAAACCAATCAGTATATGCTTATTGGGATTGCTGTTACCAAAAATATGTAGCAGAATGTAATTTGGCCTAAATTTATGAAGAAATGTTATTTTTTATTTTTGTATTGGATATATTTTATAGCAGAAAGTAAAAAATATTGTTATTTTCTTAAATTTCGTTTTTTTTCGCTTATAGTGCAAAAAGTTAAAAACCCAGTGATGATCACATACCACCAAAAGAAATATCTATTTGTGGGGAAAAATTATATAAATTTAATTTATGTACAGCATTGCACGATGGTGCAATTGTCAGGTAAAGTAGCACAGCGCCATACAGCAAAAAATGGCTTGGTCATGAAGGGGTGTAAATCTTCTGGAGGTCAAGTGGTTAATGGATGACTCAATGTACTAAACTGAGTGCAGAAGAAAAGACAAGAAAGACTGGCTGCCAAGAAGCCAAAAAAAGGCCAGGTAGACTTGCTACCAAACCTACAAAATTACCAGATTATGTGGCATGTTTTAGTGTACTCCACCTAATGGTGCCTGTACAAAGGTGTGAAGGTCTGTAATCTTCATACCTGCTTTCCTTCTCTAGGTTTCCCAGCTATCATTTCAGACCTTCATTCAACTCTATGAGTGAATGGAAGACATGGCAGATGACAGTGCAGGTTCAAACATCAGTGAACCAAAAATGCAACCGTATGTGCAGGATTACACTCTCATCTGCCATGTCTGGCAATAACCTCCATGTCTTGCAGTGAAGTCAGTTTCACAGACAGCCTCTGATAGCTCTCAAAGTTGGTGGAGGAGGGCAACCATAAATATTACAGTCCACACTTACCATGTAAAGAGAAAGGAGAAAGCACAGCAGTCCGCAATGGACTGGCACATGACGTACCAGATCTCTTGGCTAATGATGAGCTAATTACAAGTCTTTCAGAGCTGAGTTGCCTAACCTTTTTGAATAAAGTTTTATCAGAAGTCTACACTTAGAGGCACTGTGCTTTCTCTTTTCTGTGTGCATTCCATTTCTAATCTACCCACAGCTTGCCCTTAGTAGATGGACTTTGTAATTCATATATTGGACTAATACCCTGACTAGCATTCAGGACTATAGCTTAAAACCATGTTCCACAAGGAAAAATATTAGAAAGATTTTTTCATTTTAATTGTCATTGGCAGGACTTTCCCAGGGAGCTACCCAAATTATGACAGGGTTTTCATAACTGAGCTATTAAAAACTCTTAACAGCTAGAGCAGTACTACATACAGATCAGTATCTACTGGTGACTCTCTTGTACATTTCAAATACAGGTATTACACAAATGTAGAGTGTCCGATACAGTATATCACCAAAACAATATATACAATATCTGCAAGACAGGCATGCAGTTGGACTAAGCATTTATCATTTTGAAAATGAGTAGGCTGCCCCCAATTGCTCACTGTTTATGGCAACAAATGTTTATTACAACATTACCCTTATGTATGCAAAGCAAACCTTACATGGATTCAGAGGTCAAACAAAGTCTGGTCTGCCACTGTCCTTTGCTGCAAGCAGGGCTCAAACTGGAGAAAGAGGGGTTCTGTGCAGCAGTAAGATCCTAGCCCTGGAATCCAAAAACAGAAATTTCCAACATATACAGTGATGCCATAAACTGGAGATAATTAATTACTAAATTCAAATAAGCTGTTCACTTTGTATGGGGCTTTGCATGTTGCAAGGGGATTTGCCCCAGAGTTTAGTGAATGTGGTGAAATTTCATTTTGCAGAAAACTCCCAATCATGTTCAAGGGGAAAAAAACATTATTTTTGCTTGCACATGAATGTATGTTGGAAATTAGCAGAGCTTTACCTCGTTTACAAAGCTCTATGGAAAATTCCCCTGCAAAGTGAGCAGTCTATTTGCTTGTAGTAAATAAACCCCAAAGAAACAGAACAAAAACATTTGCACCTAGAATTAAAACTAAATATTGGAAGTGACTGATTTGGTTGACAAGATTATGAAGATACTGTACATCTAGTGATGATCAAAGACATGGTTTACTCATACCCTGCCTGTACTACATACCTGTTTGTCCTAGAGTTGAATTAGTTATACCAGGGCAATGGCTGCAGTGGCAGTCAGGACCCTGGTATCAATATTTTTAGTCGGTGATTCCGTAAAATGTAAAAGTGATCCAAGTATCTGAAGAGCTTTTACAATAATCAGAAGGGGGTCCCCTCTCCGCCCCCTTCCGCTGTCCTCCTGGGCTCTTCTATTCCACTGGGGAGCCTGAGACTGAAGGAAAACATGAAGGAGAAACGAAAGTTCCCCAATTATTTCTATGGTCTAAGAAAGTGGATGTGATGAGAATTTTGTCACTGCCGCGTGTGGTTTGTTGTTAACAAGCCACTACAGGCTTGTAACAACATCCAATCAAACCAATTTCACTTTGATCAGATGCTTTTAAGGGCAGAGGAGATATCTGGGGTCTAATAGACCCCAGATGTCTCAGTAACGAGTTTCACTGTCCATACTATCACAAGGAATGTTGTCCATCCCTTGTGATTGTAATAAAAGTGATAAAAACATTAAAAAGACTATGTAAAAATGTTTTAAATAAAAGGCAAGTACATATGTAGGTCCTGCACACATATGTAAACGGTGTTCACACCACACGTGCGGTTTTGCCATAAATGCTATAGAGAGAGCAATAATTCAAGCACCAGACTTCTTGTGTAACTGTAAACTGGTAACCTGCAAGGCTTTAAAAATGTCACCTATGGAGATTATTATAAGTACCATTGTTTGTCGCCATTCCATGGGGCGTAAACAATTTCAAAGTGTGACAATTTAGGTATCTATTTACTCGGCGTAACATCATCTTTTATATTTTGCCAAACAATTGGGTATTATATTATGTTTTTATACATTAAAATTCATTAATATTTGTGTTTGAAAAACTGTTGAAAAATACAATATAACAAAAAATGGCAAAACCCACCATTTTATTCTCTAGGGTCTCTGCTTAAAAATATATATAATGTTTGGGGGTTCTAAGTAATTTTCTAGCAAAAAAATGCATATATTTGCATATATGAGAGAAGTGTAAGAACTGGCATGGTATTGAGGTGGTTAAAAGAAAACATATTTAGTACAAGTGTAACAATTTAACAGGCACCAGTCAACAAATTTTAACTGTACTTGAACCACAACAAAATGTAATAAATAGTGTGGATTTAAGAGGACAAGCCAAGTGTAGTCAAGTATGGCAATGATGCAGTCAGGCAGATAAAATCATGATTTCCCTGCCTAGTACCTCCTTTGGTGAGGAAGTAAGACCCATTAAAAAGATACATGCTATGCTAACAACAAACACTGAGAAAAGGATCCTGCTACCAGAGGATCATTTTTCCATCCCAGGCCTTTTTTTTATTAACGTATCACAGCTTTAAATTTTTAGGCCTTACATAATGGCATAGAGCCATAAGATATTTAAAGAGACGTAAAGCTCTTTTTCACACATCCTTACATTTTGGGATCCAGTCAGTCCAACTGCTATGTTTTAAAACAGCGGCTGGTGTTTAGTGCAGCCTGGAGGGATCACTGCACTGGTTTTTTTCTAATGCATTTTATTGAAATGTTGCAGAGACATTTCAAAATGTTCAATTGGCTGCCGCTTGGTGCCTTGCGTTGAGCTGGAAAAAAAAAGTAGTGCGTGCAGTATTTTTTTCAGTGCATCATGGCTGCATGTCACTGCAACACCACACAGGTGACAAGGCATTTTGCCTTGTTGTGTGGTGGGACTGCACTGGAATAGCTAGCTAATACTTTAAAAGCAGTTACAGCAAATAGTTTTTTTCCTTTTAGGATAAAGGTTTTATATGAATAAATAAAAGCTGATCATTGTATAAACACCTGTCAGTGCTAAATGGTTTGTCTCATCCCTGTAAATCAATACATTTGCAGGAGAGCTTGTTCTTTTGAAAACAGATTAAATTGATCACCAGATGAAAATAAGGAAAGAAAACCTAAAAAAAAGAAAACAAATACAGCCACCACAACTAAGAAATGGTTAAATGCAATATAATAAATGTTTGCTTTTGGGTTTAGTACCACTGTCATTGAAAGTTTTACTCTCTTCCAGCAGCCTAAGCAGAGTGTCAGATAATATTCCTGTGCTAAGATAGGAAACAAGTCAGCCTCTAAGGGTATCCTACAGCCCAATACTGAGCTGACATTACTGCTATGACAGGGAGAAAATACAAATGAACAACAGAATACATTTCTATCCCCAAGGAAACAATTGGAACCATTATACAGATATAAAATGTCCACTAACTTGTTTGTTTTAAACACTGTGTGCGAGATTTACTAAAACTGGAGAGTCCAAACTGGTGCAGTTCCGACCAACCAGCTTCCAGTTTTTATTGTCAAATCTTAATTGAACAAGCTGATGTTAGAAGTTGATTGGCTACCATGCACTCAGATTCTGAGTACTCCAGTTTTAGCAAATCTCTTCTTTTGATTACTAGATCTAACAACAATGTTCAACTCTAAATTAGGTACACAAATGGGACAAATCTGAACAGAGTAGATTTATTTATTTAGCTGATATTTATTTAAAAAAATAAAAAAAAAGTCGAGGCTCTTTAAGCATTTTTACATTTTATTTTACATTAATTATATTTACAAATGTTTAGTGCATGAGTAACTGTAATGAAGATATCTCTTCTGCAAGATATTGATATTCTAATTTGCCTGACTTTTTTTTCACATTTTGACTTCTGCATTTTCATAATGGCTACCAAGTTTTTCCTTTTTTTTTTTGAAATGGTGACATGCAGTGATGCTTGGGGAACTAATCTGTCAATTTTAAGCAGATTTATCATGCAACAATAAAATCTTCATTGCTAACAAACTGAATGTACATTAAACTGCTATATACAGCATATAATTCACAGTAAATATATCTTCTATAAGAAATATCAGCTGTAACATACAACCCTTTCTCTAAAATAAAATACATTGCACATGACCATTTGAGGACAACTGGGAGTACATGCTGGGAAAACTAGCTCAATAAGCATAAATGGGCTGTTCTCAGTCTAATTAATCTAATTGCCTTTTATTAAGACAGCACAAAAATCAGTGAGATATATAACCTTAAACATGTTTTTAATTAATTTAACATTTATATTCCTGGTAGCTTTTGATACAAGTTCAGCTGGGTTTGAAATGTGCTTAGTATATTTAGCATGCAAAAAAAATCACTGTGTGACTAATAGAACAAATGTACTTTGTGTAAATGGTTTCCGAGGTTTAAAAAGTGACGGTTTTATAAATAATGAATCAGTAAAAAAAATCTTGAAAGTAACAATGAGATTATTTCTTTTTCTCTTGATAATATAAAAAAAGTCCAACCTTTAAATGTTCAACTTATTAAATTTTTACATTGTTGATCTGCTGAAAGGAAAAACACAATGCTAAAGTTTTAAAAACAAACTCCAGTCCACACTTTCTTAGTTATGTATAATGTGGGGAAGGGTCAGGACCTGTGTCAGTGTTTTATGGCTTTGCTTGGCCTTTATTGGGGAGATTTCTCTATTTTTGTATTCATTGTCCTTGTGAAAAGTGGAAAACTCTCCAAAAGTAATACAGGTAACTATAAAGTACCTTCTCAGTAGAGTGAGGTTCTTATTCTTGTCAGTGTGTCCAGTGTTGAATTGTATTCTTATGTTATATTTCAATGTTCTCCTATAAAGGTCTACTTTATGTAAACTCAGTAATAATTATATCCAATTTAATTTTTTAAATAAAATGAATGTGAGCAGGCATGCTGCTATTTATAATAATATAGGCAAGGTTTGATTAAGTTGTATTAATAGAAATAAATCATTAAAAAAATAGTGTATTCTGCTGAAGAATAGGCAATATGCAAAAATGTGCTGAATAGGAAACTAACTTTAGTTATAATTCATGATGTAAAGAAAAGGTTAAGGTCAGACTCATACAAAATGGTCTTCAGTTTTTGTAGTCTAGGCCTTATCTGCCCTCTCTTGTGTAAGTGGTTTAATGACTTATTAGTATTGTTCTCTGGGTCTGCAAGGCCTGGAGGTCCCGAATGCCATTCTAGGTTTAATCCGAACAGTCAAGGGAATCTTTCCTACATCCCTCCCATTTTTCCCCAGGGCAAGAGACAGAGCAGGGAGGCTGTGTAGGAGGGAGATGGTGACATATCCCTGATTAAGCAGGAGGAATGGAAGCTCAATATGTTCATGGCTGAGAAAAGCGCATCGCTGATGGGAGCAGAAACAAACTCTCCCCACGCAGCCGGCTGGACAGGAAATGTGCTTGTTTGGCTTGTGTCTTGCCCAACATTCGATCCACCATGCCAGCAACACTTGTATTATTTCTCATTGGCACTATATCATGCCAAAGATGTCAGTAGGCTCCGGACGGCAGCGATGCTGGCATCTGCCTATCTTATGCAGCAGAGTTTACAATTTACTGTACACCCACAAGGAAGACTGGAGAGCTAGATCTACAACTTGTCAGCATTTTTCAAAAAAAGAATATCAATAGACACTTATTTGTATCTAAAATGGCCATGGGGCCCCAGTGAATTTTCAGAGAAAAATGATTACTTATATTATGATTAATATCATATACAGTGTCTGGGACTTCAAACTGCTAAGGATGTGTTTGCAAATCCTAATCTGTGCTCCTGTTTGTAGACACTCCTACTCATCAATATGTTAACTAAAGATGACATTATTAAAAAAAAGGCTATTTTCCCATGAATGATTGCTTTCCCTGTTTTACTCTTACATGTCTCTTTCAGTCTGCATGGTGTAGTTTATGGGAAAACATTAACACAAAGTTTGTAAAGGTGTTGGGTATTCTTCTATCAGTTTCTTATACTTCTGAATGTAGTTCTTATGAAGAAGAGTTTCTCAGTGCTCAGTCATAGTACTTGCCAATAAAAAGCAAAATGCAATATTACCACCACTGTGGATATGTTGTCAGGGTGGTGAGCAGTATTTGCTTTCTGACACATTTTGAGCATATTCATAAAGCAGTGAATGTTACTTTTGCCAAATGTTTATTGGTGATAAATCAGTCACTGTCATTAAATGCACATGTACCTGGAAGACTCACCTGTATTGAATGCATTGCATTGCATTAGATTGACTGCTTTATAAATATTTAGTGTGGTCTCATCAGTCCAGAGAACCTTTTTCAACATGTTTTCTGTGTCTATCACATGCCTTTGACAAGCTCCAAAATTGTTTTCAGCAATGGCTTTTTTCTCATTACTATTCCATACAATCCAGCTTTGTGGAACACTTAGGTTATAGCTATCACATGGCCTGTATCTCCCTTCTGATATCTGCATCTCTGCAGCTTATTCAGAGTTCACATATGCCTCGTTGTTGCTTCTCTAAGACCCCATTCACATGGGGTAAGCTACATTTAGACCAGCAGGGTGTCTGTCCACTGATCCCCTGCTGATCAGAGCAGTGCAGGCTGATGATAGGTCCCTGTCTGCTCAGTTTGTGCACAAAGTGAGCGGACACGGACAGAGCCCACTCTGTTCTATGGACGGCCGGGTTTAAACAGACTCCGCTGGCCGCTCACACCTGACTGCCCTCTGATCCGATCCGGCTAGATGGAAGGGGACAGATTCCCTTCTGTTTCTTTTTAGAGGACTGGATTGGAAATATGCGGATGTAAACAGACATAAGTCCTTTTACACCCACCGGTCCTTAGCGATACATGGACCATCTGAACATGTCTGCCTGGAAAACTGAGAGGTGGACCTAATCAGATCCCTCATGTGAAAGGGGCTTAATGATTGCCCATTCAAAAGGCTTCAGGCAGGAATATGACACCACGGTGTTCCTTAACCCTAGCAGAGGAAATGGAGTCACCCCCTGGCTGTGCTGTCTGGCGAGGTGTATGGATCTCAAAAGTGGCTTGAAAGAATTACAAGTCCTCTGACAAATAAGACAGTTCACATGCTGTATGTTAATTTAAGCTTTTAATTTAGCTATTGCCTGGAGTTCAGCTTTTATTGAACACAGATGGACTCAATTTAGCTAATTAATGTGACACTAAATATGTGATCATAACTTTAGTTTTTTATTTGTAAAATAATTTTTTTTAGTACAACATTATGGATTATGTTCTGTTGACGGGTGTTCAGTCTATTAATGGAAATGCGGGATTTAAGGCAAGGTTTACTGTCAGTGAGTTATTTGTATCATGCTGTATTTTACACAAGTTTCAGGTTACCCTTGTTTCATGTATTCATAACCGTTTACTTTCTCTGGCAGTTATGAATTTATGACCTTAAGGGCCCACTCACACTTAAACACAATTCGCTGCAACACACACATTTTTGTGCATTGAGGGGCATTGTACTAAGCAGCCAAAATTGAATGGACTATAAAGCACTGTTACATATCAAAAGGTTAAGTCCTACTGCATTTTTTCACAGTGCTCTACAACACACAGCGCTGTAACCCAGCTGCAGTTCAGCGCCAGACAAATTGAATGGTGCACTTGTGTTAATATGCAGAAAGTTGGTTTACCCAACTAATTGCCCTGCCACGTTTAAGGATGTTGGATAGTGGTTAAAATGGACCTGAGTTGAAAAAGTGCTATCCTATAAAGATGCAGCCACTGGATTTGTTTGGGTCCCGCTATGCTCTGCACAGCCAGGCAACACGCATTTTCCACACTTGTACCTTGATAGTCGGTAAACAGTCCTTGAGCTGTTTTCTTAGTTGTTTTATTTAAGGAGTTAACAACATGGATGGGGTCTAAGGGTATATGGGATGCTGAAGGAACTGTAGAACTTGAGGATGAACATTCTAGCAACAAAAAATGTGGACTAGCAGAAAAAAATATAGCACTGTCCCTTTTTTTTGGTGTACCTCCTGAGACCCCTTATAAATCCTCCTCCTCACCCAGCTGTGCTGAGGGTATCCCTGAGCAAGGGAGTCCCAAGAGCTTGCAGTTATGCAGTCCCAGATGAACACTATTTGGGTATTGCACCTGACCGCCCTCTCCCCTTATCCAGCCCAGGGGGTGTAGGAGTACTCACACTGTCCTCGATTGCTAGTGTGGTGGGTTGGTAGCTGCTTCAGGCCTTCCACTGGTCTGGCTCCTGCCTTGCTAACAGATTGTCCTCCCCAGAAGACATTGAGATCATCCCATCCAGCAACCAGCCCTTATGTAGGCTCACCTCCCTGGGGCCCCCTTCCAGGCTCCACTCTCCAGCTTTCCTCCCATTCCATCTTCCACCCAACTCCCTTGCTAGCATGGCTCACTCATATTTATGGGCTAGTCTACCACACTACCAGGGCCTCTTAGCCTGGGATTAGTCAGGCGTCCATGAATATGCCGATTGAGGTTTCCACCCTCCCACCTACTGGCTTCTGAAAGCTTTCATGGACCTCCAGAACCAGGTGAAGACAATAGAGTCCCAACCTGCTGAGTCATCCAGTATTATATTCACCTGTTTCGAGGCGCATGTCTCCTGCCTTTTTCTGGTTCTAGCACTGCAGCCATCAGACTCTTTAGTATTGGACACCCATGTTGCGACCTCTAAATCACTTCTGTGTAGTGTAGTGACTTATGGGTAGGGGGATAAAACCATAGTGGTTGATGGAGGACACAGGCATCCTATTATCAAAAGGGTTGAATGCTGAAGAGGCTTATGGAGGCTGCAACAATGGAACTGAATAGAGTATAGAAAAATGGTCCATTAAAGAGGTGGTATAATACCTATTCTGTTGCAGTAGAGTGTCATTAGAATTTTTTTGCAGGCTAATAATGTGGTCCCATTAAGCAGAAGATAGATGCAGTGCAAATATTATAGTGCAGTATGTGTAAACTATGTTATATATTAGAAAAAGTGAAAAGATGCACTCACAAAACTATTAAAAAGGTAAGCATGTAGTCTGCTCATACTAACGCCACAGAGTCACTAAATCCACATAGATACACCAACCATCCAGTAGAAGCCTGGCTAGGATGCTGGGAAAACTACACTGCAATGCACTGGAGGGGCACTGGCTCATGTAGATAATGAAGCTGTTAAATGTCAGAAGTGGACTCACCCACTAGAATGACATCATCGAGTGGGTAATGTCAAAGGGAGGGAATGAGTTTCTGGGAGATTCCCCTTTTCATCAGCCCTTTAAGCAGAGTTTAAAGAAACAGGGCCAAAAAGATCAGGGACATTTTACACATTCTCCACACCCTCGGTGCCCTGTTTCCAGATTGTTGGAATTTCTTTGAGCTGTTTTTTTTTTAAATCAGAACATTATTCAAAAGCAAAACCCCTGTAAACATTTTGATGAAGTGTGGAAAAAATTAGAAATCTTTCAGGTTTTGTTGCTATTTGTGTCCGCTGCATTGAAGTGATTTTCTAATGCTTCTTGTTTAGGTGACAGAACCTAAAGCAAACCTTTGTTTGCATTTTGGATAGATGAAGTAAGGATAGTAACAGCTGTCTTTTTTTGGCCATCTGTGTCCCATTGAGGATATCTTCCTTCACTTCCTATTCAATAGCCAAAAATGGAAAGTGGGAGGTACACCATTATGAGGGAAATCCTTGGTTGTCACCAACACTAGTTACCCATTTAAAAGATGTCCTTCTATTCCTGTTCTGGGAACAACTCAAAATTTGGGATTTTCCTTCACTTTCAGTAATCTTCACTTTCAGAATCTCCATAATAGGGACACAACAGCACTAAAAACCTAGCAGGTGTAATCCCTCTTCACACTGTCCAAAACAGCAAAAATGTTTTGCCTTTAGTTATACTTTAAAATTTGTAATTTAATGTTAGAAAATCTAATCAGGTATCTCTTTTAGTAATATTTTTTTTATTATAGACCAAAAAGAAATAGTTTTGTAAAGAGAAGTTGAATGGCAAAATCGTTTTAAATGGGGGATTTGCCTAATGTGAATATAATTTCATAAATCAATAACTTGTTTGTTCAGTATATAATTGCATATCTTTTCTCAGCGGGTGTGATTGCGGTCTAACACCTACACACAGAGCAGGCAAAATTTTGCTATTCATACTGGCCCTGCAGTATTTCTTCTGTTAATTAGATATTTTGTCAGCGATCAGGAGGAAAGGATGGAGTTTTTAATAAGTTTTTCTTGTGTAAAATCCAGGTGCCAAATTCAAATGTGATTAGTTATTATAATCTAAATAAGGGAGGAAAATAATGTTATTTCGCTGCTGCATAAATATTCAAATATATACTGTAGTCATCCTTTGGAAACTCACCAAGACATCATTCATTTTGAATTTGCTTGTGAATTTCTGCAGCATTGTTCAGCTGAATGATAAAACTCACTGACTGAAACAGTGTTCTGCAAGCATTCATTAGGATTTCGGTCACAGGTAAATTGAAAGTACAATTGAGATATGAGAAAGTGTCTGGTTTCACCCATACTTCTAGTCCCAATTGACTTTGAGGTGTTGATTTCACGCTGATGTAAAATGCTCCTTGAAGAGGCTGGATTTCCGAGAATGATTTAAAGAAAATGTATTATATGGAAATAGATTTCTGCATATGATACGCTGTTTGAAAGGGCATTTTGTTCCGATTGCTGTTGTGGTGTTCCCATTGGGATCATCTTGACAATCCAATGACGATTGTCTTACAATCCAATCGTAGATATTAAAACCAGGATTTCTCTGGTAGTGCATATTGGAAAAGATTGCAGAAACAAATTAAATTATTAGTATTCTTAGAACTTTACTGTCTTATAGCCCTGGTTAAGGAACAACATGAACCTTTTAAATCTTTTGATTGTAGTACATTTTGTGTTGTTCCTTGGAGATCAATAGCCTATTTATTTACCAATCAATACCAGTAAAGACTGGATATTGGTTACTGTTCTGCCTCTACAATCTAAGCACTGAAAGTTGGTCTCTATAACTGTTCCAGTTGTGGCAAGATAGCGGTAATTTACAGTCTCAGAAGAACTGGCAGACAGTGACTCAATCCAAATGAAATCTTGCAGATCGTAGAAAGATTTAATTCAAAACTTGTGCAGATTATAACAGGTGAACATCAGTTAGGTCAAAAAAATCATAGTGTGTCTAGCTCCAGTAAAATACACTATATGGTGAATGGAGGTTAAAGCTTACTATACAAAGCATCCCCTAGCTATGGAGAGGGGTAGGGACAAAATTATGTAAAGGCAAACAAACAACAATGCATGTGTAAGATGATAGGTACTCTACAGTATGTAGTGAAAATAGAGGATGTAGCTCATTAAGGAGTCTGACTTAAAGCCTCTTTGTTGAAGCTATTTTTTTTCAGTACTCTTTTAGTAAACTTTGTTCTGTATTGTGAAAAAACGTTTCTGTATGGAACTGCACCATCAAAAAAATTTGAAAAAGCTTACAACCAAAGATGTAGCAGCTATCCAATTGCTAACTAATCAATTGATAGTCGTTTGCAAAAAAGGACAGCTCTATTTGGTGTTGGTCACTATCTATCAAGTACAAAGTGTCAGGTGCATTTGCATATTCTATACAAAACCTAAAGTGTCAGGTTTTAGGTTCAATGCAAATACTCGAATAGTATTTCAATTTTCAATGCAAATACTCAAATAGAGTGCATATATAATTAAAGGAACACTTTTTAATCAGAGTATAGCATCAGGTCAATTAAACTCTTGGAATATTGATCTGGTCAGTTAAGTAGAAGAGGGGGTTGTTAATCAGTTTCAGTGGCTTTGGTGTTAATGAAATTAACAACAGGTGCACTAGATGGGCAAAAATGAGATGACCCCCAAAACAGGAATGGTTTTACAGGTGGAGGCCACTGATATTTTTTTCCCTGCTCATCTTTTCTGTTTTTCACTAGTTTTGCATTTGACTAGGGTCAGTGTCACTAGTGGTAGCATGCGGTGATACCTGGACCTTACAGGGGTTGCACAGGCAGTCCAACTCCTCCAGGATGGCATATGGCCTTTGACATCATTCAGCATGAATTGAGTTGGTGGTTCGGAGATGGTCTGGGGAGGCATATCCATGGAGGAATGCACAGACCTCTACAGGCTAGAAAATGGCACCCTGACTACCATTAGGTATTGGGATGAAATCCTTGGACCCATTGTCAGACTCTACGATGGTGCAGTGGGTCCTGGGTTCCTCCTGGTGCACGACAATGCCCGGCCTCATGTGACGAGAGTATGCAGACAGTTCCTGGAGGATGAAGGAAGTGATACCATTGAATGGTTCCCACTCTCGCCTGACCTTAATCCAATAGAACACCTCTAGGATATGTTTTGGTCTATCCGACGCCACCAGGTTGCACCTCAGACTGTCCAAGAGCTCAGTGATGGCCTGGTCCAGATCTTGGAGGAAATACCCAATGACACCATCCATCGTCTTATTATTAGCATACCCCGACGTTGTCAGGCATGCATACAAGCATGTGGGGGCCATACAAACTACTGAGTACCATTATGAGTTGCTGCAGTGAAATTTCAGCTAAATGGACTAGCCTGCTTTTTTAGGGTGGAACATAGCATGTTCCCATAGCCGCAGCCACTCCCCATACTATCTGTCAGAATTGGAAACAGCGTGGCCGTGCGGGGCTCCGCCCAGACGGCTGCCTCACTCATTCACAGAGTTCTGTGAATGAGTGCCTACGAGTCCTGGCAGCCTTAGCAGCTGTGGGCTTGTATTTTTCAATGATCTACCACTGCAGTAGAAGCTTCCTGTCAGAATATCTGCTTGACCGTACATCCCGAACTATTGTGTACTGAGTAGATTAAACATTATTTGTGATGCATGTCTGAAAACTGAGGGAAGCAACTGCAGTGTTCTAACAAATTACTGAGAAAATGAAGTTGTTTTGGTTCCTTTGAAGGTTAAAAAAATCCATTAAAAAATATGTTACAGCATATATTGCAATGGTATTAAATGGATGAATCAACACATAGCATAGAGCAAAAAAAAAACCTGGAACATAATTTAGAAGGGAAGGTAAAATGCAGTTGTTCTTTTATGTATGCTCTTATTTTAAATTGGATCAATTTTTTTTATTTTATGAATAGAGTAGGATAATAGGTACTATGCTTGTATAATAATGTATGAATCAGATATATTTCATGACAACAGATTTGATGGTACAGTATGTTTTGGCTATCTACAAGCCCTGTCTTAAATTAGTAAAGAATATCATGTACCTTGGTTTGTTTATACTTTTGTATGATTTCAATAAACGCAACTGTTAAAAAAAAAAATTTGGACAGAATAAAATGCTTAAATGCTTAACCAGCTTTGATGGCCCTTCTTTTGTAAAATGATCATGTACTCCAATACTTATGTGTGACTAGAACTTACATTGTCCAGCGCTGATGCCTTTTCTGCCAGAGTACGTCTTCATTGATTAACTTCAGTGGCAATTCCTAGTAGAATATTTGTGCTCCAACCAGCAATGACTTTCATTCCTTCATTCTCAATGCATGTTTATTACTCCTTTCTACTGTCCTGTGTATTTACAGCCCGTATTGAACAGCTCTGATGGTACTGCCTGTGTTTTGAGTGGTCATATATTGGTAACCTCTGATGTCCTTTGCTGTTGGTACTAATGTATTGATAAGCTTTGATGGCCTTCTCACATGAAAAATGATCAAGTACAGGTCATGTTCCAGATCATTTACCTACTTAAAGTGCCTCTATACTGCCACCTTTGATGTTTTTCCTTTGTTATATCTTATGCACTGGCCAGATTAATGTTCTTTTTAGCATGTCAGTGACTATTTTGACTTTATTTTCTATTAAATGTATATTGCTCAGTTTTTTGTGATTGAGTGTAGTTGAAATTACTTTTATTTTTAACTTACCATACCTGGTGTAAAGGTATAATTCATATACAAACCCATCAGTGAGTTACAAATATGATGCAGCAAACACTACAGCTGTGCTTTAATTACAAATCCGCTTAGTGGCCCATTTATAAAGGAAGGCAGATACTATTATTAATTCTCAGTTGAACACCACAATTTTTACCTCACACTGCACTTGCATTAAATGAGTAATTCATAAAATGCAGGCCATGTTGTTGAGTCTGTAGTGTCCCACATGGTGGAATACTGCTGCTAAGGATATACTGATGCTTTATAATTGTCTCCCCCATGTTTACCTTAAAGCAGAACTTCACTTTTTCAGTCAACATTGAGTATTTGTAATCCTTATGCTGCTAGTAGTAGTAAATAGATAGGAAAGGATATCAGATTTACTTATTTTAAACGTTTTTTTTCCATTTCTTCAGTTACTTCCTCGTTTCCATGCTTAGGTAAATGATGACAAACATTCCAGGAGTCTTCAGAAGGGGGGGTATGTTTTATGACATTCAAGATCTGGCTCTTGCGATTCTAATTAAAATGAAGCAATCATTTAGTATGACCTGGCATCTCCTCTATTGGTTGATTCAGTAATGTCTGCAGGGGGGATTTATTAAGGTTAGCCTAGGTCAAGTAGTATGGAATGGTAGTCTGTGCCCTCCAGTGCACACCCCCTGAAGCAACTCGGGGGAAGCACCAGGAATACAGAAAGCCAGCCTCGATGGAATCATATACCAATGTAATAGTACTTTATAGTTTGCTTCAACAATAAAAGTAATAACATATGGCTTAAATGACAACAAGCCAGTGTATGCCAGTCATTAAGATTGATTTATTCATCTAGCTTGTATTTCCGTTTAACCATATACAGTAATTTTGTGGATTTAGTATTCAGAAATACATTTCAGAGATATAACCAGATAACCTGTTGAATTTCCAGCATAATAATACCATAGACGTCATGACTGTTAAATCTGAATGACATTTTAAAGAATTTAAAAAGTGCCGTATCTGAGAATAATGAAAGAGTTCAGTATCAGGTAGCTGGAATCTTTAATGCACGGCTTGTCTTGACAACCAGACAACAATGTTTTTCAACCAGTCCAATCTCTATATTCCTTAAGAGCCGGTTCACATGTATGCAGATCGTATGCATTTTTAACCACATCCGATTCGCATGATATGTGAAAGAACATTTATTTCTGTTGTGGTGGTTCACATATATGCGGTGCAGTGCGGATTGGAGTGCGGATTCAGTGTGAATTCAAAAATAGTCTGTATGTTTTCTGAGCAGTGTGGTCCGATTTAGGTGCAAATCCAGGCTCATTGACTTCTATGGAAGCTGCTCCTAAACTGCACATGTCATTAGCTTGTGAACACGATTTCAGCATGGTTTTCTCTCTTCAGATCCTGTTCTGAACAGCATCTAAACTGGTCCTGAACTGCTGAACAGCTAATTTAAATTTGCACTGAAACCAGAGCTCCAAACTGCACTATGAATCCACTCTAAGGAACCTTGTCTAGTAGTACAGGTGCTACATGGAGACTAGATCATCACTTAATATGGCTGAAAATGGTGGTATTGAAAGAATGTCATCTATATATCTGTAGTCAACTATGTATTCAGGGGCATTTATTTGACAAGGATACTGGTAATGTTATCTATTTATTCAGGAGGACAGGCATGTGTACTAGGTCCAGACAAGTAGGCAGACTATGTCTCCCATGAGTTGGTTTGAAAGCTCAAGTTTCATGTCCAACTAGAATTTACCTTTAACAAATGAAGGCCAAGAATTAGCCAAAAAACATTATCTGACAAGCAAAAGAGCTTAAAGTGGACTTGAACTGAAAAAGAGAAGGTTTGTTATCTTACAAGGAAAATAGTGTCCTGAAAAATATTTGTCTTCATTTCCTCCAGAAACAAAAAAGCAGCGGCGCTAAAAAATTATTTCTATTACAAATGAACATATATAAATAAAAAGAAAACAATGCTTGCGTAAATGTAAACAATGTAATGCTTGAGTTCATATGTCATGATAAATTAACAAATAGATAATGAAATGATTACCAAATCCTGTTTGTGTATATAATACGTGAGTCCATATATGAAAATAGACAAAGAGTGATTAACAAGTCCAATTGATGTGTGATGATCCAATCATTCCAGTAGGGGGAACTTAGTCATACACATTGCAATGTGATCCACAAATGAAAAAGCCACCACCAAGTGCAATAAAATAGGCGCCTCTTACCAGAAGTAGTCGGCCATAAGATTATAATTTGTCTCACCGTGCTTGATGTAATTAACCACCGATCTTTCAGTCCTCCATCTCAGCATTCCCACTGGCATACATACACGAGGGACCATAAGATGTTACAAAAAATGTCTCCATAGTGAAGCCCATTTTAAAAAACGTTTTGGTTTATTAATCACTTGGCCTCTGGAAAATGTACCCCTCTTAATTACCAGGCTATTTTTTGCTATTCGGCACTGCGCTAGTTCAACTGGTCATTGCGCGGTCACGCAACGCTGTACCAAAATGAAATGTGTGTCCTTTTTTCACACAAATAGAACTTTCTTTTGGTGGTATTTGATTACCACTGGGTTTTTTGTTGTTTTTTTGTGATATATTTTGAAAAAAACCCAATATTTTCTACTCTTGGTTATAAAAAATATCCTGTAAACTCGAAGTTAGTCATAAATTTAGGCCAAAATGTATTCTGCTACATATCTTTTGGTAAAAAAAATCCCACTACGTGTATATGAATTAGTTTGTGTGACAGTTATAGCATCTACAAACTATGGTATATATATTGTAATTTATGCAGCTTTTACTTTCTGATTGCCTATCACATTTCTTGAGGTACTAAAATGCCAGGGCAGTACAACCTTCCCCCCCAAAAGACAACTTTTTGGAAGGTAGACACCCCAAGGAATTTGCTGAGAGGTATGCTGAGTCCATGGAAGATTTTATTTTTTGCCACAAATTTTTGGAAAATTTAATTTTTTTTTAAACAAAGTTGTCACCGAAATGATATATTGCTCATGCATACCATGCGTGTATGTGGAATATTATCCCAAAACACCTTCTGCTACTTTTCCCGAGTATGGGGATACCACACGTGAGAGACCATTTGGCAGCCTAGCCACATACAGCCCCGAAAATCCAAAGACCACCTCCAGGCTTTTAAAGGGCATATTTTCTCATGTCACTTTCATACTACCTATCACAATTTTGGAGGCCCTAAAATGCCAGGATAGTGCAAGCGCCCCTCCAAATTACCCCTTTTTGGAAAGTAGACAACGCAAGGAATTTGATAAGGGGCATGGTGAGTATTTTGCAGATATCATTTTTGTCACAGGGTTTTGAAAAAGAAAAGAAAAAAAAACATTTTCGTTTTCTTTCTTTGTATTCCAAAAACCTGTAGCAACAAACGAGATCTGCAAAATACTCACCATGCCCCTTAGCAAATACCTTGGCGTGTCTACTTTCCAAAAAGGGGTCATTTTGGGGGGGGGGGTGCTTCTAATATCCTGGCATTTCAGGGCCAACATTAGAAGCTTATGCCATCATGCCAGTGAGTATTCAAACTCAATTTTTTGAGAGAAAAATCCATTTTTTAGAAGTTTAATGCACAAAAACACAATATATTGGCCAAATGTTTGATAAAATATAAAAGATGATAACGATGACCGCAATCACATGACCACCGGGTCTTTTTCACCAGGATTTTCATTCAGCTCTGTCTGGTGGACACAACAGATGTGGGGGGAGGGTAACGCGCCCGCTCGGGCACACAGCGCCCCCCCCTGTGTTGAAAAAACACCAGTGGTGTATGGGTACATCGCCGGTCCTGTAGCTGCCTCCCAGCCACAGTACATTGCAGGCGGGCAGGCGGACAGAAAGTGCTTAAAAAAGGTAAGATTATTCAATCAATCCCAATTGGCAAGAACAATAAAATTAAATAAATTGACAGGCTGATTGCTAAAAGCAATAAAAAAAGCCAACTCATGGCGTCAATGTGCGGTGTAGTCACGTACAGGCAAAGCTCGACATGCTGTGACAAGATGACATCCTCAGTTTAGCCAGTGATGGGGCAGTATTCCTCCCACTGACACTAATGACGTAATTTTTTTAATCCCACTTACCACCAAACCTACAGCATTGTTTACTCCCACTGATGCCAGGGCATTTTCTACTTTGTCCCCCCTAAATTTTAAATGGCAGTAAACTGGCCCTTTGATTTGAAAGTTTGGAGGTTTGGAGACCCCTGCTGCAGGGTTCATGCATATGGGTGCTTTTTGCATTTCTATGACCGGGAGACATAGCTGTTGTGTGTGGCTGAACATATTAACAAATGACTGAATGTAGCTTTATGCAATGCATAAACCTGCATATGCATAAAGCCACACGTGCCCCTGTCTTTGTTGTAATTATTGCCCCTGTCAACAGATAACCAATCATTAGGGGTCACCTTTGACATGATGAAGCTAAGCCCTGTTCTTCTACCAGAATAGTTGTCTGAGCACAGAGCCACAGAAACAAAGCATGGTAAGTCAGCTATGAGGAAAATTCAAAGTTCTCTGCACCTACAGGCAATGCTGGTTTCTAGTCCTTTACCTTGCATTTGCCTTTTTTGGGAACAACATCAGGTCCCCCCTAAGAGATACTTTGATCTTGAAACATATCTATGACAAAGACACTGTTTATGCTGAGTTTGTTCTGTTCAGCTTTTCCAACGTAAATGATTTATTGTAAAACTGCAAAGAACAGTCTCTCTGTGTAGGCCTCCTGTATGAGTAGGTAGAAGCAACGTAGTGCCTCAGGTCTCTTGTTGGATGGTGCTTCAGATGTTTATATCTCCCCCTTCCAATGACACAGTTACAGGGGCGTCAGTATGATTAGCCTTACTGAGTGATGCCCACACCCTGGGGACACACACCAAGGACGTGGTGACGAGTGAGATCACATCAATCAGTGTTTTGCTCCTCAATTCTCACCGAATGTTGCTTTATAGGAGCTGGACAGGTGTATGTGATTTTATTTAAATGCAGACATGTACACATGTAGCATACAACACAAGAACTGACATTCACTAAAAAGATGTTTTTTCTGATTTGTCTTCAAATAAAAGGCCAGCATGGTTTACAGTGTAACACCCTTTCAAGCTCTTCTGAATACTAGTCTTAAAAATTGTAAGGTGTTCGTGATGTGGATAAGGTGCCAAAACAAGCAAAGAAAAATATTTTTTCTGTTGTGGTTGAGTGTCCCTGTATTCAGCACTAAATGCAGCATATGATGGGCTCTGAGCCATGTACATCATTATCAGGTTCATGAATAAAGGAGGCAACATGTGGGCGTCAATAACATTTGCATATTGATGCAGCCAATGTACTAACCAAATATACAAACTTGGAGGAAAATTGTCCTAATGTATGCTGGCTGTGGAATCCAACCCAAAACATGAACATGATAATTAAAGATGCAATACCTAGAGAAAAACAAAAATAATAATTGAGTGTGTTTTGACAAACTAAAATAATAACTGTTACAAAAAATAATAATAAAATTGAACTCTGATCAAATAGGATCACTATCTAAACCAGGTATTTTCTCAATAAAATGTTTTTGCATTTATTTACTGTAGCTAGTACAACTATGTAAGTCAACTTATGTTCGTTATACAAAAGCATATGGAATAACTGGAAGAAGGGCAACAGTGTGAGCTAATCAGGCTGTGTTGCATTTATGACGACGATGATGGGTGAGCTGCTTCTCCCTCATTGTCAAATCAATAGACTTTGTGGTAAGGGCGCCTGGGCCACAAGAATGGCTGAACACAAGTTGTCAGTTCTTGTGTCAGCTAATACAATTAAGATACATCTACATTAATGGTGAATTTTCAATTTGCTTTAAAGTCCATCTCCTGGAGAATGAAAACAAATCATCCTTACAGTGCCCCCCCCCCCCAACACTGCAAGGGTGGATTTAACTCGTGATTGTAAAGGTACAATTTTTATTTTTAAAATATGACAAACATGTGATACTTACCTGGTCTGTGCAATAGTTTTGCACAGAGCAGTCCTGATTTCCCTCTTCTCGGGTCCCATGTCGGCACTCCTGGTGCCTCCCCCTGCCAAGTGCCCCCACAGCAAGCCACTTGCTATGGGGGCACTCGTGCTTGCTTGATCCCAAGCTGGCCCATCCCCCCCCTCCTCATAGGCTGTGATTGACTGCAGCAGGAGTCAATTGCTTACACTGTTGTCTCTCTGTCCAATGAGGAGAGAGAGGGAACCTTTGCTCTCATGCACATCGTTGGATCGAGATTGGGCTCAGGTACGTATTTAGGGGGGCTGGGGGGAAGAGCTGCATGCAGAAGGTTTTTACCCTAATGCATAGAATATGTTAAGGTAAAAAACCTTCTGCCTTTAGAACCACTGTAATTGCCCACAATGTCAGGGGATTGTTGAACAGTATTTTTCAATTACTTGATTTCTTGCTATAGCCAGTTCCAGCATTTTCCTCCTCCACCCAAAGCTCTGGTCTGTGGGCAGAGCCTCAGTGTCATCATGTACCATGTAGGATAAATAAACCTGTATGGTACTCTAAAGAGGCTAGAGTTTGAGCCAGTGGCAGATTACAGAGCAGCTGCAGGAGACTGGTCAAAGTGCTGGAGGGAGCCGTAAGGTAAGTATTTACACCTTAATCTTCTACCCTAGACTAAACAAAAATGTAAACTTTGCAGTGCTGGGGGGGGGGGGGGCACTGCAAGGGTTGATTTTTTTTCTGGAGTTAGACTTTAAGGGTTGATAATTTGAAGTGTATCTATGCTCAAAATGTAAAATTACATATTCATTTCCACATTATATTTCAGTTATTTCTAGCCTAGCCTACTCCTTTAATCTGAACAATCTTGAAGTTTGTAAACTCACTTTGTGAAAACCCCTTCACATTTTGGTGTCCGTTTATGACACAGAGAATAGCTGTGATTCAACAGATCTCAGCTATTCTCTGGTCATTCACAGTTTATGACACTCAGGAGATCATGTCAGCCCTTCACTGGAGATCTGTGTTCTCCCTCCAGATTCTCCAGCCCAGAGCTGGAGAATCAGAGGGACCGAAAACTAAGCAGAGATAATTTACCTCTGTTTAGTAAACTGATCTTTTACTGTAATCTCATGAGATTATAGTAAAATGAGCCGTTTCCAGAGTTTGTAGACCGTTCTCCAGCGTTTGGAGACCGTTCTCCCTTTGTTTGGAGAACTGCTTCATAAACTGCATTCACAGGAGAACTGTGTTCTCCGAGAATGCCAGAGAACTGAGCAGCGATCTATTACCGCTGGTTCATGAACGGACACCATACTTCCTTGAAGTCTCTGAAAGTATTTGTGTCACACATTTCACTGAGCTTGCTTCTGAGGTGCTGGAAGGCGGAGTTTCAGTAGGTGAAGTCAGTAAAGGAACCACTGCATGCGGGCACCAAAGACCTGTGGAATATGTAGCCCTCTAGAAATCAAGCAAGAGAAGCTGCAAGATATGCAGGGAATTAAGGGAGTTGTGCAAAGAGAGATGGTCGGCAGACAGGCAGAAATCACAACATGAAACTAAGCTTATATTGTGTTGTCAATAAATGAAAGTGTATGCTGTGATTTTAGAACTCCTATAGGCTCAGTTCACACTGCCACAACTTGGGATCCAACTTGTGAGACCCCCAAGTTGCATGACATGTGAAATCCCATGTTAGCCAATGAGAGCTGTCTTAATTAGCACTACTGAAGTCGCTTCAACTTTAGAAAAGTTTCCTGTACCACTTCAATGCAGCTTCTATCCAATTTGTGCCCATAGACTTTAATGGAAGTCGCCTCCAAGTCAGATCTTCATCTATATTGATGTGATTTGGATCCGACATTACAGGAAGATTACCCAGGCATTCCCTGAAAGACGCTTCAAAGTCACTTCAAAATGGCATCAAAGTAGTACTCAAGTCGCCAAAAGTCGTCTGGCAAAGTCGCACTGTAAGTTGTGCAACTTTCAGGTCGCAGTACTGTGAACCGAGACTTAAAGTTTATTTGGATGATGATTGTTTGATTGATCCACTGGCTTATTATGTCTTTATAAGCAAAATCTCTCTGTTGGGAGCTCCTACTCTGATTTACTCCAGTCCTTAGGAAGCCAAACTAGAGACTTTCACTTTTCCTGCTGCATTCTGTGTAGTAAGAGGGTAGGCAGAGCTAGTAACATTGAGTTCTGGATATGTTTATGGGTAGTTCATCCTGTTCAGATCTGTTTTGGGTTCCTTTTGTTTTATATGGTATTCTGTTAAAGGAGAACTATCATTTTTTATAATTTATCCCAGGCTCAAGTATTGAATGTCTAATTTGTATGCCTCTCAGCTAGGAGAACCCTCAGTAGCACCTTCAGAGAACTAATGGTCAGTACTCGTCCAGCTGTAACATGCTAGGGACATACCCTCTAGCTTGTCCAGAGGCATTTTTTTTTACTGTATCTGCATATTTATTCATATAAATATGATGATGTACTTTTTATCTATGTATTCACCTATATACCTTATAAGTAAGAAATGTAATATATTCAGCCATGCCTTGTGATGACTAGCAGTCTATGGAACAGTGTAGAAATTAATAGACTGCCTTAATGTTGGAAACATTTATTGTTGCAGACGTTGATTTATAACATCCAACTAGATGATTGTCACCCTTAAAGATAAAAGGCATCAAACCTTTCATAATTTGCAATGCAACCACATGTCGGTCAAGCTGGAGATAATGGGGGTCCCTGCTCTCTGGTATTAACACCAAATAAAAGCAGCTGTTTTCCTGCTGGTGAGAGATCTGCCTATTGCCAATCTACTGATGTCTCAGTTTTGTAATATATTTTCTTTTGCCCAAAACATTATAAATAAATGTGCAATGAAAACATTGTTATTGTTCAGTAAGAGAAGTTAAACACGTAGCAAAACAAAAATTGCCCGGTAATAATTCCTAATTTGCAATGCCAGAACTGGTACTTAAATACCAACCCCCATGGCATGGAAAGTGCCAAAAAAGATAATCATATACTGCTATTCACTTGTGATTAGAAGGTTTGCAATCCTTTATTATCTAGCATACTTGTTAAAGGGATGCTATTCTAACCCTGTATTTTTATTTTCCATTTGTGTTCGTTAAAATGACACCTCTTCACATACAAAGAGCAAAAACTATAGAAACTACTGAACAATTTTGTGCATTTTTAAAAGGAGGAAAAGAAAACCTGAGATACTTGCCCTTAGCAACCAGTCAAATAACTGAATGTTACTTTTAACGAAATGGGACTTTTATATGAGCACTTAGGTAAACTTAAAGGTCACAAGCCGAATTCGCTAACAACCGAGCAGGAAGGCACCAACTCATGAGCAGGATGAAGGTCAGAGATATGGTTGGCAATGTGAAGGCAACGAGGTACAGAATTGGTAGGCAGAATCTTGGTCAAGAGTCCAGGCTTGAGGTAGGCAGGTAGGCAGCAGACATAAACAGGCAGGGCTAGTCCAGAAGCAGGTCAGATGAAAGCTGGGTCTACAACTGAGTCAAGCAGGATTCAAGATCCAGGATAGCAAAAATACAAGCTGAAAGATAATCTAGCAATAATCTCAGGCAGGCCTCAGGTTTAAATGGTCCATTAGGCCACAGAATTTGTGGTGGATGAGCCTGTGCATCCACGTGCACACAGTTGTGGGCGCAATCCTATGTGCATGGATATGGCATGCCTAGATAGGTTTCCATGGCCAAAAATAGGTGCATGTTTTTGCACATTCAAATGAAAATGAGCACAATCTCTCTGATGGCTAACAAAAGGTTCCTGACAGTTGTTTTCTTTGAATTTCCAAGGACTACATATCCCATGGTACCTTGCTGCCTGCAAGTAGTGATTCCTGTACTGACTCCGCCTCCTGAAGTACCTCCTCTCAGCAACTCTGTAGTTCAGAAGGCTTACTCTGAGAAATGTGTGACACAGCAGTGCCTACTCACAGGGAATAGTGAATGTGACAATGAATTCAAGGACGTGAACGTGTGGGGATGACACAAAATAGATTTACAAACTTCAAAATTCTGATTATTAGGAGAACGTAAAAAAATAGCTGAAATACAATGTGGAAATGAATATGTGATTTTATGTTCTGACTATAGATGTGCTTCAAAAGACTGATTTGCATTATTTAAAGAAGGTATGATATAAACCAGCATGGATTTAATTGTGATAAATTATGTGAAATAATTTTAGATTGGTTTTAATTGTGTGGTAATAGATCAAAATGGGTTAGTAGATGTCACAATTGTCTGAGGCCTTCCTGTTCTAACAATTATATATGAACTTATGAAAGCATCTCATCTATCCTGCAATATAAAGTTGCTTTCCATCTGTAGCATTTGTCATCAACTCGAGGCTCCAGTGTAAAAGCAGCAACGATAATGCCATTTCAGCTTCAAATTATGATTTATTTACATTAATTACAATGAGGTCATCTCAGAATTATGGCTAAAGCTTCTGCGCATCCCTGTTGCATGTACAGAAGCAAACAAAACTGTAAATTAGTATTTCTGTTCACATATACAGAAGCATTTTTATAAGGTCATTATAAAGGACAAGGAAACACTCAATACATTCGGAAGAAAAGAGTTTTGCCCTGCACAAATGGAAAGGCTTCTTCATAATAAGAGCTGTGAAAATGTGGGATAACCTCCCTCAGGAACTAGTTCTGGCCAGCTCAATAGATTGTTTTAAAAAAGAGCTGAATACATTGCTAAATATGCAAAATATACTGAGATAATGACATTTTAGGTAATAACACCAGAGATTCCTGATCTTGCCTTTGGGGGATCAGAAAGGATTTTTTTTAGGTTTTTTTTCTCATTCCCCTGGATCAACTGAAGATATATATGGAGGTTTTCTATTATTTTTTTCTATTGGTTGAACTAGATGGAGCTACAAATTCCAGAGAACCCAAGAAGTACAGCAGGGTCACGTGTGTATGTGTATGTATGGGTTTTTTGGTTTTTTTTACCTGGATGACAAAGAATCAAAAAGTGGTGGGATTTTCCTTTAAAGTACATTGAAAGAGATGTGAAAAGGGGGCAGAGGAATTTGCTGTGAACCCAGGAGGATGGCTGAGGTTGTTCATTGTAATATAACATACAATATTATCGCCCTGATCCCAGATTTAGCTTAATATTTCCTCCTTATGGAATATTTCAATTTATAAAGAAAAGGTTAATTGAAGATTTCCTGTACCCAATATAAGAATAAATATAAGGTCCAAATTAGGTCACCCTTCTAATGTATGGTGGAGCCAGATGGCAGTTTATCACAATTATAGAGAAAGAATGAGTCACCTACCTATGTAAACTGTAGCATTTAGGCTTTTATTCCATTTGTTGCAGCTCAAAAACACATTTCAGCCTATATACCAAGGTTCTAGGCATTGTGACATTTCCTACGGATGGTTTCAGTTAAAGATATTTAGAACACATAAAGGAACACTGTAGGGAAGAATTCTTCTCTTTTTGTCCAGTGCATCGGAAAAAGATTTTTTTTCCTAACCTTGTTCTATTGAACTGTTTAACAAAACACAGCAAATCTGCAGTACAAAAATATAATAACATCTCAGCAACCTTTTACTTCACTCATCATAGTAACATGGTGTGCACTAATCACTTCATTAGTTGTCAGTACACATTAAGCAGTTTAGCTGATAATTCACTCCATTGGTGCCCAGTATGGGGACAGGACCACTCAGTGTCTGTTTTGTGAGCCTTTTACACAAGGCTAATAATAAAACTGTTTATTGTTACATTATACTGTCGTTTTCTGGCAGGTTTGATATTTTTCCATCTACTCATAAAAAAAGTCTGTTTCCCTTTGTGCGTTCTTCATCTCTAGGCTGTGGACAAGTCATAAGGAGGATATAAAAGTCACAGATTGTATGCATCATACTTTTTCAATCGTTTTATTGAAGGTTTACATGGGAATACGAAAACCAAAGAATTCCATTGGGTATTATTTCCATCTTAATGGACTGTTATAGTTTTCAATGACCTCTCCTGAGAAAGGCACTTTCTGTTTATGGCAGTGCTATACCTCTAACAGTCAGGGACAAATAGAAGAATTACAAAAAATGGGATTTATATGTGCCAATTTCTGCTCATTACGGCAGAGTGGAGCAAAACCATGTAAAGAAAAAACATTTCTACTCCCATGTTTTATCTGCAGGAGTTAGAAACTAGACTGCAATGTTAATTGGTTATGTTTGGTTGTGCCAACAGCTCATAATGTATTAGAAATACAAATACAGCTCAAAGAAAACTTTAACTATGGTCTGAATGTTTTTAATCATTAAGACTTTCACCTAGAGATGTTGGTGCTTGTACTTACAGGTACATACACTTACAGCCATCTTGAGGGCTATAAGGGAGGGGTTAAAGGAAAATGCTTAGAATATGGCTTAATTGACAAATTGAAGTTAAAGACAGTAGTTTTTTTAACATATAAAAAAGTAATTTTAACATATATTTTTACATATATTTGTAAATGCATTCCAAAAATGAAGATTTGTATTTTTAAAGACATACAGTATATCTGAAATGTAATTTTAAAAATATTCTTCATATATTTTGTAATAAAAATGCATTTCAACATGCAGTATATATATATATATATTTTTTTTTTAATATATTGAATATTGCCAAAATTGTAGCATTTCAAATATATGGCAATATATTTGGGAAGACTATTTTTAAAATATATTTCAAATATATTTTTCTTCCATATGGGTATATAAGCAGGTTCAAAAGTTATAGACCAGGGGTGGGCAAACTTTTTGACTTGAGGGCCGCAATGGGTTCATATATTGGACCCGGGGGCCGGACCAAGAGTAGATGAATGATGTGTATGTGTCATCCATAGTAAGTATAGTAATATTCCCCCATAGTAAGCATAGTAATTAATCCCCCATATAGTAATTCATCCCCCATATAGTAATTCATCCCCCATAGTAATTCATCCCCCATAGTAATTCGTCCCCCATATAGTAATTCATCCCCCATATAGTAATTCATCCCCCATAGTAATTCATCCCCCATATAGTAATTCATCCCCCATAGTAATTCATCCCCCATATAGTAATTAATCCCCCATAGTAATTCATCCCCCATATAGTAATTCATCCCCCATATAGTAATTCATCCCCCATAGTAATTCATCCCCCATATAGTAATTCATCCCCCATATAGTAATTCATCCCCCATATAGTAATTAATCCCCCATATAGTAATTCATCCCCCATAGTAATTCATCCCCCATATAGTAATTCATCCCCCCTATAGTAATTCATTCCCCATATTAATTCATCCCCCATATTAAGTCCCCAAGTCCCCCCTGTGTCAATTCACTTACCTTTGCTCCACGCGTTCCTCTTGTTCCTCTTGTTCCCGCGCCGTTCGGTGTAGCATGAAAATCTGTCTCCTATCTGTCCCCCTCGACGTATCTGCGCATGTGCCAGTTTCAGGCATTAGCAGCCGATCGGCGATCTCCGGCACATGCGCAGATGCGTCGAAGGGGGACAGATCCTCATAGGAAACAGGGCGGACTGTGAGAGGAGCCTAGCGGGAGCCTAGCTCCGCGGGCCGGATTAAAAGGTCCGCCGGGCCGTAGTTTGCCCATTGCTGTTATAGACAAATGGTGAGTTCTTGTTAAGTACATGATCTCAAACTTAACTTAAAGACAAGTTCTCTCTGATTTTGTTTTGGCTTGAAAGCTTTTATTTGGTCTTCTTTAGAAGCAGCATCAAAACAAACCAAATGGAATACCTAAAGTTTCTACCCATAGTTAAAGTTTCATCAGGAGACACACACAATTCATTAGTTTTGCTGTTGCTTTTAAAAAGTAATAAAGGATTACAAGTCTTAATATTGTGGGCTTACACTATGCAAGTGTAATTCACCTGGTTATTGGTATAATTTTTTGAGAAGGCAACATACTATACATACACTATATTGCCAAAAGTACTGGGGCGCCTGCCTTTTCATGCACATGAACTTTAATGGCATCCCAGTCTTAGTCCGCAGGGTTCAATGTTGAGTTGGCCTACCCTTTGCCACTGTAACAGCTTCAACTCTTCTGGGAAGGCTGTCCACAAGGTTTAGGAGTGTGTCTATCGGAATGCTTGACTATTCTTCCAGAAGTGCATTTGAGAGATGCACTGATGTCGGACGAGAAGGCCTGGCTCGCAGTCTCCACTCTAATTCAGCCCAAAGGTGTTCTATCAGGTTGAGGTCAGGACACTGTACAGACCAGTCAAGTTCCTCCACCCCAAACTCACTCATCCATGTCTTTATGGACCTTGCTTTGCGCACTGGTGTGCAGTCATGTTGGAATAGGAAGGGGCCATCCCAAAACTGTTCCCACAAAGTTGGGAGCATGAAATTTTCCAAAATGTCTTGGTATGCTGACACCTTAAAAGTTCCCTTCACTGGAACTAAGGGGCCAAGTCCAACCCCAAAAAAACAACCCCACACCATAATACCCCCTCCTCCAAACTTTACACTTGGCACAATGCAGTCAGTCAAGTACCGTTCTCCAGGCAATCCCCAAACCCAGACATGTCAATCAGATTGTCAGACAGAGAAGCATGATTCATCACTCCAGAGAACAGGTTTTCACTGCTCTAGAGTCCAGTGGCAGTGTGCTTTACACCACCTCATCCGACGCTTTGCATTGCACTTGGTGATGTAAGTCTTGGATGCAGTTGCTTGGTCATGGAAGCCCGATCCATGAAGCTCTCTTCACACTGTTGTTGTGCTAATCTGAAGGCCACACAAAATGTGGAGATCTTTAGCTATTGAGTCTGCAGACAGTTGCCGACTTCTGCGCACAGTGAGCTTCAGCATGCGCTGACCCCGCTCTGTCATTTTTCGTGGCTGAGTTGCTGTTGTTCTCAGTTTCTTCCACTTTGTTATAATAACACTAATAGTTGACCATAGAATATTTAGTTGCAAGGAAATTTCACAGATGGACTTATTGCTCAGGTGGCAACCTATCACAGTACCATGCTTAAATTCACTGAGCTCCTGAAGCGACTCATTCTTTCACAAATTTTGAAGAAGCAGTCTGCATGCCTAGGTGCTTGATTTCATACATCTGTGGCCAAGGAGGTGATTGAAACATCTGAATCCAATAATTTTGGAGGGGTGTCCCAATACTTTTGGCAATATAGTATGTGTGTATATATATATATTAATTCAGGGATGAGGGTGGACAGAAACTTAGCATTGCTTTTAGTGATGATTCTTAAACAGAATACAAATAATATTACACTTTAAATTTAAAAGGTCGATTAACTTGGATAATATACACTATAAAAGAACAGTGCTATAACTACCATAACCAAATGATCATGGTCAAATAGTAAATAATCTAATACTCCACATTAATAAACCTTTACTTGACCCAATGAGAAGAATGCAAATATGTAGCTAAAATAATTGTCCCAAAGCCATCTATGTGCTTAATAAGTGACAGTCCACTCCTTTAATATACTTTGTGCTGGTCACCATGTGTTCCTCCACCAATCAAAACCACACTTATCAGCAATAGTGATCCCCAACTATAGGAAGGTCAAATTGGCATGAATTTAACATCCATGAATCAGAAAAATATAAAAGGCCTCATATAGCATAATATTGTTTGGTAATATAAAAAAAATGTAAATAAATGTCCACTCACATTGTAATCAACTCTTTGCATGTCCATGATCAGGGCAACATGGCCGATAATGATACAATATGGTTTGAAGCCCTAGTGAAATAGATGGACTCCTCACCCTTCCATGCGGCTTGCAGAGCACCAGCACGCTTGATGACACCATGTCCCACCCTATGTGTTTTGGCATTGCGTCTTCATCAGGAGCCTGATGATGAAGCATCATCAGGCTTCTAAGACCAAACTCTTAAAATATTTAAGCATTCTATATAAAACTACATATGAAAATACATCTGAAACTACATAAATGTTTGTTTGGAGGGGAAAACTTAAAGCTATGGCTACCAATATTTGGCAATTGTAGTATCCATAAAGAACACACTATAGGTCTTCAATTAGAAAGTACAATGAAATGGTTAATACACAGAAGTTGTTTCCTACATGCAAATTGTTTTTATCTACTTCTACTTCACTGGTCCTTGTATACAAAATACTTTGCTTGTTAAGAATGACACCCAATTATACAAAATGTAAAAACAAACATCCTATGTAATACCTAAATTATATCAGAGTGTTATGTAAACCCTATAAAAATAACAGTTTCACAATTGAAACCCATGGAATAATTACTGTATATAACAAAAATGTGTTTTAGCAAAGCTGTTAAACAAAGGAGGGAAAGTGCAGCCTCATGCACCATGGAACAGATATCTTGGAGTGTAACCGCTGACACAGAAAAAGGCACACTGGTGTTCAAACTTGTTCAGGCTTAGTGGGATGAGTTTCTACGTTGTACATACAGAGAACAAAGTAGGAGGGCTTGTCTCTATAGTACTAAGGTTTCTGAGAAATATGTAAATGTCCTTTCTTTGGCATTATTTCTTCTGCTCTTCTTGCCTTTGTTTCCTGAACATCAAATACTCCAATAATGTTTATTACCAGTAAAACAGGACAAACAGTGAAATACTGGCTCTAACCTGGCACAACAGAGCCATGTATATGCTCCACCGTGGTGAATATTCAATTCGCTCAAAGATATTGAAATGTGGCCACCCTAATTAATGGCAATCCCACATTCAAGGCTGCAGAGGGTTATGGGGTGATAACCTTCACCTTGTCGTGTGAGTTACCCAATGCAGAAGTAATTTACTTACTTCTATATTGGGGCAGTGATGTCGCACAGGTGAATGGCCCTTTATAGCTCATCACCAGTGATCTGAACAAATCCTGTTTTTCATCAAAGCAGATTGTATGGCATTGTGAATCATCCAATGGTAACTTCTTCCATTCCTGCAGCTGAAAAGGAGCACCTATCCATAATAGAGATTCAGTGGTGAAAAAGAAAAGAGACATAGGGTTTTCACTAATACATATTGCAGGGCTCCAGGGTATTGTGTCTGAGCGGAGAAAACAGGGATTACAGTTTACTCTGAGTTTAGTAATCCTGGATCAGGGTCTGGAGCTTGGAGACTTCAAAGATTTGGGTGGGAAGAAGTTTCCAATCCTGTGTGCAGGTCTTACTGGAGATCTGCAGGTTGTGTGAGTATACTCAAATATATTCATACTTGTTATAAGCCAAAAATTGGCCATAGTTCAGGGACCCTGCCTGGAGAAAGTTGTGTAGTTTTGGTGAGATGTTTTGGTAAGAACAAGGTAAAGAGGGCAGTAGCATTGATGAAGACAAGTGAAGGAAAGTGGCTTGGCTTTTTTATGTTTCTGCCGTGGCTGATGGTGAAAATTCTGCATAGGCAAAACTACCTTTTGTGGACGTCAGTTTAAAAAAAATTGTGTTGGAAAGTCCTAAAACTGACTATCTGTCTCGCATGAACTTACTTCAAAACACGTCTATCAGATGAGCTAATCACCCCATAAGACTATATATATATACAGGTGAAACTCAAAAAATTAGAATATCGTGCAAAAGTTCATTTATTTCAGTAATGCAACTTAAAAGGTGAAACTAATATATGAGATAGACTCATTACATGCAAAGCAAGATAGTTCAAGCCGTGATTTGTCATAATTGTGATGATTATGTCTTACAGCTCATGAAAACCCCAAATCCACAATCTCAGAAAATTAGAATATTGTGAAAAGGTGCAATATTCTAGGCTCAAAGTGTCCCACTCTAATCAGCTAATCAAGCCATAACACCTGCAAAGGGTTCCTGAGCCTTTAAATGGTCTCTCAGTCTGGTTCAGTAGGAATCACAATCGTGGGAAAGACTGCTGACCTGACAATTGTGCAGAAAACCATCACTGACACCCTCCATAAGGAGGGAAAGCCTCAAAAGATAATTGCAAAAGAAGTTGGATGTTCCCAAAGTGCTGTATCAAAGCACATTAATAGAAAGTTATGTGGAAGGGAAAAGTGTGGAAGAAAAAGGTGCACAAGCAGCAGGGATGACCGCAGACTGGAGAGGATTGTCAGGAAAAGGCCATTCAAAAGTGTTGGGGACTTTCACAAGGAGTGGACTGAGGCTGGAGTCAGTGCATCAAGAGCCACCATACACAGAAGGATTGTGGACATAGGCTTCAAATGTCATATTCCTCTTGTCAAGCCGCTCCTGAACAACAAACAACGTCAGAAGCGTCTTACCTGCACTAAAGGAAAACAGACCTGGTCTGTTGCTCAGTGGTCCAAAGCACTCTTTTCTGATGAGAGCAACTTTTGCATCTCATTTGGAAACCAAGGACCCAGAGTATGGAGGAAGAATGGAGAGGCACACACTGCAAGATGCTTGAAGTCCAGTGTGAAGTTTCCACAGTCTGTGTTGATTTGGGGAGCCATGTCATCTGCTGGTGTTGGTCCTCTGTGCTTCATTAAGTCCAGGGTCAACGCAGACGTCTACCAGGAGATTTTGGAGCACTTCATGTTTCCTTCCGCAGATGAGCTTTATGGGGATGCTGACTTCATTTTCCAGCAGGACTTGGGACCTGCCCACACTGCCAAAGGCACCAAAACCTGGTTCAATGACCGTGGGATTACTGTGCTTGATTGGCCAGCAAACTCGCCTGACCTGAACCCCACAGAGAATCTATGGGGCATTGCCAAGAGAAAGATGAGAGACATGAGACTGAACAATGCAGAACAGCTGAAGGCCGCTATTGAAGCATCCTGGTCTTCCATAACACCTCAGCAGTGCCACAGGCTGATAGCTTCCATGCCACGCTGCATTGAGGCAGTAATTGCTGCAAAAGGGGCCCAAACCAAATACTGAGTACATATGCATGTTTATACTTTTCAGAGGTCCGATATTGTTCTATGTACAGTCCTTGTTTTATTGATTGCATGTAATATTCTAATTTTCTGAGATTGTGGATTTGGAGTTTTCATGAGCTGTAAGCCATAATCATCACAATTATGACAAATCATGGCTTGAACTATCTTGCTTTGCATGTAATGAGTTTATTTCATGTATTAGTTTCACCTTTTAAGTTGCATTACTGAAATAAATGAACTTTTGCACGATATTCTAATTTTTTGAGTTTCACCTGTATATATATATATATATTATAATATACCATTTTTCGCCCATCTACTTGCACCCCCCCACAAAAAAAAAAATTCAAATAAAACTTCAAAACAAAACTCCACATGGAGCTAATCCTTGCCAGCGTTAGCCCTGTATGGAAACTGAATGGGGAGCTGGGAGGAAGCATGGCTTATGCCGCACCTTATTGGCTGGCTACCTCTTCTTCACGGATTGCCTGAAGTTTGCAGAAGAACGGCTTGGTCTCCAGCTAACATCATCCAATCCTGTCTGGGGACAGTGACACCAGGACCCAGAAGTGATGTTTTGCACATTGCTTCTGGGTCATTAACTGGAAGGGGAGATCAGTGAACAGGTGTTTGCGGATTCTCCCTCCCTTCTATCGGTGGCACCCGCCATGCAGGTCCCAGGTCTGCTTTTGGGAGTGCAGAGCCTTGGAAGCATGGCAGGGCACATGTGGGGGGGAGCGATCTGGAGGCCGCACAGCTATTGGATCATTTACACCTGATAATCAACCTGACAGACTTACACACACTCATTGAGATGCTTCCTGTTCTTATTTACACTTGCGTTTGAGGGACATTAACGACATACCGTAGTATGACAGTGAGGGGTTTTACACAACATCCCACCACTATTGCCATACTACGGTGGCAGTGCCTTTGCAGCATTATGGGGAGTGGTTGGGGGATGGTAAAAGTGTGTCTCTGCCACACATTTTTAATGTTCCTCAAACACAAGTGTAAATAAGAACTAACAGGAAGCATCTCACTGTGCTTATATGATCATGAGCATTATCATGATGATGATCACACAGTACAGAAGGTGCTGTATGTCTGTCTGTCAGTGTCTCTGTCTGTGCCTCAGAAAACAGAAATTGTGAGCATGCCTCTGCACGAGATTCCCATTGCTGCCTGTGTCCGCAGCCACCTCTTTGCTGAATCACTTACAGGTGCCGGGCTACAGCCTCGCCTTCGCCTACCATCCTCCAGCAGAGGAAGGGATAATCATTTCGCTAATGAAAGGCTGTGAGCCACTGATCAGCGGTTTAGCCACTTCCGGCCAAAATTAAACAAAAGAGTCCCCCTCTGCTCCTTGCCGCTTGGGCCCCTCTGGTGAAATGATGGGGCCCAGGGAAAATATAATTAATGTTACAGCAGGGTCGGCTGTACTGCCCTCTCGGCGCCCCTTACCATGCCTGGGCAGCTTTAGATATCTGCTTAGTTTGCCTAGTGGTAGCACCAGCCTGTTAAATATATATATATATATATACAGTGCCTTGAAAAAGTATTCATACCCTTTTAAATTTTACACATTTTGTCATGTTACAACCAAAAACGTAAATATATTTTATTGGGATTTTATGTGATAGACCAACACAAAGTGGCACATAATTGTGACGTGAAAGGTAAATGATACATTTTTTTCAACATTTTTTGCAAGTAAATATGTGAAAAGTGTGGCGTGCATTTGCATTCAGCCCCCCGGAGTCATTACTTTGTAGAACCCTTTGCAGCTCCTCCAGGGTTACTAAGGGCCTCTTGGCTGCTTCTCTGGTTAATGCTCTCCTCGCCCAGCCTGTCAGTTTAGGTGGACAGCCATGTCTTGGTAGGTTTGCAGTTGTGCCATACTCTTTCCATTTTTGGATGATGGATTGAACAGTGCTCTGTGAGATGTTCAAAGCTTGGGATATTTTTTTATAACCTAGCCCTGCTTTAAACTTCTCCACAACTTTATCCCTGACCTGTCTGGTGTGTTCCTTGGCCTTCATGATGCTGTTTGTTCACTAAATGTTCTCTAACAAACCTCTGAGGGCTTCGTAGAACAGCTGTGTTTATACTGAGATTAAATTACACACAGGTGGACTCTATTTACTAATTAGGTGACTTCTGAAGGCAATTGGTTCCACTAGATTTTAGTTAGGGGTATCAGAATAAAGGGGGCTGAATACAAATGCATGTCACACTTTTCACATATCTATTTGTAAAAAATGTTGAAAACCATTTATCATTTTCCTTCTACTTCACAATTATGTGCCACTTTGTGTTGCTCTATCACATAAAATCCCAAAAAATACATATAAGTTTTTGGTTGTAACATGATAAAGTGTGGAACATTTCATGGGGTAGGAATACTTTTTCAAGGCACTTGAAATTTTCCTTTCTTTCTGTGATGATACATGGAACATGTTGACTTTTCATTGATGTAAAAACTATTTAAATCTTACCTATTTATGTTTTTCCGAGCTTATTTTTTCAGAGAAAGGTAAAACGATATGTAGTGGACAATGAATCATCTTTAGTAAATTACTATATGAGGAAGAAATCCCATGACCATGTATATATGCACAAGGTTGTAAAATGAATGCATTTACAAATGTCATGGGACAGAAGGGGAAGTTAATGGAGTTGGTAACTCGTTGCTGGAGTCGGAGTCCCTTGTTCTTCTAAAAAGGGTTTTATTACTTAATTATACTGGCTTTAATTTTCAGCTGTAAAATAAAAGGTTGTGTTATATTTCAATTATCACATATTTACATCAAGGATATGTCAGGTTTTTTTTGTTCATCTCTCTACAGTGATATTGCTTTAAAGTGGACGTAGCATCAGAAATAATTGTGCACATTAAGTGCATGCACACTGAGTAATGTCAATGTGTAATACAGGAATGTGTTACTTCTTACAAAGATCACAGAACTCTTCCTAATATTGTCCAGATCTGTTTTTCCTGCCAGAAGTCTGATGCCATGTTTTTCAGGCATCATTCAGGTGAGCAGCTACTTCTTTACCTGATATGTTTGATTGGAGATGACACAATTATGTAAATCCTGGTGATTGTACAGTTTTTGGCTGTGTGCGCAGCCTCTCACATTGTAACTTGCTATAAAGTTACAGTCCTGCAGTATGGTCTTTGGTCACTTACCTGGAGCTCAAGGATTATTTTTAATGATAAAATGAAAGCATTTTTGTCATATTATACTACTGCTGTATGTGGTACAGGAATTTATTATATTAATATGTTTTAAGCTACTAATAGATCCACTTTAAACCTGAACTCCTGGAAGCTATATGAGACACAAATTAATGCTGTTCTGTATTCATTAATCCCTTCATGTCGAAGGGTAAAACAAATCTTAATGCCATAACATAGTTTTGCTACTTTGACATGTGTAAGTGAAACTGTACATATCATTGCAACTACTTAGTACCCAGGTAAATTATATCTTGTTTTTTTTTATTTTAGTAAAAAAATAAAAACTATTCTCCGGCCCCAGACAATCATAGCAATACAGCATATGTGTATTTTTTATTGTTTGTAGTGGAGCCCAGAAACAATAGTGCACATTTTGCTTTTTTTCCTACCTAAAACACTGACATTAACTGACACTTATACTCATTTACATTTTTTTGTAATCTTACCTAAAATACATGTACCCTGACCGGTGACCCCAACTTTTGACCCTGACCTTTGACTCTGATCATGACATTTAATCTTAACCTTTACCCTAAACCTAACCCTGGTACTGACCTAGATAAAACCCTAATCTAGCTAATTTTTCTTTATTTTATTTTTTTAATTTTATTTCATTATTACTATACTTAAACATCTTTGTTTATTGTTTTCCTCTTCTATGTGAAGGAGAAAATGAATCAATGTATCATAGCGATCAGGTGATTGGGAACCAGGACTCCCAGTTCCCAATCATTAGTACGAGACCCGGGTCTCTTTGTGAGAGCCTGGTGTCTCTTCTGGGAGTGCACTGTGCACATTTTCAGGTATGCATTGGAGTAAATCTTTTTTAATCGCTTGCCCGCCGCCCTATAGTAGAACTACTGCTACAGGGTGGCAGGGCTGCACAAAATCATGTATATATACGTGATTTGCATTTCTGGGTAGGGGGCGTGCATGAGCTGCCCTACCCTCACCACCATTTGTGGCTAGGCATGTCAATCAAGGGGTCCCGGCCGGAGATTCCCTGCTGGCACCCAGCGATCGCCGTGTAGAACTGAGAGGGGAAAGACCTGTGTGTAAAAAACACACGTCTCTCTTCTCCCAGCAAGGATATGTCTCCCTAGTAAAACACACACAGCACATCATGTAAAACAGCACACAGCACACTGTTAACCGTTTGAGTGCTCCTGATGTTAACCCCTTCCTGCCCAGTGTCATTAGTACAGTGTCAGTGATTTGTATTAGCACTGATCACTGTATTAGTGTCATTGGGATGTCAGTGGCAGTTAGTTCCTACCCTCTGCAGTCCTGCAGTCCCGCTATAAGTTGCTGATCACCGCCATTACTAGTATAAAAAAATAATATAAATAAAAATTCAAGTATCTATACTGCTATTTGTAGACGCTATAACTTTCAAGTAACCCAATTAATTTACATGTATTGGGTTTTTTTAGCAAAGGCTGTAGCAGAATACATTTTGGCCTAAATTTATGAAGAAATTAGATTTTTTACATTTATTTACTGGATATGTTTTATAGCAAAAAGTAAAAAATATTGGCGTTTTTTCAAAATTGTTCATCTTTCTTTGTTTATAGCACAAAAAAACCCACACAGGTGATCAAATACAGGTGACCAAAAGAAAGCTCTATTTGTGGGAAAAAAAGGACATACATTTAATTTATGTACAGCATTGCATGACAGCGCAATTGTCAGTTAAAGTAACAAAGCGCCGTATCGCAAACAATGGCCTAGTCAGGAAGGGGGTAAATCCTCGGGAGGGCAAGTGGTTAAAGAAAGGTTATCTTTTCCATTAAATGTATTTTGTCAGCTTTCAGTATCCATGCTGCTTGTAACAGACACCAAGCAGCTTTGCTATATTTTGGGAACAGTCTCTTGGCCTCAAATATGGGCAGGCATAGATCTATTGTGGAATAAGGGGATCCAAAGGTGCCTTAGCGATCACGGTAGGTTCATATTTTAGGTTGTGTCAGTTCATATCTCCAGCACAACAGAGAGGTCTGAGTGCCCTTCCTACTCAGATGCACTGGGTACCCAAACCACCAAGCCAGGAGTTTACAATTGCTCTGAAATATTGGTATTGATAGGGAGGTGTGAGTTGGAAGAATAATTTTGGTTTATCAGAGAGAATATGAGACATAAGTATGAGTATGCTTAGACCACTTTGTACAAAAATTAGATGCCATGAGAGGGACCAGTTGCGGGGAAAAATAGCTCCATCATGTTAAGAAAATCAATGTCTCACAAAGGTTTTGGAAGACTCTTTGACAGTATTACAGAGCTGAAACTATCTTCAAAAATCTAGGGGCATGGGACTCCATCTGTCTCAATTCATAAAGTATGCTGCCCCCTTTGGTTACATGGTATTGTCACAACAGGTCCTCAAGATCCAGACAGTTAATTGCTAAGCCTATGCCTGGATATTTAATTGTTCCTATGGCTTTCTGTAGAGACAGGCCCTTATGCTGTAGAGTTATAAGCATAAAGGACAAGTCAAATGCCCTTTTGGTGTCAGTCCATAGGAGGAGTAGGGGTACTTTGTGCAAGTGGACAACATGTGTACTTAGAGTAAACCTCAGGGAATTATCTTGGGCACTCTTTCTTGACCAAACTGTTGTGAATCCAGGAGGTCAGGAGGGAATTAAATAATGAAGCCAGAATTTTGGCATGAATTTTTATATCAACATTGATATGGTTGGTCTGTAGCTTTGTCATAAGAGTCTTTCAGTTCTTTCAGGATAATTGTCATACAGACTAATTTGGATTCAGGGAGAAAGGGTGTACCTAGGGTGTTGCATTTGGTAAATATTAAGAAGTGATCTGTTCAAATAATTTTTAAGCAAGCTGATCTGCTGGCTGGTCCGCCCTGTGTGAAAAGGGCCTTAATGTGCAGGGATTAGATGATTAACAGCTGTTTAAAATGTGTAAAACACGTAGAGGGATCTGTCTTCCTGTATTTCTTTGTATTTACCTGAGATGCAATAAACATCCACAAGTTTACATTGGTGTGCCATCATCCTACTCTGTGAACAATTATAAGTCATGAGCTGGACAGGCACCTGGTGATTTATAAAGGGAAAGGAATGTGGGCTAACCCGAAACAGCGCTGCATCTAGAACTGTGCTACATAGTAGATAAGGTTGGAAAAAGCATGTCTACCCAGTACAATTTATGTTTGCATCTGTGTCAATGTGTGCGTGTGTTTAAAGGATAAATTCACCTTTGGAACATGTAACATGTTACCATAGCCTCAGGTGCGCCCACCCCTCCCGACAGATAGTACAGGGAAACTTCTCCCCGTACTATCTGTCAGATTTGAAAACCGCATGCCCATGCGGGGCTCATGGCCCATGCGGGGCTCACCCACATGGCCACATCACTCATTCACAACGTTAGCGGCTGTGGGCTTGTAGTTTTCAATGAACTACCATGGCGCTATCAGTATATATGCTTCCTCATTCATCCTGTACGGCAAGAAGATATTCTGACAGGTCTGCAGGAGACCTACATGTCATCAGTGATTGACAGATCACTGGTGCAATGCTTTACAGGCTCCTTTGGACAAAAATAATAAATGCACATTTTTTTTTACCTGTAAAAAAATGTGCATTTATTATTTTTGTCCAAAAGGTGAACTTATTCTTTAAACATTCCTCTTCTGAACGCAGAATGTTCGAATTCAGGGGAGGAACGCTTTGGTCAAAAACTGCTAAACGTGGCAAAAATGTGTGTAAACGCTGTTATATGCGTTTAAACGCTAGCCACATTTAGTGCTTGGGCGTTTATCCATGTCAATGGAAAATACTCTGGTCAATCAAATGAATGGACGTCCAAGTGCTAAACGTGGGTAAATGCAGCTAAACGCGGTACCACGTTTACGTGTATTTTTGCCACATATAGTTTGTGTTTTTTCTTTTTGTTTTTCTGCTGCCAGGAGAGTTAAACGTCTTGGTAAGTTCATGTGTGGATGAAGCCTAAGAGTATACATATCCCTTTATGTTGTGTTCACTGAGGAAGACATCTAGCATATTTTGAATTTGTCAATAATCCCAGCTGATGCCACTGCTTGAGGAAGGGAGTTCCTCATTTTGTTGCTTTAGCTGTAAAGAACCTTCTATGCATTTCAGTTTAAACCTCTTCTCCTCCAGTCTTTAATTGTGACCACCGTCTGCTAGTCAGGAGCCTGGGATTTAACAAGCTGTTACTGGCTTTACAGTCACCATTGATATTTTTGCAGATTGAAATCAAGTCTCCTCCTAAAACACCTCCTCTCTGAGGTAAATGATATTAGTTTACTTAATCTTTCTTCATAGCTAAGGATTCCAGCCCCCTTTTTAATTTGTTACCTCTGCTGGACTCTTTATAGTTCTAAGACATACTATCTGTCGATTGGTGACAAAAACTAAGCTACAGATGCAAGATTTTGCAGGACCAGTATTTTGTAAAGGGTAAGTGTATTCATTTATCCCTCATAAACAATACATGCTAATGCAAATCTTTTTCTCTCACTGATTCCCCTAGTATAATCCCACCTAATGGGTGTACTCATGCTTGAAAATTTTTAGCGTGCAAATGCATAACTTTGCATTAGTTCCTTCTCTTCATACTAATGGAGGCGTCATAGCATGTGTGGCTTTTCAGAGGGAAGGCCAAGTGGTTACAGCGTTCTGTGCACTCTGTCCAGACAAACTTCTGCTGTGGCAGATTTTTCCAGAACTGTGTTCAGGATCCTTCTAATAGAGTCGGTCAGGTTGAGAGTCTCTCATAGCTTCATGTGCTCCTCTTGTGCATAAATTGTTGTGGGGAGAGCTTGCTTTTTGTCACCCATTTTGTACATGATGGCTCTAAGAAGAATCCTGTGTTTGTTACTTTAGTGTTGTAACTACTGAATCGCTTGGGCATGTGAAGCCTGAGTGCTTTCAACATCTTCAATTAAAGATATTAAATCTTAAATGAATATTAATTAATGAAATTAAATCAAATCGCTTCTCAAGTAACATACTTAAAATTGCAGTGTCATTGTCAAATGTTTTTCAAGTCACTCGAACAGGTTAGAAACAGTGCCGATGGAGGGATATGGCTGCTGTAGCTTACTTGTATCATCATTGCCTCACAATCACATTCCTGCATTGAAGGGTGTGGGCTACCTTCTTCCCTACTAGGGATGCCTGGATGTTCCCTGGACAAAGCTCCTGGGGACCTGCTGCATTTCACCCTTCTTAATGGCAGTCCCCTCTTTCAGAGATGTATCTGGGTGGACCTTTTACCCTAAACACTAAAAACCTCTGTTGTATGCACCTCTGCATGCTGATCTCAAACCTGCAAGACATTTGTTAAATGAAAGAATTATTTTGTAACTCATATTAACTAATTATTTTACTTATTGGTCTATTGAGGCACTGGTGTTGTAGCCAGGGTCTCACAGCTGCCCCCTGGGAAGGCTATGTCATCTGTGTCTTCCAGGGAACTTGGCTGCAAACTGAAAGTTCTCAGAAGAGAGCTCAGGGAAAAAGACCTTGTTTTGTATGCATTGCCATGGCTTCAGCAACATGATAGTTGGGTAGCATAATGTTGCTTATTTTTGCCACAGCCATGGTAACAATAAATAATAACAAAAAGCTCCAGATCTCATACAGCACATGTGCAAAATCTGGCGCTGACTCTGTGCCGATAGCAAAGATGTTGAAAAAGAAGCCAGCAGCCAATGAAATCTACTAATACAAATGGTGACGTGGGATTATGGGAGGTGGAGGAGGATAGCATAGCATATGGTAACATAGGAAACAAGAATGAAAGACATTCTACTTATATGTGTTTGTTATTTTCTATTAAATACAGTAATGGTGGGAAATTCATATGAGGGTAGGAAAGAAAATGTCCACTTTAAGAACCACCAAATTATCTCCTGCAGTGAACTAGTTACCCTTCTTCTCCAGAGTTGGATCCATTTCTGATGGCTTTCTAGTATGGCAGGACATGGTTCTTGTGTAATGTCATGTAGACAGTGTTCAGCCAAGTAATGAGAATTTCCTCCATTTGGTTCACAGACAAAAATACATTTTCTTTACAGTTTTAGCCTGAGAGCCAGAAACTGGGTGGATCAAGCAGTGAACCTCCTAACATCTTACAAGGTTTTCTGGTGAAGACTAAACATTATGTAATTTCATGGGAGCCTTCATTACATCTACTGACAAAGCGAAATTAAAGTCTATATATTAGTATAACCCAGATTTACCCCAACCTTTCCTATCTCCTCTGCGCATATCCCACTTTTTTCTTTGCCTAGCTAATGCTACTTCCTGTTATGTCCTCACCAGGCTTGTAAAATTCTGGTAGTGGCAGCTGTTGGTAGTGCAGTTCAATTGCCATAGACTGGACCCCAGATATACATCTCAATGTATGGGCAGGCTCCTGGGAGTAAAGCACTGTTCTGTTGATAAAAACAAATCAAGCTATGCATGTGAAAAGAAACAGAGGGGAGGGATAGACAGAATTCTAGTTCAAGCAGCAGGCCTGACATTGGAAGTTGGGATTCAGTTCAGCAAACTGTCAGCCCACAAAGGAAGTTAAGAGCACACTAAATCTGACAAATCAACAAATCTGTTTCTGTCTTTTCTTTTCCTGAATTTAAGTTGTCAGTGTGAGAACAAACACAGCTGTGAAGACTTGGGGTGCTAGGAAGACAGCACTGGAGTTCAAGGGCTGGTAAATAGTGTTTTTTTTAAGTGTCAATAGATACAGTACTTGTATCTCCTGACTTTTAATTTGTGGTTAGCTGGAAGTGAAGGCTTCAGAACCTCTGCAGGGTCCTATTGTCTGTGTCCCATTTATGGAGATTTTTCTGTTTTCTATTTTATGTCTATCAAGCCTTACAAAAGAAAGATGTTCTTGATATGTTAGTATATGAGTGAGCACAATCAATTATGTTTAACTTACTGCAGTAATTTTGTTACATTTCTGTGCTGGTTTTACCATGATTATAAATGTTTTCTTCAGTGATCAATAAAAACATCAGTTTAAAAAGGATGCATATAAAAGAGGTGGTGCTTAGGATGGCAAATTAAGTATATTTACATTTCCAAGTAATGGTAATTCAGCCTGTCTAAGGAAACAGTAAAACAATATTATTGGTGATACCAAAACAGAGGAAAAGGTCAGTAACGTTGTGATTACCAGAAATGTATATCAAGCACAGAGCTAGAAAAAAGGGTTAAATATACCATCTGGCCCTGGGCTGTACAAAAGGGATTGGCTCATTCCATGCAATTTGTATTATCTTTTGTGTACGGTTGTCCTCTGAAACTCCCATATTAAGAAGGGCTATAATTGTATTTTTTTCAGAAGACATGCTGTAATTTGGTCCTCATTACACTCTTCTTGGATAGAAGCTATGTGCTTTGAAGTGTTTTATAACCTGCAATAGTGGCAGATAGACTTTTGGTTACAGACATTGCTTGCTAATAATCATAAAGGAGATGTTGCATGACTAAATGCTTGCTCTTCATTGCAGAATATGGCTCACCCTCCTCACCTTTCTCCGCTCTCCTCCCTGAACGCTATAAAAATGTACGTGGGAAAACATGAGCACCTTCAAGAGGGCTTATCTCTTTCAGAGCAGTTATGTGATATAAAAGAATTGGGATAAACATAGCGGATGTATTTTCCACAATATGGGAAAGCAAAGACGTCCTTGACCTTTTCATTGATTATAAGTGAGTGGGTTACTTTTTGATGGGGTGTCTGCAGAGATTACATGCCTGTAATCTGATGCAGTTCCTACAGTTCCAAACAGTTATCAGGCTATATGGCACCTGACCCTCTTGGAAACCTTTGGGGTTGACTTATATTATTAGCCATTTTGAATGTTTTGGCAAGTAGCCTATTGCTCATTTAAGATAGAGCTTCATTGTGGACATGTACAAAACACATGTTCTTAAAATGAACCTGTCAGCATTTAAAAACTTTTAAAACTAAAATTCCTGCCCAAGAGCAGGCCATATATAATTCCTGCTAATACATTAATGAGGACCTGTATGATGGAAGCTGTAGAGGAGACAAAGACCATTCATCAGTATTGCAGGCTCCCTGTGACTGATTTTTTTCTTCATTACTGATTCACCAATCTTTGTTCTCTACTGTGCCTCTGTGTGGAGGCAGCCATCTCAGTAGATGAGCAGGGTCTGGCTTCGTAAGCTACTCCCCTGATGACTGAATATCTAATGACTTGTGGAGTAACGTTCAAGAAGTAGAAGGAAAGGTAGGGTAAGCACAGATGTAATGTAAGGATCTCCCTGCTTCTGCTTTACCCATTCAGTTCAAGTCCTCGAATACAGCTTCCACTCCAGCAAGGAGAACAGTAGGCAGCAAAGTAGAGACATCACCTAATCTCACTCTAAATCTCTTGAAACTAGCACTGAGAGGGAACAGGGCCTAAAATATTCTCATACTACAGTTATACAGCTATGAGGTTTTATCCACAGTCAAGTCAGAATGTGCAGTCATGTTTCAGGAGAAAGGTAATTTAACTGCTTTAGTACAATTAATGGTTTTAGATGTTCTCATTGTTACTTTAGGTATTCACCACCTTTACTTTCTCATATATTCCACACTAACCTTACACAAACTGCTAAAGCCTAGTTGAAGTCATAGTCTTTATTATTGTTAGGCAGCCAGTCTGCATAACAATTACAGAATATTTCAGTTTTTATTATTATTATTATTATTATTATTATTATACAGGACTTATATAGCGCCTACAGCTTGTGCAGTGCTTTACAAAATGAAGGCAGACATTACAGTTAGAATACAATATGGTACAAGAGGAATCAGAGGGCCCTGCTTGTTAGAGCTTACAGTCTAAGAGGGAGGGTCAAGTGATACAAAAGGTAATAACTGTGGGGGATGAGCTGATGGAGAAAGTAAAATCACAGTGTATTAGTAGGATAGGCTTCTTTAAAGAGAAGGGTTTTCAAGGATCGTCTAAAGATGGACAGATTAGAAGATAATCTGACAGACTAGGGTAAGGAGTTCCATAGGATAGGAGATGCTCAGGAGAAGTCCTAAAGACAAACATGGGAGGAGTTGACAAGGGAGTTAGAGAGCAGGAGGTCTTGGCAGAAACGAAGAGAACAATTTGGTTGGTATTTTGAGACCAGGTTAGCAATGTAGCTTTGGGCAGAGTTGTGGGTGGCTTTGTACGTTGTTTTCAGTATATTGAACTTAATTTGTTGGGTGAGCAGAAGCCTGTGGAGGGATTAGCAGTGTGGGGTAGCAGACACCGAAAGGTTGGTAAGGTGGACGAGTCTGGCAGAAGTATTCATGATGGAATGAAGGGGGGATAGCCTGTGTAAAGGTAATCCAATGTATTTGTGTTTACACATTGTGTGAGTGCAGCATTCCAGATCTTGAGTATGCTGCCAATATATGGCAGCATACTCAAGATCTGGAATGCTGCACTCACACAATGTGTAACGGTCTAGAACACCAACAGTCTGACACACCCCCTGCTCAGTGCTGCAATCAAAAGGACTTATGCTTCCTTAGGAACATTATTGATTGAAACACTGTGCAGGGGGTTCAGATGGCTGGAGATTTGGATTGTCACCCTCTGTGTGAGAACTGATCTAAACCTGTCCTGAACCTGGTGTAAACTTGACCTGAATCCCTGAAAAACTACTGTGTCAATTAACTGTGAAACCTGTCATTCAATCTGCACTGCACATGTGTGAATCCACACTTAAACCTTGTCCTTGAGCCTCCCCTGAAGTTATTCAAAAGGGTGTATATTGGGGCTGGTGTATTACATGAACCTGGGCTGTAAAGCACTAGAGCGGTATGAAGAATACCACACTACAGTGTCAATGTAATATGCTAAAGAGGAGCAAAGTTGTTGCCAAGGGTAACTAAGTACACAAAGCAAACAGTCAAGGTGTGCTACCTGGGTAAGGAAAGGTGTCCTTGGGTAGCGGGGTAGTTGCTATTTGGGCTCCCTCCCTAGAGGTCCATCTCCCATAGTAACCGGGAGAGCAGACCAGTGTTACTGAGGTTCTCAGCCTAACTGCATAGTACAGAAGAGGAAGGGTTAACAAAGGATATGAACAAGATCCATGCTATGTGTCCAGCGGGATCCCATTCTGTTACTGAGAGTGAGGTAACAGAGAGACACTGACTGGTGGAGGTGGTGCGGCTCTACCTGCCATTTTGAATGCAACACACAACAGTCACTGTATGTGGAGCGCTCAGTTTCATTCTACATGCAATGCCAGCTCATCATTAAGTCGGAAGTTTGCCTTAATGTAAGATGGTACTTATTATTATTATTATATTATTATTATTCAAGATTTATATAGCGGTAACAGTGTGCTCAGCGCTTTACAATATAACGGGAGACAAAACAACAACAATACAATTCAGTACAAAAGGGATTTGAGGGCCCTGCTCCTTGGAGCTTACAATCTAGGAGGGAGGGGCTAGTGGTACAAAAGGTAGTAACTGTGGGGGATGGACTGGTTGGAAGAGTAGAAGATTCCAGTATTAGCTGAGGGCAGGATAGGCTTCCCTGAAGAGATAGGTTGTCAGAGATCGCCTAAAAGTGAGCAGAGTAGGCGATATTCTGATACATTTGGGTAGAGAGTTCCAGAGGGTGGGGGAAGCTCTGGAGAAGTCCTGGAGACGAGCATGGGAGGAGGAGACAAGGGAGCTAGAGAGTAGGTCTTGCGAGGAGCAGAGAGTACGGTTTGAGTGATATTTAGAGACAAGATCGGTGATGTAATTTGGGGCCGAGTTATAAATGGCTTTATACGTTATTGTTAGTGTTTTGAATTTTATCCGTTAATCAACGGGAAGCCAGTGGAGGGATTGGCAGAGAGGGATGGCAGATACAAAACGGTTAGTAAGGTGGATGATTCTTGCAGCAGCATTCATGATAGACTAAAGAGGGGATAGCCTGGGATGAGGTAGGCCATTGAGGAGGGAGTTACAATAGTCAAGGCGAGATATAACAAGGGATTGGATAAGTTGCTTAGTGGTTTCCAAGGTTAAGAACCGGTGTATCTTGGAGATGTTGCGGAGGTGAAGTCTACAAGATTTGGTCAGTGATTGGATTTGGGGCTGAAAGGACAGATAGGAGTCTTGGATTACACCTAGTACCCTAGCATGAGGGGAGGGACTGATGATTGTGTTATTGATCTTGATGGAGAAGTCAGGGGTGGGGGCACGGGCTGGGGGGAATATTAAGAGCTCAGTTTTGGAAAGATTGAGTTTGAGGAAGTAGAGTGACATCCATGCCGATATGTCACTAAGTAGGTTAGTGATGCAAGAGGAGATTGAAGGGGTGAGGTGAGGGGTAGAAAGATAGATTTGTGTGTCATCAGCATAGAGATGGTACTTAAAGCCATGGGAGTTTATCAAGTGACCAAGGGAGGAGGTGTAGATGAAGAAGAGAAGGGGTCCAAGGACAGAACCTTGAGGGACCCCTACAGAAAGAGGGAGTGAAGAGGAGGAGGCAGCGTTATAGGTAACACTGAAGGAGCGCTGTGATAGGTAGGAGGAGAACCAGGAGAGAGCAGAGTCTCTGAGGCCAAGAGAGTGGAGTTTTTTGAGGAGGAGGGGATGGTCAACCATATCAAAAGCCACAGAGAGGTCAAGTAGTAAGAGTTCGGAGTAGTGGCCATTGGTTTTAGCAGTTAGTAGATCATTAGTGCGTTTTAGTAGGGCAGTTTCAGTGGAGTGTAGTGAGTGAAAGCCAGACTGTAGAGGGTCAAGAAGGTTGTTGTCGGTGAGGTGGGAGCTCAGGAGATTGTAGACTAAGCGTTCTAGGAGTTTAGAGGTAAATGGCAGCAGGGACATGGGTCTTAAGTTGTTCAGGTTGGTGGGGTCCAGGGAGGGCTTTTTAAGTATGGGAGTGATGTACGCATGCTTTAGAGGGGAGGGGAAGGCACCAGTAGAGAGGGAGAGATTGAAGATGTGAGTGAGGGAGCATAGGATGGAAGAAGAGGGTGACCGTAGTAGTTATGAGGGGACAGGATCCAAGGGGCAGGTAGTGAGACGGGATTCTGAGAAAACCTTAGTGACCTTTTCGGTAGTGGTATGGTCAAAAGAGGAAAGTGTTGAGGGAGGTTTAGTATAAGGTATGCTAAGTGGGATGGATGTCTGTGCAGTGGCGATGCCCCTACGAATTGTGTCAATCTTGTTTTTGAAATGATTTGCTATCTCGTGAGCAGTGAGTGAGGTACTGGGTGGGGGTGGAGGTGGAGAAAGTAGAGAGTTAAAAGTAGAGAAGAGATGACGAGGACTGGATGACAAGGTATTAATAAGAGTGACAAAGTAGGCTTGTTTGGCAGCATGAAGGGAGGACTTGTATGTTAAGAGAGCAGATTTATATAGGTGAAAGCTTGTTGACCATAATTACCATAATGCCCGCCTAGTCCCAGGCATTGAAGAACACACCTTCGGGCAAGGTACCTCTAGTGCACGGACACGGTAGGCCCTTCCCACAATATGGTGTAGTTGGACATTGCAAGAAACCCCCCTTTTATGCTGATCTCCTGAAGCTTCTTGTATTTATCTATTGCCTACATGCCTGTACTCCAGCACTGCTACATGCCAACTCTCAGTGTGAGTTCACTGGTAGTCATAAAGGTAGTGTGTATCAGCATAACGTTTTGCAGTCTCTTTTGGGAGAGCATATAACTGGGGGACTATGCAGGAAAACAACTGGGAGATTGGGAGTGAGCATTGTCAGCCTACAATGGAAAGTGTCTTCTTGGCAAGATCTCCAGGTATTTATTTATTTGAGAGCTGCACATTGACAAATATTGAAAATGATTTATGAAATAATTTTAACACATTGACACTTATAAGAGATTTTTCTATCTATCTATCTATCTATCTATCTATCTATCTATCTTTCTATTATACAGAGGGAGAAAATTCCGTAATGTAAACAGTGTTGCACAGTACATTACACACCACTACATTATACAGGCAAAGTAAGTCCCATGCATATGTTAAGTCAGAATACTAAATAAGCTTGACAATGGATATAGAGCCATTACAATGTATGAAATAAGAAGAGTTTCATGGAGACATTTTATCTCTCAGCTATATCACTGAAATTATCAATTTGTAAAAATGATGGAGCTACATACTGAGAATATCATGCAGGAAAAAAAATAATAAAAAATAAAAAAATAATAAACATCTACTCATTGGTACATTTTTAGGGTATGACAGCACACTCCCTTTACTTTCTGTAAGCTTTTGGGACCCCCAGCCCCTACTTCATGTACAGCCTTCTCATATGGCACTATTTTATTGAAAAAATATTCCCACAAGTTGGGAGTATGATTTTCCTTGTACAGGTAGTCCCCAAGTTACAAAAATCCAACTTACATATGACTCATACTTAAGAATGGAGAACGGCCCTAGAAACCGCCGGGCAGCAATCTTGCTGCTCACCGTATGCTGCTATGCTGCCACCTACTGTCTGGTGGACCTTTCAGCAATCAAACATCACTGCATGGCCAGTTACCCCTTTATGCTAACCAGAACATAAAAATTATTTTTTGGCTGGAGTTACACTTAAAAAAAGGTACCTGTTCAACTGAAGAACAAACCTATAGAACCTATCTTGTTCGTAACCCGGGAACTGCCTGTAATAGACATTTCTCTGAAGAATGTTGCCAGGTTAATTTGTCTAATAAGCAAGATGAGGCCATAGTTCAAAGAAGGGGGGGAAATAAAAAATAGAAGTAAAGTTGTCATCTCTGCTGGGAAAAATTCCAGCTATATCATTTCTTTCCTACTTATAACATTGTCAAGAAGTCCCATCATAAAACAGGTTTGAGACAATAACTCCCGGTTTTTGCAGCCAGGTATTAATACAAAGGTGGAATGCTGGCACAAAGATGGATAAAGGCAAAGCTGGGTCCAGTTGGCACAGTTAAGCAAAAACTTAGATCAGTAGGTAAGAGGAGGCACTGGATATTTCCATGAGAACAAAAACAAAATAAATATTTTTTTTTCCTTTAGGAAGTCCACTGTTTCTTACCACACTATTGGTTTCTATAATATAATAACAATCTGTTTACTTTGATTTTCTCATGAAAATATCCTGCAAGTGCTCCTTTCCTACTGATATAGCGAAGTATAATACCTCAACATACTATGCATGCATTTGTATTAAAATAAAGTATTTTATTTTGCAGAGATGCAAACCGAAACTTCTCTAAAGTGTTAAAATATCTATGCTATGTACCCTATGTCACTGACAAAAGCATGCTGATGGGTGAATGGGAGCATACACCCCAATCTTTGTTAATCTCTGCCCTCAGACCAGTGCTTCTATGTGATCCTGCCAAGGAAAGCATCTTGAGAGTGCGCTTCTACACCGAAAGTGTCAGTTGCTATGGTAACATGGAGATCCTACATACCTGATCTGTATGCACGTTCTGCACTTAGACCAGTACTGCTTTTTTTCAATGCAATTGGCCACAACCTCTCACTTAGCATAGGCCAGCTTCTTTTCTATAGGCGGATAGATACTTTGTTTATACTTTTCCTTAATAACATGACAAGTGAGTCCATGTGTGCAGTCTGCTGCAATTTTTTTAAAGAACTTTTGCCCCATGTGGAAGGAGGAGTAGTAGGGGCACTTTACCCAAAAAACCTTTGTGATGTGTATGATACCCCCCCACAGAAATTTAATATTCTGCTTGTGTGATTGTTTCACTGATTTTCCCAGAATTCTGCACTATGATATAAATAAAATTTTAAAAAAAGGACATAGTGGAACAAACAGCTTTTTGTTCAGAGCACAAAAAGATAGGACTTTGCAACTAAGTTTATTAAAATCCCTGAAATGTACATTGGACACCTAGAGAGGACTGTTATTACTCCACAAAAGTGGACTAATAGGAGCCCAGTGACGTAACAGCTAAAACAAAGAAATCCACCTAGGTTTGCATCATTTTAAAGCTAAGACAAAGATATAATGGAATTCGGAAGAGCTGGAAATAGAAGACATGTCTAACGTTCACGTACCAGCACATACTATGCTAGGTTTTTTCAAGCAGCGGCAAGAAGTTAATTTATATGCTCTAACATGGGTAGTTGAAAATGAGGTAGCCTACCAGTTATTTAAGTTTTATATTTTTTAATAATTTAGCCTATATATATATATATATATATATATATATATATTTCTTTAAATGTAATTATTTTAGTGCTCATATCATAGCAGTTGCATGCCCATAATTCCAGGTAATTGTTTCAGGATCAAAATAACTATACAACAGCAAGGAAGCCAGATCGCTTTCATGTGAACTATGTACAGATGAAAATAGGTAACACTTGTTATGTTATTTTCAGAATTGCAGCAGACTTTTATATGAAATATCATAGTCATATTCAGCAACAATTCAGAGCATGAAGTGCAGGGGAGAATTGCTCTGGCTACTAAGCTGCAAATACAATTTCCAATATCTTGGATCTTGCCAGGGTTAGAACGACTTTTTTTTTTACAACACAAACGTGTTTACTGTTTACGTATAGGAATGACAGATAATTCCAGTTAGACTTACACTATATCAACTTGCTCTGCTATAGTTTGTTAAATCACGAAAATCTCTTACTACAGTCCAATAGCTAATATAAATTATATTATTAAATACATTTACATTATCAGATGTTGTTACTAAATTCAATTGGCTCCATCAGTGCTTCATCAATCATTTTTGTTTGCAAAATATTGACTGTAACCACCTTGCCCCTTCATTCCTGACCCTATAGACTGTGGTTCCTTTCCGAATCTCTGCTCTTCCGCCACCATGCTCAGCGTGTGTAAGACTTGTCCACCGCTGCCTGTAAATTAATTATTATTATTATTATTATACAGGATTTATATAGCGCCAACAGTTTGCTCAGCGCTTTACAATACAACAGGAGACAATACAGCAACAATACAGTTCAATACAAGAGGGAAAGGAGGGCCCTGCTCCTTGGAGCTTACAATCTAGGAGATTAATAAAATCAGTTTTATGAGTTCTGGATATAGGTTGATCCGGTTACATAGTTTGCTGACTAGGTATAGATCAGGGACCTAGGAGGTTTTGTTATAGGGACATTAACATTCAAATATTGTCATTGAAATGGAGCATGATTTACATGGTGAAAAGTCGTAATCTTTAGTAGAAATATATCTTTGGGGAAATTTACAAAAAATGGAGCAGACAGAATCGGGATCAGCTGTTCATGGCAACCATTCATCTTTTATTCACAGTTTATGCATTGGAAATTAAAGATAGAAGTCAATTTGTTGCCATGCACAACTGCTTCAGATTCTGGCTGCTCCAGTTTGAATACATTTCGCTATTTGTGCTTCCATTTTATGCTAAATTATTATTGCTTAGGATAAGTCATTATAATCTGACAGTTATGTTAAATGTTGTAAACCCCCAACAACATTTTACTAGCAGTTCCATTGTCTTGTTACTTGTGAACCTCCAAAATCATTGCTTCCTCTGTGTGATAAAAACAGGGGATTTCATAAACTAACATTGCTCAGTATTGCTTAGTGCCATAAGGAGTGCTGTAGTTATTGAAAAAGCAATCTATAATTTGGTAGATCTAATGCAGTAGTATACCTAGTGTACTTGACACCTAGGGGGATTATTTTTTAAACCCCCTCAACCCTCCTTTATAACTCTAAATGTATTCAGAAATTGTGAAAAACCAGAAGTGAAGCAGAGGCAATGAGAGTTGTGTTTTCTGAGCATCGTATGCAGTCATAGCACTAAAAAATGGCGCTATGGTTTGAGAGTGACAGGCCTGAAGGGGATTAAATTATAGTAATATGGCCTAAACAACAATTACTTCCTCTAGATATGCTTCTTATCCATATATGCCTCTTATCCATAGTTTGGTGCTTTATCTGAAAGACCTTGCAACAAATTGGTCTCCTTCAAAAAAAAATGATGGAATGCATTAAAAGTATGGAGTCACCACAAAACTTAAATTAGTCCAGTAATATTTTATTTCTCACAACAACAGGTTAAATGCCAGCAGGTGTCAGGGGCTCAAAGCTCCTCATCTGTTATGGCTTAAATTCCGACAGATACTATCTTTGTATTTTGATTTTTCAACTTTTGTCCAGTAACTTTGTAATTCTATTGTCAGTATTTAAGCCCTGATGATGGAAACGTTTTGTGCCCTCAAATCGCATTGGCTTTTTGACCTCTCGTGAAAAGTAAAATCTTATTGGACGCTCATCCTTTTAGTGAACTCTAGACTACTTCAAGGACTTTCTGGAACACCCCAGCTGACAGAGAGCTGGATATTCATCTCAATATCTACCTACCTTGGGGTCCAGTGTACCACTACCACATATCTTGAAATAATCACAGTACTGTATTAGATTGTAAGCTCCAAGGAGCAGGGCCCTCAAATCCCTCTTGTATTGAACTGTATTGTTGCGGTATTGTCTCCTGTTATATTGTAAAGTGCTGCGCAAACTGTTGGCGCTATATAAATCCTGTATAATAATAATAATATAATAATACTGTATGATTCCCCCATGGCCCCAAGGCAGCACTTGTACCTTTTAGAGTTTTGTCAGCATTCAGCCTTTTTGCTGATCAGCAGACTCCCCAGCAGAGAGAATGAGAGAAAGCTCTAAGCATAAGCCAGCTTGCATATATAAAAGACTTTGCCTGTGTCTGCAGATCCCAACAACAGAGGTCTGGATGGGGCGGCTGTGGCCCAAAATAACTTTAGAGGTAAGCCTGTGGTCAATTCTACCTCTGCACCTCCCCAGCTAGCTTTAACCAGGATGTACCAAAAAATCCATGAAAATAGGTAATGTAAAATCTGCTGTTTGCATCTCTTTAATAAAGGACCATACTATCATACATGGGTCATTATTGTTTAATTGCGTGTTATAATTGCGTGTGATCGTTTGCTTTCTTATAAAGCTGTGGAGATAAGCACCAAATCTACACTCAATTTTATAACATTGAGACATCATGCAGTTGTTATGGAAATTTTCTTACATGAATTTCCTCCATTGGCCTGAATGTGACAGACATGAGATTAATCTCACAAAAGTTACCTGAGAGACTCTTACAGCTGCACTATATGTTAGTTCTGTGTGTGTTTAGGTTTGTAGTCAGATGTACAGCACATTGATTGGTTTCTTGTTTCTGAAAAATCAGTGTGGTTGTTTGGCACATCATCTTTGGCCAAAAATTCTCGGCAGAAAAAGTTTTGGCACCAATCAATTGTACTGGTACATTTCCTTTCAGATTTTACTTGGCACTAATACTTATAGTGTGTATGCTGTTTCAGTGTGGGAGCAAACATGCTGGAAAACAAAATTATTTACTATGCTAACTCATTAGTGAACTCTGAACTTAGCCTCCTTATCCTAAACCTTAGCTACCCCTAACTTTTCCTTTAATCCTTAACCCTTAACAGTAACCATCACCCTAATCATTGTATACCTAAGCATAACCATAATCTGATAGCTAATACCACTTCAATGCTGAAAGCAACAAACCTATCAACAATAAACATTCACCTAGAAAATGCCAACAAAAAAATAGCACCAATGACTGCCTCCAAAGCTCTGTGCCAAATACAGTTCATCTGTAGTCCAGACCTTATAATGTTCACACTGCTGTAATAACCACATTAATCACTGATTTAGGAATATTGGGGAGAATGTACTAAAACTAGTGTACACAGAATCTGGTGCAGCTCTGCACAGTAAACAGTCAGGTTCTAGGTTTTCTTGTCAAAGCTTAATTGAACAAGCTGAAGTTAGCAGCTGATTGATTACTATGAACAGCTGCACCAGATTCTGTGTGCACCAGTTTTAGTAAATCTCCCCCATTATGTCTATAGCCATCTTCAAGCTGGTCATATAGGTGAAAATTTAAAGAGAGTTTTCAGTACTTTTCATTAGTTTGCAGTCATTCTTCAGCACTGAACTCATTCATCTATAGTGTCAATAAGTAAACCCTTTTTTCTCAAGTTTGGTTGCAGTCATATACTACGTGTATTCTATTATAATGCATTTCTTTGGAAGTTTGGTGCAAATTTCAACACTACGAACCACTAGGTCCACTGTATATCCCGTGAGCAGCTGCCAGTCTCTTATCAACAATATTAGCATCATTTTCCTCTGCCTCCAAACTGTTCTTAAACATGTGCTTAACAACTCTGCCTGTAAACCTGTGAACTCTGCCTGTAAGCTACTTTCCCCTACCATTGTTCTACACTTTAGTCTTCTGTGTTGTGAGTTGGGACAAACTTATGAACCACAATGTGAGAGGATCAAGAGGAAGGGAGAGTATCTTAATTCAAGGCTTCCTGATGAAGAGTGAATGCTTTCTAGGCACCATGCCTTCACCCTCCAATGGACAAAAAGCTTCTCCTAGGCCCTTTGCTATCACTTTTTTCATTCATATTTTCCACATTTTATTTTTGAAATTGCGTAGCTGTGATATCAGCTGAGAAGAGGTGCACAGTCTTTCATGGGGTAGAATGCATGCAACATCTGTTACAGACAACATGAACACTGTCAACTTTCACTTTGATACAGCCATCCTAAATGCACAGACTACCAGAATGTATCTCTCTCTCATACAACATCAAATCACCATTTGATTTGTTCAAAACTATTTAATACCTTGTTTTTTTTGCAAGCACAACCACCAGTAGTACCATAGATATAGTTTAAGGCATGTTCAACACAGCTCTACCAACAGTGGGGGCGCAATGCTTCAGATAAACATGCTGTTTTTTAAAAGCAGTTAATTCTTTTTTAACGGTAGGTAGCATTATTGTGGGTTTGATTGTACAGTATGTAACTTCAAATGTATACAAAGTAGAGAAAGTAAAGGTCTGATTATATACAGGGAAAAAGTGGAGATTGTTGTAATAATGGAGTCTTGATTGTTAGCATACATTGAAGTGCTATGTCGAAAAATGAGCCATTCATTGCATCCTGCGGGGAATTTTTGTCTGTCTTAAGACTTCCATGCAGTAGGTTCTAGGCATGGGTTTACACTCCTCCTGTTCCACCGGTATATGCTGTTCCTTGTATTTTGATTAAATTAATTTCATTCAGCGTTCAGAGGCACAGCAAGTGCAACAATGTCCTTTGAGCATTTTTACTGTAGCATGTCATTTTATGTGTAGCAGTGTTCCATTTGTGTTGTGCTATAATTGCCACTCTGTTGAAGGGAATTTCTATAATTTCAGCCTTACACAGGCCACACATTTTTTGGAAATTTTGGATGTTTTATATCAGCTTTTTATTGAAAGAAAGACGATTGCGTGTGATAAAATAGTCTACAGCAGTCATTAGGGGTTTCAGTTGTTTTTTGATTTCAGGGCCAACTGATAGATGTTATTGAAATCAATTGAAAATGCCTTTGAACTGGTCTTGTTGTATTTTTTTTTTTGTTTTCCCTATTGATTGAGTTTTGATTGCTTGGTTTGCATGAGACCAGGAAAGAATTGAAATAGGCAGATTTCTGTGGATTTTTTTAAATAACCATTTATCAATTGAAAGCTTATAAAGAGCTTCAATAATTTGTAGAAAAAGGAACAGATAGACCAGCTGCTGCACACCTCGCCTGAGCCAAGTGGTTAGCAGGTAAAAACAGCCTCAGCTCGATTCATCCAAGCTATGCCCTCAACATGTTTTGCTCCCACCCCCGGGGCTTAATCATGGAAGTCCATGTTGGGGACCTGGCTTGGATGAATCGAGCTGAGGCTTCTTATACTGTACCTGCTAACTACTCAGTCCAGGTGAGGTGTGAGGTGGTTGGGCTATCTCTTCCTATTTCTTCAGCATATTTTAGGTCTGGAAGAACCTTTCCCCAGCCTGCACCCTCACTAGTCTGCAGCATTCAATTCATTAGACCAAGTTAGTCTGAGCAGGGGGCCACTAAGCATTTATTGTGGGTCACAGCTTTATGAATTATAACAAAATTGCCAAGCAAATTGGCAAGCAACTAGCTTTGGGTTCATAATTGTAAGGCAGCAGCATATGCAAATACCCAGTATATGTCCACGTGGGCTTTGTGCATGTGAGGATTTGCCCTGTTCTACTGTTTCAACTAAGGTGAAATGTGTCCTATTGCCATTTTAAAGTAACTTAGCAAAGCCTGGATCTGTGAATTCCAAAAGGATCTATTATAATGTGGACTATACGGAACAGTGAATCAACACTTGATTGCATACAGAAATTTTTTATACTGTTTTTGGGAAACATCAGTTTTTTCATGCATTTGTTCACTTGTGCACGTTCTAAGCAAAACTAATTACACTAAGAATTCAGATGGAACAGACAACAATCTCCTTATGTCAAGGGGCACTTTAAGTCTTGGTTGCTTTGGATGATCTATAGGTGTGAAAGTAGTGCTATGGAAGTAATTCTATAATAACAAATGGTTTCTGAGTGTTGCATAATGTATTTCAGAAACCTAATTGCTCTGTTTAGCTATTATACTTTATGCGCTAGATTGTGTGTTTTTCATGGCAGATTCTTTTCTTATTTAACATTTGCGTAATTCTGCTCTGAAATGATGTTAAGTACTTTGAGGCATTAAACATGCTATAGTATAAAAGGCAACAATTGATTACTAGGTGATGAAGACTTAGATAGCGGGAAGAATAAAGTGGGGGCAGACAGAGAATGAGGAGTGGGAGAAGAAGTATCATAAACATGTTGGAGGAATAGAATTGTAATGCAAGGGAAAAATGAAGGAAGACATCAGTGCGTGACAGAAGATAATATATGGTGCAGATAGGGAAGAGTTACAGTGGAAAGATTATGAAAAAACAAACGGAGGAGAAAAAAAGAATAATGTTAGATAAAGTAAGGAGTGCATAAAAAAGATATTACATTTGCATAGCTGTTCGGTGTCTCTGTAGTACAAGGTGTACACCTGATCAGCACAACTATACAGCTCTATTACTTACAGTTAGGTCCATATATATTTGAACACAGGCACAATTTTAGTTTTTTTCAGGTATTTACCAAAACATATTCATGCTATAATTATATCATGGATATGGGCTGAAAGTGCACACTCTCAGATTTAATTTGAGGGTGTGTACATCCAAATTGGAGGAAGGGTTTAGGAATTACAGCTCTTAAGAGTAGCCCCCCCCCTTTTTCAAGGGACTAAAAGTAATTGGACAATTGAATCAAAAGGTGTTTCATGGCCAGGTGTGGGCTACTCCTTCATTTCATTCTTTATCAATTAAGCAGGTAAAAGGTCTGGAGTTGATTCTAAGTGTGGTATTTGCATTTTGAATCTATTGCTGTGAACCTACATCATGCGTTCAAAGGAGCTGTCCATGCAAGTGAAACAGCAACATTAGGAGTGGCCAAATCAACAGTTTGGTACATTCTGAGGAAAGAAGAACGCTCTGGTGAGTTCAGCAACATAAAAAGGCATGGACATCCACGGAAGACAACAGTGGCAAATGATCGCAGGAACCTCTCTATGGTAAAGAAAAACCCATTCACTACATCCAGACAAGTGAAGGACACTCTCCAGGAAATGGGTATATTATTATCAAAGTCTACAATCAAGAGAAGACTTCATGAGAGCAAATACAGAGGGTTCACCACAAGGTACAAATCATTCATAAGCCTGAAGAATAGAAAAGCCAGATTAGACTTTGCCAAAAAACATCTAAAAAAGCCAGACCAGTTCTGGAAAAGCATTCTTTGGACGGATGAAATTAAGATGAATCTGTACCAGAATAATGGGAAGAAAAAAGTGTGGAGAAGGCTTTGAACAGCTCATGATCCAAAGCACACAACGTCATCTGTAAAACATGGTGGAGGCAGTGTGATGGCATGGGCATGCATGGCTTCCAGTAGCATTGGTGTTTATTGATGATGTGACAGAAGACAGAAGCAGCCAGATGAATTCTGCAGTATTTAGAGATATACAGTACTATCCGCCCAGATTCAGCCAAATGCAGCAAAGCTTATTGGACGGCGCTTCACAGTACAGATGGACAATGATCCAAAACACACTGCAAAAGCAACCCAGGAGATTTTGAAGGAAAAGAAGTGGAATGTTCTGCAATGACCGAGTCAATTAGCTGATTTCAACCCAATTGAGCATTCATTTCACTTGCTGAAGGCAAAACTAAAGGCAGAAAGACCCACAAACAAAGAACAACCAAAGACAGCTGCAGTTACAGCCTGGCAAAGCATCAGAAATAAGGATACCCAGTCTTTGGTAATGTCCATGGGTTTCTGACTTCAGGCAGTCATTGCCAGTAAAGGATTCTCAACAAAATATTAAAAATGAATGTTTTATTTATGATTATATTCAATTGTCCAATTACTTTTGGTCCTTTGAAAAAGAGGGGATGGCTACTCTTAAGAACTGTAATTCCTAAACCCTTCCTCCAATATGGATGTGCATACTCTCAAATTAAACCTGAGAGTGTGCACTTTCAGCCCATATTAAACATATCATACATAACTATAGCTTGAATATGTTTTGGTAAATACCTGAAAAAAAAATAAAATTGTACCTGTGTCCAAATATGTATGGACCTAACTGTATGATCCTGTTTTAGGGAGAAGATCTGAATGACAGAGCAGGTCAATGTAGTCAACTACGAAGAGTGAGAGACAATGAAAGATGGAAATTAATGTAAAACAAGCCTTGTGTCTTATAATCTGATTGTGGAATCTCTTTATCATCTTCCTTAGATTTAACACTAATTATTTAGAGTGAGAGTCTACCTAAAGCCTTGTACACACAATGAGAACATCGGACGAATGATCGTCTGTTTTTTTTTTTGCATGGTAGTCTCATATCTCATATTTCTCAAGCTGCGAAAATTCTTGTAGGACAGAATACAACTTTAGAAGTTATGTAATGTATTGCATTATGTTGTAATGTATTCTTTCACATCTGAGCATGTGTGGGCTTGGTCTTCGGATTTTTTTTTTTGGACTAATACTGTACTGATTAAACGAACATAGTACGTTGTGGTATCATACAAAAAATTTTTTTGTGTTTGTCCTGTCGGATAATTTTGCATGAGCTGTTGTAATCGGCATTCAAAAAGCTGTGTACTGATCAGTTTATCGTACGATTGCTTTGAAAGCGGTATTTTTCATCCAATTTTCTCATTGTGTGTACTAGGCTTAAGCTATTCATTCAATTAAAAGTCTATTTAAAGTCAAAATTATATTTTTAGCTTTGGATAGAGTGGAGAAGGGTTGAAATCCCCATCATTTTTTTTATTGCTGTCTGGATCCTGTTAGAGAGATATCTCTTCACTTCCTGGAAGCACAGCAGGAAGTAGGAAGAAATCTCCCTAGAGTAAGGGGAATCCTCCCTCCTAGACAGTTGTCACTAGAACTGGTGTCTCCATTAGAAAATTTCCCCTTTATTTCTGTTCTAGCAATAACTATAAAATGGTGGGCTTGGACTTCCAATCAGTCTCTGTCCAAGTGTTTGTCTTTGTACAGCAATAAAACATGAATGGGGTTCTACCCAAAATTAGAAAAAAAAGTGTTACCTACTTTATGTTTAGTCAGGTAGATTCCTGCACTTTGTGGTTATTGGTAGATCTAAGGAAGATTACACATTCAGATTGTAGAGGTGAATAGAACAGAGTAAGGGCTTGTGTAGACAGATGTTGTTGTCAAAGACTTACATTTACATTTGAGTGCTGCTCATGTGCATGCATTTTAGTGTGAAATGAGATGCAAAGCTGGACCAAAGCATCCTCAAAATTGACATCCACACTGCACCATTAAAGTAAGTATGAGTCTGACAAGTTGCATTTGACATGTATTTAGGTACATGTCAAAGGCAGGAAAAAAACACTTATCTACACATGCCCTTAGGCTGGCCATATATGGTTCGAATCTCAGCTGGTTCAGTAGGAAGCTGAGTTTCGAACCATGTATGGGCAGGCTGAATGTACCCAAGTGATCGATTGATCAACCCAAGTATAACCAATCTGCTGGATTTTTCATACGGTTATCGCTAGCAGTTGTTGTAGCCGCTAGCAATAATCACTGTGTTCTCCCAGTGGGGATGGCTTCCCCCACCGTACCGCCAGGAGAACACAATGGCTTAGCGAGATGAATTCCCCTGTCAACACTGTCTGTGGTTGCAGGTAAGAACTTCTCTCTATGGCCTGCCTTAAGCCTAGTACACACGATGAGAATATCGGATGAATGATCGGCCATTTTTTTGTTTTCTGTGCATTCTAGTCTCATATCAAAAATGAATAAGTTACTAGAGTTATGAAAATTCTTGTAAGACAGATTACAACTTCCTGCAATGATGTATTGTATTGTATTGGTCACTTGATTTTTTATAGACGAATACTGTACTGATTAAATGAAAATAGTGTGTTCTGTTATCTTATAAGAAAACTTTTTGTGCTTGTCCAATTGGATAATTTCACATGAACTGTCGTGATTGGCTCTCGAAAGCTGTGTACTACCAATCAGATTATCGTATGATCGTTCTGAAATAATTTTTCTTTTTTGTCCGATTTTCTCATCGTGTGTACTAGGCATTAGTTGTTGACAGTATTGCAGGCAAGGGTACATAAGAAAAACTAGAGAGTATTGTAAAATGAATACTAAAGAGTCGGTTAGAGATACTGATAGCAGCACACAAAGAGAGATATAGAGAGAGTTATAAGAGCAGAGAAGAGGTCAATGTGAAAGGAGAGATAAAGTCCAATAAAGGGGTAGACAAATGAGCAAGCAGTAGCAGAAGTTCTGTGTGAATGAGTAGAAAACTCTGTAGCTTTAGAGGATGGTAGGAGTTATGAGAGAACAGGGAAGAAACTAAAAGCTATGTGGAAACAGAGCTGTTAGAGGAAGCAATGAAGAATTGGGATGGCTGTAATATAAGACTATGGCCAAACCTGAAGGTAATATTGTCATAAAGTATTGTGAACATAGCAAGGAAATGGTCACAGTGCTGGAATAGATACCAACAACCTAGAGGTAGAAAAGTTTTTGGAGCAAAGTAGACAAATTTGTGAGAAAAGGGAGATGTTTAGTAGGGCCAAGTAGGGCTCTTCACTGGTTCTCTACTTTCAGTACAAGTTTGTGGACAGAGCTTTGTCAATAGATTTTAACTGAAAACAGTACACTCGCTTATTCTTTGACTTTCATGTTGAGATGTTTAACAAAGATGTTGATTGCACTTTCTGCCATAAAAGCAGTCAGTACAAAAAGGCCATGTAAACCTCCACATGAATAATGTTTATGACAGTATGGCAGAGCAGTTATGTAAATAGATAAAGGTCATGTCAAAAATTACTTTCACCACAATAAATCCAAATTAATACTTGCTTAAATTACTTTTAATTGAACACTTCTCTTTGTAATTTTTTTTTCTTTAGCAAAAGCTGTCACAAACCTGGGAAATTCAAAGTGCACCTATGATGAAAAAACAATACACAGTCATAGGTTAACTCAGTAAAAACCAAGCTAAACAGTCCCTGCATGCAAAGGTCTGTGCTGCTGAATTTGTAAGCAAATCTGGACTTTTATTTTAACACTCAAGATCGACCAATCCACTCTCGCTCCCAAGAATCACTTATTGGTCAATAAGACCAACCTTCATATTGAAGAACCATTGGGAGGGCAGAGGTGGAGAAAACAGGTTTGGACAAGATTGACTTTACCAAGGAAAGTCAAGATTTGCATATAACTACACTTGTTTTATCTCTGGATCTATTGATTGAGTTGACATGCAGTTCTTTTTACTAAGGGTAACTCTGCATATGCATATTTTATCGTCTGTTCTAGAGAGCCATGTAAAAGGAGGGATGTAGAGAGACAGAAGTACGAGAGAACAGATGAAGAGAGAAAGAGGGAGGGGGACGTATAAGAGAAGAAATAGAGAGAGTGATGGAGAAGGAACAGTGTGAGAAGTGGGATGACGAGAGAGAGAGAGAGAAATATGAGAGAATGGATAGAAAAAAACAATAGAGAAAGGATGATGGTAGAGCATTGAGGGAAGAGGAAGGGAGAGAGGGCAATGTGAGAGAAGGGATGCAGGGACATAGAAAAGTGTGAGAGGAGGGATAGAAAGAAACCAGAGAGGAGAGATGGAGATAGAGCATTAAGAGAGGAGGAATTGAGAGAAAGAACAATGTGAGGAGTAGGATGGAGAGAGAGCAGTGTAAGAGCAAAGGCAGAGAAAGAGAGAGAGCAGGGTGAAAGGAGGAACAGAAGTGTGAGAGAAGGGATGAGGAAAGCAGTGTGAGCAGGAATACAGTTACATTATAGACAGAGGGAGAGAAGAGTATGAGAGGGGAATGGAGATAGAGCAGTGTAAAAATAGTGATAGATGATATTACTATTACTATTATACTACATGGTTTATATAGTACCAACAGTTTGTGCAGCGCTTTAGAAAAAGGATAGACCAGCGGTGTCCAACCAGTTGACTTTCCTGGGCCACATTGGAAGAAGAGGAATTGTCTGGGGCCACACATAACATAGTGCTGATGAGCAGAAAAAGTCGGGTTGATCACAAGTTAACAATCACTAATATAGATAATGTACCTATCTGAGTAATAAGACTTAATTTTTTTGTAATATTTTTAAGTAGAAGAGGGCAGCATAAAACTAGTGTGATAATTTACACTGTTGTTGATAAATATCTGGTTCGATGGATGTAGTGGCTATTCTCAAGGTGCTCATCAGATATTTTGCCCTTCGTGTGCTTAGTTGCTCACAAATATACAACGCCTTGAAAAAGTATTCATACCCCTTGAAGTTTTCCACATTTTGTCATGTTACGACCAAACACTTAAATGTATTTTATTGGGATTTTATGTAATAGAGCAACACAAAGTGGCACATAATTGTGAAGTGGAAGGAAAATAACAAATGGTTTTCAACATTTTTTACAAATAAATATCTGAAAAGTGTGGTGTGCATTTGTATTCAGCCCCCTTTACTCTGATACCCCTAACTAAAATCTAGTGGAAGCAATTGCCTTCAGAAGTCACCTAATTAGTAAATAGAGTCCACCTGTGTGTAATTTAATCTCAGTATAAATACAGCTGTTCTGTGAAGCCCTCAGAGGTTTGTTAGAGAATATTAGTGAACAACCAGCATCATGAAGGCCAAGGACCACACCAGACAGGTCAGGGATAAGGTTGTGGAGAAGTTTAAAGCAGGGTTAGGTTTTAAAAAATATCCCAAGCTTTGAACATCTCACAGAGTTCAATCCATCATCCAAAGATGGAAAGAGTATGGCAAAACTGCAAACTTACCAAGACATGGCCGTCCACCTAAACTGACAGGCTGGGTAAGGATAGCATTATTCAGAGAAGCAGCCAAGAGGCCCATGGTAACTCTGGAGGAGCTGCAGAGATCCACAGCTCGGGTGGGAGTATCTGTCCACAGGACAACTATTAGTCGTGCACTCCACAAATATGGCCTTTATGGACGAGTGGCAAGAAGAAAGCCACTGTTAAAGAAAGCCATAAGAAGTCTCATTTTCAAGCCATGTGGAGAACACAGCAAACATGTGGAAGAAGGTGCTCTGGTCAGATGAGACCAAAACTGAACTTTTGGGTCTAAAAGCAAAATGCCGTGTGTGGCGGAAAACTAACACTGCCCATCACCCTGAACACACCAGCTCCACCATGAAACATGGTGGTGGCAGCATCATGTTTTTGGGATGCTTTTCTTCAACAGGGACAAAGAAACTGGTCAGAGTTGATGGAAAGATGGATGGAGCCAAATACAGGGCAATCTTAGAAGAAAACCTGTTGGAGTGTGCAAAAGACCTGAGACTGGGGCGGAGGTTCACTTTCCAGCAGGACAACGACCCTAAACATCCAGCCAGAGCTACAGAGGAATGGTTTAGATCAAAGCATATCCATGTGTTAGAATGGCCTAGCTAACATCCAGACCTAAATCCAATTGAGAATCTATTGCAAGACTTGAAAATTGCTGTTCACAGACTCTATTCATCCAATAGTACAGAGCTTGAGCTATATTGCAAAGAAGAATGGGCAAACATTTCACTCTGTAGATGTGCAAAGCTGGTAGAGACATCCCCAAAAAGACTTGCAGCTATAATTGCAGCGAAAGGTGGTTCTACAAAGTATTGACTCCGGGGGGCTGAATACAAATGCATGCCACACTTTTCGGATATTTATTTGTAAAACATTTTAAAACCATTTATCATTTTTCTTCCACTTCACAATTATGTGCCACTTTGTGTTGGTCTAATCACATAAAATCCCAATAAAGTACATTTATGTTTTTGGTTGTATGAATACTTTTTCAAGGCACTCTAGGTGCTGCTGAAAACTGATGACATGAATAAGGTGTGATTGTGTAGAGTGGGAGATATTTCTTTGGGAAGATAAAACTTATAAAAGTCCAGTAAAGGCACACTGTAAAATTTTTCTTCAGTTGCATGTGTTCACTAAGTATAGAAGCATTTTTAAAAAATCAACATTTTAAGTAAGTTTACGATTTTGTGTAGGCCACATTCATAGCCATCTTGGGCCACATGCAGCCTGTGGGCCGCAGGTTGGATACCGCTGGGAAAGACCGATATGAGAAAAAGAATGGAGAGAGCGGTGTGACGAGTGGATTAGATAAATGCAGTGTGAGATAAAAAAATGAGAGAGCAGCATGAAAGTAGGGATGTAAAGCACAATGTGAAAGAATGGAGCAGATAGCAGTGTGAGAGGAGTGATAAAGAGAGAGCGATGTTATTAGAGGACTGGGGAAAGGCAGTGTGAGAGGAGGGATAGAAAGGGAAGAGATGAACAGAGAAGTCAGAGAGGAGAGAGAGAGATCTATAAAGGAGAATATGCACAGTTGGGGGTTGTAGTGTCACACGCCTCTTGCTTTCTAACAGGCTTCCAGCTGGCTGCCATGTTACTTGGCCATATGTCTGCCCTCTTCTGTATCCTAATAAATATTCATAAAGCAAAGGGAGTTCTAGGTTCCACACATGGGCTTTTAACCTATTCATGGACAAAATGGCTTTTAAATATAATAACTGACACTCATGAGCTGGTAAACAATAACAAACAATAATACTGCTACGTGAACAGATCAAAAATGGAGATTGCTGCAACTTCTCACTGACTGTACTCTCACTCAAAAGAAATAATACATTTAAATGTGATGCGCTAACTCCTCAAAAAACATGAAAACCCATAAAAGCATAAAAAACAATAAACCCCAGTCCACAACTATAATCTGTGAAGACTAGTAATCCACTCCCAAATTAAATGTCCTAATACAGTGCTTTATAAAGTGCCTGGCATCCGCTTCAATCAAAAATGCTTCCCTTGTGGATACTCCCTGCTCACCTTATATTTAGACCTACATAATAGCCATAGGTCAAATGCGCTTGTTGTTTAGTGTTGTCCTTCATGCTGCAACTAGTCCGTGCTAGTTCCCTCCAAGCATATCTTCTCTCCTTGTGACTCCAAACGTGTAATATAATTCCAATGTGCTCCACACCAAGTGTTTCAGTGTTCAAAAACAACAATCCTTCGTAGACCCAACAATGTTCATGGTGTGTAGTTGTCCTTGGTGCTTCCCATCACCAATATGTGTACTATGCACTCACCTTCTTTGACCTATAGTAAAATAGGTCACACACACTTTTCAGGTTAGTCCATCTCTGCGCTCTCCCTCCAGTGGCCTTGGTCATGCCCCGAAACGCGTCGCATTGCATGCTTGTCCCTCCTACTTCATCTCGCTGACACCAATGCTGTGCTCCAGGGTCCATTCCACTGCCCTCCATCGGAGACACACATGCTGGCAGACTTTTCTCCATCTTCATTCTCCCTCAGTGCAAGTTGCGGCTGCCTTCAGCGGGGACATGGACATCATCCCTCTACTGTATTTCATTGATGAGCCTCTTTTTAACCTCCATCATGTGAGTGACTTTATTATTGTTAAGAAATAAACATCTTTCATACAGCACCTAGAGGTGCTTTTTTTTGTTTTGTGTTTTACTCATCTCTGCTTAACCGCCTCTGTCCTTTAGTAGCTACTTCCTTTGCACTGTCCCTTTAAAAGACCAGATTCCAAAAATTTCCACTGGGATGGTAAATGCACTCCTGCCAGCAGATTTGTAGTTCTATGCTCAGTCACGCCTCAGGCAGCATAAAGGACTACACTTAACAAAAGTTAATTTGACCTATACTATTATGTTGGTTTAATTATAGGATGAACAGGGAGAATGTCCACAAGGGAAGCATTTTTTGATTGAAGCCTATGCTAGGCACTTTACAAAGCACTGCATTAGGGCATTTAAATTGGGACTGGATAACTATTTTTCACAGAATATAGTTGTGGACTGATGTTTATTGTTTTATTGTTTTTTTATGGGTTTTCATATTTTTTGAGGAGTTAGCGCACCATATTTAAATTTATTATTATACTGCTTTTATTCTACCTTGACTTTAATGTGGGTTAAAAAGTTTATTGTCAAAAAAGTAAACTGTGATACTCTTTTCCTGTTATTGAAAATACATTCTGATGTTACTTTGTCACCTTGTACTTTCATTGTAGATCATCAGAGTTGACTCAGCAATGCACTGTATACAATTCAGTCACATGAAGGTTATCTCATCAAATGAAAATGTCAGTTTTAACCATCATTCAGTGACATTGCCATTATTTCCTGAGCTTTCTTAATGCTATGACTAATGTAACACAATGTATAGTAGCAATAGCAATGTTTGATTAATAATGGGAAGCAACCATTTATATTACTCTAAACCAACTTTTTTTAACCAGGGCTCCACGGAACCATAAGGTTTTTCCTGAGGCTGCTGGGGGTTCCTTGAGCATTGTGCAACTTTTGCCTCTCAGATGAGCAACCACTGACAACAATGATCTTTTTAGCCATTTGCAATGGGGGGATTCTTCCAAATGACCACCTGTACAAGAAGTAACAAGGATGAGAAAGGCTGCTCTTAATGAATAAAACTGGATATATGAATAAATGCATCATTTTGCTCTTTGCAGAACATTATTGAAAAAAGCTCATTATGTCTTTATTCTTCAAAAGAATTAGCAAAGTGCCATAACTTTTACCAGTAAATCACAAACCAACTGCCTTGCCGAGTAACAATTTACAAGTCCTTTTCCAATGTCCTGTCTTCGATAGGTTGCAAATACTAGTACAGGTTTGGCCATATACAGATATGTTGATCTAAACACCTTGAGCCCCAATCCCATATTGGTTAAGGGTTAAACAAATACCTTGTGCACTGTGACAGCTATCATGTTGATCTTGATAGCTTACTAAGTTGACCCTCACCAGACACGGCATCATCTTTTTTTGTATATTATTTTTTTTTGTACTTATATTATAAGCTATCAGTGTTCCTTGTCTGTTCACCCATGATTTTTTTTTTCTCTCTCAGGATCTCCAACCAGTGAGGTAATTATAGTATCCGGTGTCCTTGCCCTCAGCTTGAGTATCACTATTGTCATGTGCGGACTGTGCCAGTGGTGCCAGCGTAAACTAGTAAGTACTCAGCATTCAGTTTCCTATTTCCTGCTTCTCGTATCTTCACAAGTACAATATCCTGATTGGTACTGATTTATAACTCTAAAATCTACAGAAACTAATTGCACATAATGGGCATGCACTGAAATTTATGATTTTTACTGTATTTTTGTGGCACAATACAACGATCAGAGTGTTTTCGAAAAATAGTACTTTAGATATTAAAACACAAATCAATTTCTCACCAGCTTAGTGGGCTTCAGTCATTAAACATTTTTGGCAATAACTATTCAAATCACTCTTCATATATACCATACAAATGCCACAGAGATATCTAAAATACACACCCTAACCTAAAATTGTTTTTACATGACATAACTTCAATTACAACTGTGCATTTAGATACAAATCCAAAATAACAAGTGGTTTGATTTCTTTTTCAAGCCCAACTCTGGTTTTAGCCCAAAATACTTCTAACAGTTTTAACTCATCATCTGTTCAATAGCCTCCTTGCCAGAAATGATGTTAGGCCACTCTTTACAGCTTTTTCCTTTGAGTTGAGGAAACTTGATGATGCGCCCATAAGGGGCATATCACTGACATCCTGGTCTCATCCTGGGAATGGGTTTGAATGGGCATCATGCAACCCATTAGAAGACAAGCAACATTGCCAAGCAGTACTCTCTACACTGCAGCACTGTCCCACACTTTTTCTATGGCCTAGCACTGGGATGTAGAGAGGGAGAGTATGTTTTTTTTGTTCTATTTTTTTGTAGGGGACCAATAAAAAATAGCCTAAAGTTGGAGTTCAAGGGTAGTATGTGGAGTCTACATACTCTCATTTGCATGGCACCACCCATTATCCTAAAAAAGGCTTAAACACTTTTCTTTTTAAAATTGTAATAGAAATGATAACTTGTATATAACTTCTGTTTTAAAGCTGAATTTCAGAAAAAGGAAAAATTCTTCTTTTACAGCTGGGCTGCCCCCATGCTGAAGGAGTAAAAAAGCTTGCCCAGGGGCCACCAAAAAAGCACTTTTACTTACCTATTCCTTTGCTTCTCCAACAGCCACTGCAAGGGAACATATTTCTTTTCCCTGGAGATGGATGTTAGGTAGGCATACTGTTCTTTACAGTAAATTCATGGGCAGATTTTTTTTGTTCCTTCTGGCCCTTCTTGGCTAGAACTATTCCTGTGAATTATTCTGCCCTCCAATACTGGGCATGCTGGTTAGTGGCTGTTTGTGTCTAAACATTCTTTCTTCAAGACCCACAATACCAATACCAAGGTATTAGGCATATGGCACTGAAGTCTAGAACAATTCCAGAGACTCTATTAGAGAGACATGCAATGAAAAAAATGATATATTTTTAATTTGCCAAAATTACAAGAGTTGTTTGTGTACATTATGTACACATGCTCACTGGAAGTCTAAATCCTGGCAAAACTGATCTAGAGCAGCTAATGAAACTGATATAATTCTTCATTCCTTCGATCTAGATAAGAGAAGGGAAGCACACTTACAAGGTATGATAACCCACACTACTTACACTTCTAGTCTGAAAACTGCTGTACAGAAGATAAGAGTTTGTAGAGCCAGTGCAGATGCATAAAGTAATAGGCTCACTCTTTCCATTTGGGTTCTTGCTTACTAGAGCAACTACCAAATCCATTCTTTACACAAAGTTATACATCCAAGCAAAGCCATTGTTTAAAATTAAAGGGGTTAAAAAACGTTTATAAGAATTAAGTTAATTTTTTCTATAGGGATTAGACAAAATCTGGAGCACACCCCTCATTTGGCAAATGGACCCCATAGTTATGGACAATTGATATCCAGTTGTTGTGCTATTGGTAAAAAAAATATACTAATAGTGAGTCAGTTATACTTTAAATGTACTCCAGTTAATATTATTAAGTCATAAATGCATGTATCACCAAACAATGAAAAAGTCTTTTAATGACAAAATTCCAATTATGAACAGCCGTGTCCACAATAATCCACATGTGTAGTGAAATAGAGACTCTCGTGCCCACTACCACAAAAAACACACTGCTCCTTACCGAATAGGTATACCTCAGATTATAGGTGATTATAGGTGATCTAACAGAGCATGATGCTGAACATATCTTGCTTGTAACATCCTACTTAGATAGAAAGGAGATGTCACAGACTTCAGTATCTCTCCTCCTCTCTTCCTCCCATATTGTGATCCGCTGTGTACTCGGTCAAAAAAGATAATACTCCAGATAGTGTGATAATGTACAAATGATTTATTAAAATAAATCAAAAAACACAAACTTCAAAGACAAACAAGCATGTAAGTCATAAACACTGCTGGTGCCGGCCCCAGACAGGCATGGGTGACGTCAGCACGGTTCACAATTTGTTTAGATTTTTTTGACACTCACCGCAGTTACATCATTTTCAAATTATGGGCAATTATTGAATTGTTATAAGACTATATTTTGTTTAGGATCAAATTAAAGTTACAATGATGTCAGATCAGAGGGGGCAACTGGTTGCATGCTTTACTAATTGCCTTAGGAATGTTTACATTTGTAAGAAGCTTTAAACCCCTATAACTGTGCAGAAATGTGTAATGCAAATAAGTAATTATGCTTAACGATTGTGACATTCATTTAGTTGCCTTTACAGACCAAGAATAGATATCTGAACCATTATGATTCTGGTGAGACCTCAATTATTAGTAATTCTCTTATATCCTAAGGTTTTCAAAGCATCTTTACATTTTTCTAAAATTCCCTCACTAATGGTTTGCATTTATTATTATACATTTGTTTTGCAAAGTATGGGAGATATAAGTTACTTACCTTCTTGAAACTGGAATCCTGGCTCTTGGATTGTGAAAAAGAAATGCATATCAACTGACAGTGTGAATGACCTTAAAAGTAGTTAAAAGTGTTATCTTTATTCATGGAGCCAGTGCATTTCACTAAAATGTTTTAAGCAGACTTTGGCTAACCATCTCATGCTGTGATTACATCCTCATCAATGCATATTCCCTTTGTCTAACATAATGGAACTAAAGGGCCATCTGCTTGATATGATTACAGCCCTGTGCTGTTTCATTTTACTCTTTGATGCCCTAACTTGGGGTGCTGGAAAACCACTGAACCACTTGCAAAGATTCTAAGTCCTATGGGGAACGTGATTTGTTCTGTGTAAATGGGTAAAAGGCTTCAGCCTTAAGCACAAACTGAGGCAGATCTGTTGCTCTCAGTGCTGCTTCCAGGTACAAAACATCACCTGTCCTATGATAGCCCAAACAGATCCCATCAAAAATACAATAGGAATGTTCATCAAGCAATTTGCTAGCCAAATCATATTAAGAAAATCATGATGTTTTAATGGATATTTATTTTTAATGGTATAGTACACAGGGACATAGAAATAAGCGTCTCAGTGGTCGTCCCTACAACCTGGTTTGACCAGCACTTGGTTGTCTGATCTATCCTGTAACATGACAAAGTGCAGAGCATGCTTACCAGCACAGCTTTGCTATTATTAATCTTAATTTTACTACATGCAATTAAAAATTATGGCTGCTCTCGTGTGCATAAATAATTAAACACAAAAAGAAGAAAAAGGATTTTTGCAGTACATACTAAAAAAATTGTTGGTGACAAGCAGATAATTCACACATAATAAAAAGGGCATTAAACGATGATTATCTTTAAAGGTAAACTTTAATTAAGATATACAGTACATGTGAAAGAGATCACCTTCATGTAAATACTGTTGTCAATGTGCGTTTTCTGCAGTATTCCCTAGTATAAACGATCAGAAAATCGGATGACAAAAATCGCTTTCAGAGGGATCATACAATAATCTGATTGAAAGTACACAGCTTTTGACAGCCGATCACTACAGTTCATGTGACAATATCTGAAGGGACAAGCACAAAAAAAATTTCTTGCACGATAACAGATCGAAGATTTTTGTTTAATCAGTACAGTATGTGTCGGGAAAAAATTGAGAGACCAATACCACGCATGCACAGAATTGAAAGAATACATAACAATACAATACATTACATAACTTGTATTCTGTCTTACAAGAATTTTCATAACTTTAGTAACCTCTTCGTTTTTTATATGAAACTAGCATAGTTTTGAATGGTTACAACCATTCTTCTGATATTTTCATTGTGTGTACAGGGTATAAGCATTGGTAACCAGAAACCAACACACAATCTTGGCTGCCTATTCTGGGAGCTAGGAAACTATTACCATTGGCATGTAATGACAATGGCCAATAATAACCTAGGATAGATTGGAGAGGGAAAGTTAATTCATTTTTTCCTAATGTTTAGGTGGCCCTGACTCAAATACAGCAATAGGGAAAGGCTTAGGAAGAAGAATGCATGGCTTACCTTACATTGATGACATGTCAGGTAGCATTTCGTTTGTGCTAATAAGTCTGCCTTTACTAAGGCAGCAAATGACTGCCATAGCGGAAGCGTACAGTGGTGCCCAAACATCTGAATGTGATTTTGTAATGTTGACATGCACTGCCTTGTGTAAGTTGTAATGATAGGTTCACTTTAATCTGATTGGTATTGATATTGCTATTCTTTGTTCTGTAGTTTTCTTTCTCTGTCTCTGTCTTTGTCTCTCTCTCTCTCTCTCTTTCTCCATTTTCTCCATGCACTTTGTGAGAAGCATATTTCCTTTAGAAAAACACATAGAAATGACCACATAACATTCAGCTGTTTCGTTCCTAGGTTGTATAACCTAGTAAAAGCTGCGAGGCAGACTGGTGTGCAGACTACGATACACAGAGCTGGCGGTAAAAACAGCTTTCCTACTGGTGCACTAAATTCCCATCACGGATATATAAAATGAAGATCGTGCTGCGAATCCTTTATTGAAAAATGCTGGGGAAGCTCGTGTTATGTAAATTGCCTGAAAAAAATCTCTTAGTTGAAATGAATTTAATAAAACATACTCATGGTTAAACCCATAAATTAGCAAGTTGGTAATGACAGTTTTGCCTCATGTTGTAGAAATTAATTTTTGGTAATGATATTCTGTAGAAGAGCACGTTGGACCTTTGGTGCATGCAGGGTCTGTTTTGACACTGTCCTTAATGCTCCTCCATCAGATTTCAAGAAGGCCCTTTTGCATTCATAACGTGAAAGCAATCAAGAAGCGATGCTTGCAGCCAGTGTTGCTCTTATTCCCTGGAAGACACATTCGATATGCAGCAATTTTAGGTGTGATTGGCTTGCTTTAATACCCACAAGAGATGTGTAGGCACTCATAGATATACGGATATATGTAGATTACAAACAAATGGATTTCCAACAGTTTAGCAGGAAGAACAGTTTATATTATTACTTTCAAAATATCTTCATGTAGAGATCTTATTGTTTGGAAAAGTATGATGAAATTATCATTTTAAATAAAGGTTCAGTCCAATTAAAGCTAGTATTTCAATGATAGGTGCAGTCAGGTGGATTGAGTTTCTAGGACCATGTTTTTCAACCTTTTTTTCAGTTGCGACACCTTTTAAAATTATGCACAATCTCAAGGCACCGCAGTCTAAAATAAAAAAATAAACAAATGGTTTTACTTATGACAGCAGCATCCACACATGTAGGACACCCAATATTAGATGTGATCTATTCCTCCACCTTTGGAAACTGTCACTGACCAGTATTTTAGTTTTTCTTTTCTTTCTCTTCTCTACCTCTTTTTGCCAACATGACCCCAGTGCTGACAGAGAGGGGCAGAGGAAGAGCAAGCAAGGACGCTGTACAGGTGCCCAACGTCCTCCTTATCAACCCATGATGTCACTGGTTGTTAGAATGCCAGTGGCTGACCCACATGGTCCCCAGGGATGTAATGCAGCACAATAGAAACCTGTAGCTTCGTGTAGCAAAATGGCAGACTTGATCCAGTTGCTGGCCTGTTAACCATTTTTGGGTTAATTGGTGCAATTTTCAGGCATTTTGCCAAGACACCTCTGAAAAACCCGGAAGATACCCTTGCTGAAAAAGGCTGCTCTTGGACTCCAGTGGGGATACTTTTCCACCATAGTTTCTGGTTCTTCTCATGCTCTCACTTTACCTGTTACTTTCATATTATAAAATACATGAAGACATGATGAATCAAACCTCCTTGTAATGGCTGCAGCCAATATGCAGATCCAGAAACTCAGGCACAGGAATTTAGTTACCGCGAAAAAACATTTAACAAATACAGTATTAGACAAGCCATTTTGGACATTAATGTTATTAAATTTACATTTACATTTTGATCTGCAGCCATCTATTTTCTAATGTGGCAAAAAAATTTAATTATTTATTTTAGAATAAACATGGCAGCTAGGGGACCCCCCATTAATAAACCCAATGTAATTTAAATGTATGTAGGGAAACAGGTAGATTTTAATTCACCATACCCATTACAATCTGAATGTACAATCTATTTTAGCTCTACCAACAACTATGTATTACATGGGCCTGACTGATTGTATAGTTTAGATCCTCCTTAGATAGGTTGGTATATTTAGAGCAGATAGTAACATGTATGAACTTTACATATAGCAACATGCTTCTTTGTTATGTTACCACAATTCCATCAGTCTGTCCTGCCTGCACTTCAAATCATACCCTGCTTTTAGTGGTTGCAGCTTCTTCTTCTTGGTTTTCTGTGCCAGCTTACCAGTGACCTACGCACCAGATGTCATACATACGCTGTACTAGTTCTGGTTGGGCTTGTCATCTTTGAACAAAAAATATTTTTTTTTCACAAGATCTCGCAGTTCACTGAGAGGAACTGGTGATTTTTTGTTCCCAGGGGACATCTCTAAGATAGGGGTATGTTTCCAGTTCCTCGGGAAATAAGGAAAGATAATTTCATAAAAAGTAAATACAAAAAAATAAATTTTTTCCAGTTCCTGATGGCTGTGCGCATATATGTGGATGCAGGGTTGGTGGACCTTAATGCCACGGGCAGCTCCTGGTCATTGTTTACAAGTGTAAGCTTCCAATCATGTGACCGCTCTGACAGCCAATCACAGCTATCAGGAAACTTGCCTCAGCCAGCCTCCCAATGTTTTGCACTTTTTAAAGGGCCGCTGGGCAGCAGCAAGGAGTTACTAAACCTAGAACTTGGAGGAAAGGTCCACTTTAATGTTCATGCTTATAATGGGCTGACTGCTTTTTCCAGAAGTTATTCTTTAAATACTACACTGAGACTAATCGCATGGCTATAGCAGGGAGATCCTTTCTCTTAGCATCCAGGAAGGAGGAAGTAGTGGCAATGCAAATGTTACAACAAAAAAGATAAGAATCAGCAATAAAAGTTTCTAAAATCCTGTTAATGTGCGTATCGTAACAAAATCAGCTCCTACTGACTAGTCACTGGTGACAAGTACTTAAAGTGATTGTAAACATTTGTTTTCTATTTTTTTAAAATAACAAACATATATTTACCTGCTCTGTGCAGTGGTTTTGCACAGAGCAGTCCTGATCCTCCTCTTCTTGGGTCACCAGCTGGTGCCTCTGGCTTCTCCCTCCTGCACCTCCATAGCAATCATGTAGGCTCGTTCTCAAGCCAGCTCTGTGTGTCCGTAGACACACAGAGCATGGCTCAGCCCCACCCCCTGCTCCCTCCTCACTGGTTGTGATTAACAGCAGCCAATGGCTCCTAGTGCTGTGTGCCAATGAGGAGGGAGAGAACCGAGAGAGCCTCTGCTCTTGTGCACATCACTGAATTGAAATTGGGCTCAGGCAAGTATAAGGGGGGCGGGGGGGCTTCATACTTAAGGTTTTTTACTGTAATGCAGAGAATGTATTAAGGTAAAAAATCTTCAGGCTTTAGAAACACTTTAAGCTAGCCAATAAAGTCTAAGTTTTTCTCATTCAGCCCGCTAAACAGTGTGGATGGAGGAATCTGCACTGTTGACTATTGTATTCAGACAGCAACCACCGCTGCTGGAATACTGGGGCAATTATTGCATCTGATAGGATGCAATCTCTGTTCTGCCAGTAATTTTCTAGCCTGCTCAGTTGATTTTTGCAGACAGGGCCATCCATGGTTCAAATTTCTGCCTGAATCAGCAGGAATCACTACACAATATAAATAGAAGTATTACTAGATTTCCACATGGCTCTGTATTTTGACCTGGAAATACCTCTGTTTGGCACTACATTTTGCACTTGTAAGGAGGTCAGAGAAAGTGAATTGCGAAGCACCTATACCTCTCAGTCATTCAACCATTTCCAAGGTGTGCCTTGTGTAATTCTGCATATCCTGGCCTTTCATCAGCTTGGTTTGGTATAGCATTCTGATCAAATACAGCTTCTTGCTATGGTTAGCTCTTTCATGTACCTTTTGTAATTATTCCCACATTGCTTTAGCAGTTTCACACTTACAAATACTGTATGTATGATTTGATCATCTTATGTGCTAAGAGAGATTGTGCTCTGATCTTTCTGATCTTTCTCTATCCACTCATCTAAAGGGTGTTCTGGCCTGATATCATTTATACATTTCCATGTACCTTCTCTTAATAGCAGCATTTTCATCTTGAATTTCCAAGACTGGTAGTTCTGGTTTGTCAGATTTGCAAATGAAAGCTTTTTTGCAGCTGTCTTACTGGCATGCTATATATAAAAGAGTCTGCATAGTCAAAAAGTCACTAAATTAAAGTTTTGTGCAAAGTGAAATATACCTGGTTGATCCTGCTTCCCGCTGTCCCTCCCATGCTTTCTGTGTCCCCACTGCAGCTTGACACTGTGCAGACCAGCTGTTTCCATCTTCTGAGCATGCTCCAGTTTCAGTTCTCTTCTAAGCTCTTAATTTCCTATTTTTTTCTTATCTGTGCAGCCTACATGACTATAGAGTCACCCATGTAGGTGTGCACACAGTGGTAAATGACACTCCCCTCCCTCCTACTCCATGTCTTCCTATTGCTAAACACTATGGGAGTAGGATATAGTATACTGCTTGATTGCATTCACTAAGAAACTCACAAAAAGCTTAGTTTTAATATAAATCTGTATTAAATATATGAAATGTAATTGCTAATACCTGTAAAGTTAAACAAAAAGCCTTGAGTGCAGATGTTGTGTGAACAAAATGAAAGCTAGTGTCAATAATCTTTGACTCTACCTTCACCTTAATAATGCACAAACATACACATTTCATGTTCAGTAAAGCTTAATAGAGCGCTATAAAACTATATATATACATATATATATATATATATGTGTATATATATATATATATATATATATATATATATATACTCTGTATATGTAAAATTTTATTTGAATTGCTCTTCTGAAAGTTTTCGTCATGTGACCAGCACAGCAGCAATCAGGGATTGAAGAATCGGCTTGGGGTAAGGACTCCGCTGGATCCCTGGACAGGTAAGTGCTCTAATATTAAAAGTGAGCAGCAACAGTATTTGTAGCTGCTGACTTTTAATTTTTTTTGGGGGGCCGGAATTCCGCTTTAAGTGCTTAGTTAGGCACTGCTCTACCATGTATAAATTGTATTATGTTGCTTTGCATTATATCTGTTGTGGTCTTCTTCTTTTTCTAATGTCCATTTTCTTATACTTTTCTATGTATTTTTATTTTGGCCTTTCACTCAGGTTATTGTGTGTCGGACACATCTCAACATCTCACATGGGCATTATAAGGGGGATGTGGGTAACACAAATAAAGGTGCATTGATCTGTAAAGGGTTGTGGTAACAACGAGCTCTGACAGTCTCATGTTCCATATCTACACTCTCTATTTAATGTACTGTAGCATATTCCCAATTACTGGATGTCTTCTGTGGCATGTACACAGTCTCTTACCATCTCCAGTAGCATGTCTGCAGTTTCTGAATATCTTCTATAGCAATTCTGCAGCCCCTGACCATTTTTTGTAGCATGTTAACAATTTCCATGCACACGGAGAAAATATTGCAACTGTCCTGAAAGCATGTCTAGAGGTACTAAAGAAAAGGGTGTCACAGTTGCAACAGGCAGGTTTTTCCATTTTTTACAAAACTTAAAGCAGAACTTTACTCTCTCAATCAGCATGGACTATTTGTAATCCTTTTGCTGCTAGCATTGGTAAATAGATAGGAAAGTATATCATATTTACTTTTGTAAACTTTTTTTTACATTTCTTCAGTTGTTTCCTGGTTTCCAGGCCTAGGCAAATGATGCCATACATCCCAGCAATCTTCAGGAGGGGAGGGAGGGTTCTCAGCTCAGCCTATGCCTGAGCTAAGGGCACATGGATTCCAGGAAGTAAATCATACATGAATCGTCTGCCCTTACTCAAAATTGCCACTGCCAGAAATGCCAGGAGTGCTTTTCAAAATGATTTCTCAGCAAAATAAAGCATGGAGATATGGATGGGGGAGTATGCTTTAAATATTAAAGTGATAGTAAACTCTTATATTTAACTTTTACCTACAGGTAAGCTTCTAATAAAGCTACCTTTAGGTAAAATTACTATCTCCTAAATGTGCACCGTTTAGGAGATATTAGCTCTTTTTTTTAGAACTGGCGCATGCACTCTGAAGGAATGGCATACCCGTGCCATTCCTTCAGAGTACTGTGCAGCAAGCCAGGACTCCCGCACGCATGCAAAGGAGTCACGTCATCGCAGCTTGGCCAGTCAGACGGTTGAAGCTCACGAACCTGGAAGGAAGACAGGATGAAGATGAAAGCCTCTGCAGCTGTAACAACTGCAGTGCATACTAGCACATTATGACATGTCCTTGCAGGGGATTCTTTAATTCTTTTTTTCTACCTGCGGTTTACTACCGCTTTAAAAAGGAATTAAATAGTATTTTTGGTTTGTGGTACCCAGTTGCAGAGCAATTCCACTTTAATGTTTTATCCAAAATTTACATACTGTACATATAGAGATACAAGTTATAGGTTCCTGGAAAAACATTCAGAAACATTTAGGTTGATGAACGTAGGGAAAACATCTTACAAAGTATTTAATCTGATTTGTTGCAGCAAGTGCTGAAGTGCTGGTTTGGATTCTATGATATAATAAAGTGAAGCATAGTGTTGGATATCTGAATTCTAAAAGAAATATTGAATATCAATAGCTCAGGAAGACAAGAGGAGGTAATATGAGCTATCGTATCATCTTGGATTTAACTAAATACAGGACAAGTACTGCACATACATCTAGAAAAAGCAACATTTTTGCGTCAGCAATATCCTGTTAAAATTTTACCTGGTGCTAATATTAACCACTTGACCTCCAGAGGATTTACCCCCCTTAATGACCAGGCCTCTTTTTGCTACTCGGCGCTGCACTAATTCAACTGATAATTGCGCGGTCATGCAATGCTGCACCCAAACGAAATTTACGTCCTTTTTTTCACACAAATAGAGCTTTCTTTCAGTGTAATTTGATCACCTGTGCACTTTTTATTTTTTACGCTATAAACAAAAAAAGGCCAAAAATTTTGAAGAAAAACAATATTTTTTATTTTCAGCTATAAAAAATATATAGTAAACTCAAAGTTGGTTATAAATTTAGGCCAAAATGTATTTTGCTCCATGTTTTTGGTAAAAAAATCCCAATAAGTGTATATTGATTGCTTTGTGTGGAAGTTATAGCGTCTACAAACTATGGTATAAATACTGCAATTTACGCCATTTTTCTGCTATACAGCGCTGCGCTAGTTTAACGGACAATTGCACGGTCATGCAATATGGTACATAAATGAAATTTACATCCTTTTTTTCCCCACAAATTGAGCTTTCTTTTGGTGGTATTTGATTGCCTGTGCGGTTTTTATTTTTTGCGCTATAAAAAAAAAAGGCTGACAATTTTGAGGAAAAAAAAACAATATTTTGGACTTTTTGCTATAAAACATGTCCAGTAACAAAAAATGCAAAAATCAAATTTAGTCATAAATTTCTGCCAAAATGCATTCTGCGACATGTCTTTGTTAAAAAAAACCCCAATACGTGTAAATTAATTGGTTTACGTAAAAGTTATAGTGTTTACAAATGGCGGGAAAGATACTGGGATTTTTAGGTTTTTTTTTATACTAATAATGGCGGCGATCAGCGAATTATGGCGGCGATCAGGGACTTATGGCAGCGACCAGCGACTTATGGCGGGACTGCGGGACTGCGGTGGACATTCTGACATTGGGGGGTACTGACTTGGGGTCACTGACATCCCCAAAAACACTAATACAGTGATCAGTGCAAAAAAAAAAAACTGACACTGTACTAATGGCAATGTGGAGGAAGGGGTTAACTTTATTTTGCAGGGAAGGGTTATAGGCTAGCCGCTAAGGAGTGGCTGTGACCCGGCGACTGAAATCTGCGACGGTGATCCGCGGGACAAATAGGGCGGCGGCGCGCCTCGCGCGCGCCCCCTATTTGTTTACAAAACACACGTTTTAAAACGCGCTTTTGCCTGTGAGTGCCGCCCTGCCCCTGTATATGTACAGTGGCTGGGCGGCATGCGGTTAAAGCAGATCTCTAAACCAGACATAACCATACTCCTAATTAATCTATATCCTACAGTATGTATAATAAGGCATTCTGCTACAACAGCTTACAATTTTGCTCATAAACAGATGAATAGACAAAAAATTCTAATGTTCATTGTGAAAAGGCCACTTTCTGTGCCGCATAAAACTTAAAAAGGAATCCCAGGAATGTTAAAACTGCAGTGTTTAGAAAGTATACTTACCTCTGTCTGTCCTGGGAATACTTCTGCAATACTTCATTGCTCCACTTTCTGTACACCTGCTGCTGTACACCTCTGGTCCTGGTGCTCTGTACTTTATGACACATGCAGTTAGATCCATATATATTTGGACAGAGGCACAATTTTAGTTTTGTTCAGGTATTTACCAAAACATATTCAGGCTATAGTTATATAATGGATATGGGCTGAAAGTGCACACTCTCAGGTTTAATTTAGGGTATGTACATCCATCTTGGAGGAAGGGTTTAGGAATTACAGCTCCTAAGAGTAGCCATCCCCATTTTTCAAGGGACCAAAAGTAATTGTATAATTGAATCAAAAGCTGTTTCATGGCCAGGTGTGGGTTACTCCTTCATTATTTTTTCATCAATTAAGCAAGTAAAAGGTCTGAAGTTGATTCCAAGTGTGGTATTTGCATTTGGAATCTATTGCTGTGAACGTACATCATGCGTTAAAGGGAGCTGTCCATGCAAGTTAAACAGGCTATTGTAAGGCTTCAAAAACAAAACAAATCCATCAGAGAGATAGGAGCAACATTAGGAGTGGCCAAATCAACAGTTTGGTACATTCTGAGGAAAGACGAATGGACTGGTGAGCTCAGCAACATAAAAAGTCATGGACGTCCATGGAAGACAACAGTGGTGGATAATCACAGGATCCTCTCTATGGTAAAGAAAAACCCATTCACAACAAGTGAAGGACACTCTCCAGGAGGTGGGCGTATCATTGTCAAAGTCTACAATCAAGAGAAGACTTCATGAGAGCAAATACAGAGGGTTCACCACAAGGTGCAAACCATTCATAAGCCTGAAGAATAGAAAAGCCAGCTTAGACTTTGCCAAAACACATCTAAAAAAGCCAGACTAGTTCTGGAAAAGCATTCTTTGGACGGATGAATCTAAGATTAATCTGTACCAGAATGACGGGAAGAAAAAAGTGTGGAGAAGGCTTGGAACAGCTCATGATCCAAAGCACACAACGTCATCTGTAAAACATGGTGGAGGCAGTGTAATGGCATGGGCATGCATGGCTTCTAGTTGCACTGGGTCATTGGTGTTTATTGATGATGTGACAGAAGACAGAAGCAGCCAGATGAATTCTGCAGTGTTTAGAGATATACTATCAGCCCAGATTCAGCCAAATGCAGCAAAGTTGATTGGATGGCACTTCACAGTACAGATGGATAATGATCCAAAACACACTGCAAAAGCAACACACGCAGGAGCTTTTGAAGGGAAAGAAGTGGAATATTCTGCAATGGCCGAGTCAATCACCTGATCTCAACCCCATTGAGCATGCATTTCACTTGCAAACCTAAATGCAGAAAGACCCACAAACAAAGAACAACGAAGACAGCTGCAGTTAGAGCCTGGCAAAGCATCAGAAAGAAGGAACCCCAGTCTCTGCTAATGTCCATGGGTTCCAGACTTCAGGCAGTCATTGCCAGTAAAGGATTCTCAACAAAATATTAAAAATGAACATTTTATTTATGATTATATTCATTTGTCCAATTACATTTAAGCCCCTGAAAATGGAGGGACTGTGTATAAAAATGGTTGCAGTTCCTAAAATTTGTACTTAATATTTATGTTCAACCCCTTGAATTAAAGCTGAAAGTCTGCACTTCAAATTTATTTGGATTGTTTCCTTTTAATTTATTCTGGTGGCATACAGAGCCAAAAGTATGAAAATTGTGCCTGTGTCCAAATACAGTATATATGGACTTAACTGTAGATGTCAACCCAATAGTGTTTTCTGGGGGGATTACTTCAGTTCAAATATTATAGTTGGGATGGAAAGGGTGTATTAGGAGGAAAAGTTCCCTGTGATTGGCACAACAGAAGTAAGTATCACTTACAAAGTACACTTACCTGACAAAACATTGCCATTTCATGCTTTATGAAGTTTATGAAGTTTCTTTCTTAATATAGGAAGGCACAGCAGTTTTAAATTAAATCTCTATTTCTATTAGCAATGTTGCTGCTTCATATGAATAAAGTATACACAATCCAGTAAATTGGTTCTATAAACAACACTTCATTGTATAAACTCATTACAATAAAAAAAATTAAAATAAATACTCTCTTTAATTCAAATAAGTACACTTATTTAACATTGTTCATACATTTCCCTGCCTTGCACCAATCTAGAAAGCGCATGCTTTTGCTAGCAATAAATACAATTAAAACAGTCATAAACCACTATATATTCCCTTTAACTAAACATTACAATGACAACTGAAAATATGATATGATGCTGTTTATGTCCTTTAAAACACTATATGCTTATTTGTATACTGATTAACTATAATACATAGGAGGCATGTGTCTACAGGTGGCAGAGGGGAGTAGGCAGCTTTTCCCTGTTTAGTTAGCAACCACACAATTTTGTACCATTACTAGGTGCAATATAGTCACCTCACTGAATGGTAAAGTACACATCGCTATTATGTTCTGTATAAAAGAATGTATCCTGACAAAAGAATGCTGCTTTGGACACCAAACGTTGTGGTGTCCAGACTCCTGTCATGGAAATCTGGCCCTCACTACAAGTATTAGTTACTTTGGGCATGTGGGATGATTCAGAGACATTAGGAGAAACCAGAACAGATAGGGGCCTGCTACTGGAAGTGTGGATCTCCCATATGAGGTCAGCTCATCTGAACCAGTCTGTTACCTCTGTTTATTAGCTATGGACACAGACTCTCCCAAAAAGGCTCCAAGATCCATGTTTGCAGACTTTCTTCTCTCTCTCTCCAAAGTGAAACTTCCAGACCAATAATATCCACAAGCAGTGCTTCTCTGTTTTCCTATTTAGGATAGTCTTTGGTGACCTCATTGTTTAAAAAAGCAGTCTCTAAATGAAATGGGAAGAGTTTCTGCAGAGTAAAATCTAACTTAAAGTGTTACTAAACCCAGGGCCCTGCATTCACCATATCTGGTCTCCTACAGTACACAGAACATGAAAGTGCAATTATTTTAGTAAGTATAAACTGCTAAATACCTTTTCTCATCAGCAGTTAGAGCAGTCTTGTGACTTCTATCAGTGTTCAGCAGAGCACTGATTAAAGCTTGTAGGAGGAGTTTTCTTTCTTCTCTTGGAGGATGCAAAACCCCTGACCCCTGTCTGGACATTCCTGATTGGCCCTGTGCAGATCACATGCACTCTCCCAAGAAAAAAAAGCATGTGAGCATGTGCAGAATGGCTACGGTTCAGTCTGTCTTATCAGGCGATAAGACGTGCACATTTGAACAGGAGGGGGAGCAGAGAAGTCAGGGTCAAACGGCCATATTACACAATACAGAGGATTAACTCCTTAGGTTCCACAGTGAGTATAACAAGCATGCTTTACTGCATATACAGACTGATTTTACTGTTGAGGGTTTAGTAACACTTTAATCTCAAGTACACAAAACAGGCCAATACATCTTTCAGAAATAAGGAATTATAGCTCTCCCAGTGAGTCAGTATGTAAAGATGTAGCGTGGACCTCGATATCTATAGGAACTGTCCACCTACAGCTCTGCAGTACTGTCACTCATTGTGACAGATTTTGGAGTGATTTCAAGCAGTCAACGTATATATGAAGAAATTTGATGGGAAGATGATTAATTTACACGGTGATTCATATTTAGGCTCAGTAATAAGTGCTGGAAGATTGATCTGTGGGGGTTGCATATTTACTGTGAAATAATGATCGGTGTATACAAACAGGTTTTTAAGGAACCATGTTATTACTTTATCTGTGTTTTTTAGAGTGTTGGATATGTTACAGTTTGTTTTTTTCTAGGTGGTTCCAGACCTATAGGTCTGGTCATGGTAATCTATGGTCTCCTTGTGCTTTACTGTTTGACAGGAGGATTTGTTTAGGGTAGCATTATTGATTTTTAATAATGATATGCCTTTTTATGTCTTTTGAATGTAGAAGAATTAGATATAATTATCTTTACTTATTATTGGATGGAGACCCAATTTGTGTATTACTCTGTGTCCCAAATGGAAATAGTATCTCTGAGGTAAAATATGAAGTGACATGTGGAGGGTGGAATGCACATGCTCTCTGATCTAGTACTGCCTTTGGTTTTCCTAGCCCTTCTTTAAATCTGCTTTGGTTTGGGGAAGGGGGGGGCATAGTTTTTTTTCTATTTGTCTGTCCCAAGGCTGGCAGCTCCCTTGTCTATTTCTGCTTCTTAATAGGCTGACGGAAACCCCACTTGTGCCATTTTTGGAAATACAGCCGTGATGTCAACTGTTTTATGTTATAGTGTATTTCATTAATGCTTAATCCACCTGTATGTGCCCCCTCTCCAGATTATGCATAGTGAAAGCCACTAAAAGGCAGTAATATTTCCAGCTTTGTAACTCCTACTATTCAGTTATCTTGTTCAGTTAGTTTTGTTCAGGATGTTAAAGTATCTGTTATGCCCACTGAGTATCCATATTGTTTGCCAATAGACTGATCGCACTTTATGAGAGCGATGAACCTTGGTCAACATTCCACTATCAATTATAAAAACCTTTAGACCACATAGGGTAAAATATACAGCTGTTTGAGAACAAACTGCCTTTTGCTATAGCCAATTATTTCATATTTTGACTCATCAGTCCAGAGCACCTGCTGCCATTTTACTGCACCCCAGTTCCTAGGTCTTCATTCATAGGGCATGGAAACAAGGCGAAGCAACTCAACTTGCAAGGGAACTTACCCCAGAGTTTAGTGAATGAGGTGAGGCTCTGCTAACTCCCATCATCAGATCATGTGCAAGCAGAAATCATGTGCAGGCAGTCTTGGAAATATTAACCGTGGTGACGGAATATATCAGTATAAGTATTCTTGACCAATAGTGTTTAATTTTTAGGCGAGTCCACCAAGTGTGGAATGTTGTTCTGGTTTGCCCAAAACATAAAAATAAAAAGAGGTTTACACTTACTTGCTCTGTGCAATGGTATTGCACAGATCAGCCCCTTACCTCCTCTTCTGGGGTCCCTCACTAGTGCTGTCCGCTCCTCTACTTCTGTTTGTACCCCCATAGCAAGCTGTGTGCTATGGGGAACATGTGCAGGCTTGCTCCCAAACTGGGCTGTGTGCATTCATGCACACAATGCGGCTTGGTACTTCCCCCCAATTCCTCCTCACAGGATTTGACTGACAGAAGCAGGAGCCAATGGCTTCTGTTGATTTCAGTGAAGCCTGTGAGAGCAGAAATAGGGCAGAGAAGCATTGCAGATCGGTGTGTCTGTTTTCCAAAGTAATCCTTTTAGGTAGCTTAGCTGGAACAGCAGAAATGAGTAAACCACTAGCATGCCACCTCTCTGTATTGCTTCCCACATTCAACTGTTTTTAAAAATAGTCCTTATAGTAATATTGTCTGTCTCTATGTTGACAGTGTTTAAAATAATGTAGGATTTGGTGTATGCGTGAGGTTAGAAAAAGCAGGATTGCCTGCCTGAGCCTCAATGTTTATCCAGTCTGGTTTTTAAGTAGTAAAGTAAACTTGCACTGTTTGTGATATATGAGCTGCTCTGCAATATTTCAGAAGGTTCAGGACCCCCCCCCCCCCTTGTCCTCCTGATGCTTTGAAGCCATATAGAATTTTACAGGCAAATCTACATCCCCTAGAGCCCCAAATCAATTTTAGTATGCAAAGATTGAAAGCTATGCAGATCAGAAGCAGGGATATTAATGGGTAGTGTTCTGAAATCGTATAAGAATTTTGTTAATATAGTCATCTTGATCAATGCAGTTCTTCCCATCCTTGAAAGGGAATAGGCCGACCATAGTTTCATCTTTTCTTTTAGTTTGGTGAAAAGAAGAGTGTAGTTTGATTAATAAACTATAAACATAGTTTGATCCATAAACTTGCTTTAACTGAGGTAAGCTTAATTCCCAAGTTTGGCAGGATATATGGTTGCCAAGAAAAGGGGAACTGGTCCTTAGAATTTTTAACTGTGCAATCTGTTATGTGAACATTTAAAGTTTCCAGTTTGTCTCAATTAATCTTATGTTCTAACATGTTACCAAATTCTCTCTGTGTTTTGACTAAGTTAGGTAATATAGTGATCAGAGAGGTAATTGAGAAAAGTAAATCATCTATTAAACAAAGGGCAATTTCAGTGTGTCTCTCCACTAATGATGCCCATTATATCAGGATTTTCCTGAATAGCTATAAAAAGGTTGGGAGAACCACAATCGTGCGAAGGGAGGGGTTGAGAGCATTGCTCTGAGCAAAACAAGTTAAGGAGGACTGCAAAGCCCAGCAGACAATATATATATATATATACACATATATATACACATACACATATACATATATATATATATATATATACATATACATACACATACATTTATAAATATAAAAATGTATAAAAGTAAATATGTATAAAATGTATATTTTAAACAGAAAACAGAATAGGCATTTTACCAAATCCATCACAGCTATGACTAAAGTTTCAATAGTTATAATGAATAAGAGGGTATCAGATTTTTAACTCCTCACTCTGATATATGCAGTCGGATTAGAGTATAAGTAGCGCAGAAAAGTGATGAATTTGGGTCCTAAGTTCCATTCAGGCAGCGTGTGGCAAAGATTTGGCAATAATAAGCTATCAGAAGCTTTGTGAAGCTCCAGTAATAGCAGCATTCCCTTTCCATCTCTCACAGCCTCTTAATTTGTTTTCAGTAAAGAGTTAAGGTGAAATAACCTTCCAATTTGGTCTAATGGCTGCCTGTTCGCAAAGAAACCTACTTGATCAATATGGATAAGTTGGTCTAAAAAATCAGTTGTCAAAAATGTTTGTAAGAAACTTTGGATCATAGTTGTCTGTAGTTGGCAATATCACCTGAATCCTTACTGGGCTTGGGAATCATGCAAACGTGGTGCTAATGGAATGTGTGTGTGTGGGGGGGGGGGGGCTGATGAAGTGTGTTAAAGTGTTTAATCAATATTGCAAGATGAAATGGACAAGGATTGTGTTTCCTATCTACGAATGACTATTTTTAGTTATTAAAGTCATATGAAACCCTCAGTTTTGTAAGCACTTTCAGCAGCTGATTTTATCACTTGCTGAGTATTCAGCTTCTTTATGGTTTTATCCTTGCCAATGTTTCATTTTGAGATGGTTCCTTGACTGGTGCCCCGGGTTTTCTGTCCCAAGGTGGCTCCTCTCTTGCAATGTCCTATGGAGCCATCTTTTTATGCAGGGACAAGAGCCACGCCTTTCTACATTGTGTGCATCAAAAGAAACACACAGCCCTGTAGTCAGTCTAGGGCCTAGATTGACAAAGCACTCCCCAGCTTCTCTTTCCTCCCCCAAACCTTCTCCAAGCAAAGAGACTGACTGCAGGCTGCACTGTGCACCGTGATCTCTTTTCTATCGAGACTGGAAGTTCAGGGAAGAAGCACTGACAGTGCCAGAGCCATCAGCATTAAAACATGTAAACTGCATGTGCTGGGGTAAGAATTTTAAAAGTTTACTAGGGAATGTTTATTTTGTTGTGCTCAATGTGTTAAACTAAAAAACTGAGAGATTAATGTGAATTTAAAGATGTAAGCTTTTGGGACATGTTAGGTTTCTTTGTCAAGCATTATACAGGTGAAACTCAAAAAATTTGAATATCGTGCAAAAGTTCATTTATTTCAGTAATGCAACTTAAAAGCTGAAACTAATATATGAGATAGACTCATTATATGCAAGGCAAGATAGTTCAAGCCGTGATTTGCCATAATTGTGATGATTATGGCTTACAGCTCATAAAACCCCAAATCCACACTCTCAGAAAATTAGAATATTGTGAAAAGGTGCAATATTCTAGGCTCAAAGTGTCCCACTCTAATCAGCTAATTAAGCCATACCACCTGCAAAGGGTTCCTGAGCCTTTAAATGTCTGGTTCAGTAGGAATCACAATCATGGGAAAGACTGCTGACCTGACAATTGTGCAGAAAACCATCACTGACACCCTCCATAAGGAGGGAAAGCCTCAAAAGGTAATTGCAAAAGAAGTTGGATGTTCCCAAAGTGCTGTATCAAAGCACATTAATAGAAAGTTATGTGGAAGGGAAAAGTGTGGAAGAAAAAGGTGCACAAGCAGCAGGGATGACCGCAGCCTGGAGAGGATTGTCAGGAAAAGGCCATTCAAAAGTGTTGGGGACTTTCACAAGGAGTGGACTGAGGCTGGAGTTAGTGCATCAAGAGCCACCACACACAGACGGATCCTGGACATGGGCGTCAAATGTCGTATTCCTCTTGTCAAGCCGCTCCTGAACAACAAACAACGTCAGTAGCGTCTTACCTGGGCTAAAGAAAAACAGACCTGGTCTGTTGCTCAGTGGTCCAAAATCCTCTTTTCTGATAAGAGCAACTTTTGCAGAAGAATGGAGAGGCACACACTGCAAGATGCTTGAAGTCCAGTGTGAAGTTTCCACAGTCTGTGTTGATTTGGGGAGCCATGTCATCTGCTGGTGTTGGTCCACTGTGCTTTATTAAGTCCAGAGTCAACGCAGCCGTCTACCAGGAGATTTTGGAGCACTTCATGCTTCCTTCCGCAGTCGAGCTTTATGGGGATGCTGACTTCATTTTCTAGCAGGATTTGGCACCTGCCCACACTGCCAAAAGCACCAAAACCTGGTTCAATGACCGTGGGATTACTGTGCTTAATTGGCCAGCAAACTCGCCTGACCTGAACCCCATGGAGAATCTATGTACAATCCTTGTTTTATTTATTGCATGTAATATTCTAATTTTCTGAGATTGTGGATTTGGGGTTTTCATGATTTGTAAGCCACAATCCTCACAATTATGACAAATCACGGCTTGAACTATCTTGCTTTGCATGTAATGAGTCTATCCCATATATTAGTTTCACCTTTTAAGTTGCATTACTGAAATAAATTAACTTTTGCACGATATTCAAATTTTTTGAGTTTCACCTGTACATGATAAAAGACCTAACATGTTGCTAGAAGCAGCTACTTGAACAAATAAAAGACATTTCAAAGCTAATAAACAAGTGAAAGTAGCAAGTGGAAGCGGTGCAGAAGCACCCAAAGCATTCTGCATTTAACCACTAGCCTACAGGGCACTTATACCCCCTTCCTGCCCAGGCCAGTTTCCAGCTTTCAGCACTGTTGCACTTTGAATGACAATTGCGCAGTCATGCAACACTGTACCCATATGAAATTTTTATAATTTTTTTGTGACAGATACAGCTTTATTTTGGTCGTATTTAATCACCTCTGGATTTTTTTTTTTTCTTAAACAAACCAAAAACCACTGAAAATTTGGGAAAAAAAACGTTTTTTCTTAGTTTTTGTTATAAATTTTGTAAATAAAGTGATTTTTCTCCTTCACTGATGTGTGCTAATGAGGCTGCACTGATGGGTGCCACTGACGAGGAGGCATTGGCACTGATGGCCATTGACAGGCATCACTCATATATGGCACTGATAGGTGGCAAACTGGCAATGACTGGCACTGATAGGCAGCACTGTTAGGAGCATGTCTTTGGAGTAGGGGAGGAAACCCATGCAAGCATAGGGAGAACATGCAAATTCCATGCAGGAGGTACCATGGTCGGGAATCAAACCCATGACCCACTTACTGCAAGGCAGATGTGCTAACCACTACTGTGCCACCCCATTTTAACTAACTTCTGACCCTGAGCTCTAACTGATCACATTACCTTATGCAATCATTTGTATATCTAGACTATACATGTTTTTAGTCTACAACAATCATGTCAACTCATGGGTGTGACCACAGAGGTATATAGCACCTCTCACCTGCACCACACGTGCCATAGGGCTGTTCTTAAACAGTGTTGCTGTGGGGTAATTTTGCCATGAGGCTTGAGTTCTTTGAAGTTCTGCTGCTTACCAACATTCAGAGCTTTTCTACCCGACGGATTGCATCCTCGAAAGGTTTGTTCAAGGGAAGATTTGCAGCTGTTTTAAGAGACATCTCAGCTGGGAGCAAACAACTTCCGCAGTCTAATATATGACATCTTTAAAAGCTTCATTACTGATCTGAAAGTAAACTGCTCTCTTTATTTGCAACATAAATACTGCTAACAGTGTATCGACATTTGACTTGTAAACAATTATTCCTAATTGACTTACTGAATTCTTAAACAAAGAACATCCAACCTTCCTATTTATTTATTAACCCCTCTTTTTATTGCCTGGCCGCCCTGTGCATTTCCTAGTTTTCTTTTTACATTATCTTTTTTTTTTTTGCCAAAATTGCTCTCCTTATGAACCTTCTCTTCCCTTCGGTTTTCATTTATTCGTTGAAACCGATGTTGATAATCCACTACATAAAGCAGTATTAAACCCCAAAGCAAACATTTATTATATAGAAGCTTACCAGTTCTTAGATGTGATGGCTGCATTCGTTTTCTTTTTTAGGCTTCCTTTCTCCTATTTTTCATCTATTGATCCAGCCAGTAAGTGTGTTGTTTTTCAAAAGAAAATGCTGTCTTCCAGATGTATCAGTTTCCAGGGAAGAGACAAACCATTTAACACTGGCAGGGGTGCTTACAATGATCAGCCTTTGTTTATTCATGTAAACCCTTTATCCTAAAAGGAAAAGAAAATATTTCCTGACCAGACCATTTTTTGCAATACTGCACTGTGTTACTTTAACTGACAATTGCGCTGTCATGCAACGCTGCACCCAAATGAAATATGTATGCTTTTTTTCCTACAAGTAGAGTTTTCTTTCGGTGGTATTTGATTACCTCTGCAGTTTTTATTTTTTGAAATGTAAACAAAAATATTTTTGACTTTTTGCTATAAAACATCCAGTCACAAATGTTAAAAATCAAATTTCATCATAAATTTAGGTCAATATGTATTTTGCTACATGTCTTTACTAAAAAAAATCCTAATACATGTAAATTAATTGGATTACATGAAAGTTATAGCATCAACACATGGCGGTTTATACAGTCAGGTCCGTAAATATTGGGACATTGACACAATTCTAACATTTTTGGCTCTATACACCAATAACAAGTGGGAGGCACATATGCAAACTGTTGTAATTCCTACATCGTTCACCTGATTTGGATGTAAATACCCTCAAATTAAAGCTGACAGTCTGCAGTTAAAGCACATCTTGTTCGTTTCATTTCAAATCCATTGTGGTGGTGTATAGAGCCAAAAATGTTAGAATTGTGTTGATGTCCCAATATTTATGGACCTGACTGTATACTGGAATTTGATTTTGTTTGTTTTTTTTTTAATACTAGTAATGGTGGCGATCAGCAGCTTATAGTGGGACTGCGGGACTTCTGACACTGAGGGGAACTGACTAACTTTCACTGACATCCCAATGACACTAATACAGTGATCAGTGCTAATAAAATGCACTGATACTCTACTAATGACACTGGGCAGGAAAGGGTTAACACCTGGGGCAATCAAAGAGTTAACTGTGTGCTGTGTGCTGTTTTATTGTGTGTGCTGTGTGTGTTTTACTAGGGAAACATGCTGCTTTGTATTGCTCTGCTATGTAAAAAAAAGAGTACTAATGTAGCCTCCACATCTAATGATTGGTAAGCTGCAGTATACTACATTTTTGGTTTTGAGTTTAATAACACTTTAACATTTATATTTTTGGTTAATTTTGTTGAGAAATATTATTACCTAAGTAGTCCACTCCACTCATCTCAAGACCTCCTGCTCCTTCATCACCTCCTCCTATGTCCACCTCCAGGACTTCTCTAGAGCCTTTACCATCCTCTGGAACAACCTACCCCAATCTGTCGGTTTTCTCTTACCCTGTCTACCCTTAGGCAATCCTTGAAAACTCATCTATCCAAGGAAGTCTACTCTGCCTGTGCCTAAAAACTGTACTTTGACCATCTCCATTAGTCCATCACCCATGGCTAATACGTTTTGTACCGCTTCCCTCACTCTTTTAGATTGTAAGCTCCATGAGCAGGGACCTCCTAATCCTTCTGTATTGAACTGTATTGTAACTCTGCTGTTTCTCTTTTATTGTAAAGCACTGAGCAAACTGTTGCTGCTATATAAATCCTGTATAATAATATTAATATTGTGCTGAATTTTCCTATGTTAATAAAACAATCACATACAAAATGTTAGCCACAGCACTCCATAAATTACGGTATGTACTTTTGCTCACTATAAAAGATTGTCTCTCTCTCTGCAAAACTATAAACTCCCACTCTCGGACTCAGACATATGTAATGTGAGTCAGCAGGTGGATATTGACATATCCAAGTTCATGTAAGTACTGTATATGCTTAAAATATACCGGTTCTTCTGTAATACTTGAGGAGCAATTCCTGTATTGATCTTTTATCTTAGCAATCATTTAAAGATAAGCATAATTGCCTCTATAGTAACTTCAGAGAGAACATTCTCACAAGCAATTTTGAAGCTTAAAACATTTCTTTGTAGTTGCATATGTCACACAGGCTGTAGCTTCGTTTTACTGTTTGGTACACACATTGTTCTTTTTAAAGACCTTTTTTTTCCTTGTGTGATGTCATCCATGATGCTTGTTTGTAATGTTTCAGCAGTTTTTGTGGTTGCAGTTTTCTTTCTGTGTCTTGTATGCGAATGGTATTTTTAGGCTGTTGAGTTGAACATTCAGAATATACTTCTAAGCACTTCACTTTGCCTTATTGCAATTGTAAGTACTGTTAAAATATATAAGATAACATATTTTTTTCTGCTTGAATGTTCTGATCTCTATCTTACTTCCTGTCTAACATATAAAGCAAGGTCAGTTTAGTTTTCATGCCATTTTTTTTAAAGAATCGTGTGGTAGCTTATGGTCAGAGGATATATACTGTGTGTGTGTGTATATATATATATATATATATATATATATATATATATACACTATATTGCCAAAAGTATTGGGACGCCTGCCTTTACATGCACATGAACTTTAATGGCATCCCAGTCATAGTCTGCAGGGTTCAATATTGAGTTGGCACACCCTTTGCAGCTATAACAGCTTCAACTCTTCTGGGAAGGCTGCCCATGAGGTTTAGGAGTGTGTCTATGGGATTATTTGACCATTCTTCCAGAAGCACATTTGTGAGGTCAGAAACTGATGTCGGATAAGAAGGCCTGGCTCACAGTCTCCACTCTAATTCATGCCAAAGGTGTTCTGTCAGATTGAGGTCAGGACTCTGTACAGGCCAGTCAAGTTCCTCCACCCCAAACTCTCTCATCCATTTCTTTATGGACCTTGCTTTGTGCACTGGTGCGCAGTCATGTTGGAACAGGAAGGGGCCATCCCCAAACTGATCCCACAAAGCTGGGAGCATGAAATTGTCCAAAATGTCTTGGTATGCTGACGCCTCAAGAATTCCGTTCACTGGAACTAAGGGGCCAAGCTCAACCCCTGAAAATCAACCCCACACCATAATCCCCCCTCCACCAAACTTGGCACAATGCAGTCAGGCAAGTACCGTTCTCTTGTCAACTGCCAAACCCAGACATGTCCATCGGATTGACAGACAGAGAAGCGTGATTCATCACTTCAGAGAACACGTCTCCGCTGCTCTAGAGTCTAGTGGTGGCGTACTTTACACCACTGCATCCGGACGCTTTGCATTGCACTTGGTGATGTAACGCTTGAATGGAGCTGCTCGGACCTGGAGTCCCATTCCATGAAGCTCTCTATGCACTGTTGTTGTACTAAGCTGAAGGCCGTACAAAGTTTGGAGGTCTTTAGCTATTGACTCTGCAGACAGCTGGCAACTTCTGCACACTGTGCACTTCAGGATGCACGTGACCTACCACTTCGTGGCTGAGTTGCTGTTGTTCCCAGTTACTTCCACTTTGTTATAATACCACTAACAGTTGACTGTGGAATATTATGTAGCAAGGAAATGTCATGGATGGACTTATTGCACAGGTGACAACCTATCATGTTACCACGCTTGAATTCACTGAGCTCCTGAGAGTGACCTATTCTTTCACAAATGTTTGTAGAAGCAGTCTGCATGCCTAGGTGCTTGATTTTATACAACTGTGGTCATGAAGGTGATTGGAACACCTGAAACCAATGATGTGGAGGGGTGTCCCAATACTTTTTGGTAATATAGTGTGTATATATATATATATATATATATATATATATATATATATGTGTGTGTTTTTGTTTTTTTCCCCTTTGTATGGTAACATCTACTGACTGGCCACTTTATTAGGTACACCTTGCTAGGGGGTTGGACCCCCTTTTGCCTTCAGAACAGCCTTAATTCTTGGTGGCATATATTCAGCAAGGTGTTGGAAACATTCCTCAGACATTGTGGTCCATATTGACATGATAGCATCATGCAGTTGCTGCAGATTTGTCAGCTGCACATCCATGATGCAAATCTTCAATTCCACCACATCCCAAAGGTGCTCTATTGGATTGAGATCCGGTTGACTGTGGAGGCCACTGGAGTACAGTGAACTCATTGTCATGTTCAAGAAACCTGAGCTTTATGACATGGTGCATTATCCTGCTAGAAGTAGCCATCAGAAAATGGGTACACCATAGTCATAAAGGGATGGACATGGTTAGCAATAATACTCAGGTAGGCTGTGGCATTTAAACAATCCTCAATTGGTACTAAGGGGCTCAAAGTGTGCCAAGAAAATAACCCCAACACCATTACACCACTACCACTAGCCTGAACTGTTGATACAAGGCAGGATGGATCCATGCTTTTTTTTTGTTTACGCCAAATTCTGACCCTACCGTTTGAAAGCCACAGCTGAAATCAAGACTCATCAGACCAGGCAACATTTTTCCAAACTTCTATTATTCAATGTTGGTGAGCCATTGTGAATTGTAGCATCCATTTCCTGTTCTTAGCTGATAGGAGTGGCACCCAGTGTGGTCTTCTGCTGCTGTAGCCCATCTGCTTCAAGGTTTGATATGTTGTGCATTCAGAGATGGTATTCTGCATACCTTGGTTGTAGCAAGTGGTTATTTGAGTTACTGTTACCATTTTATCATTTCAAACCAGTCTGCCCATTTTCCTCTGACCTCTGACAATCAACAGTGCATTTTTGTCCACACAACTGCCGTTCACTGGATATTTTCTCTTTTTTGGACCATTCTCTGTAAACCCTAGAGATGGTTGTGTGTGAAAATCCTAGTAGATCAGCCAATATTTGAAATACTAAGAGCAGCCCGTCTGGCACTAACATCTATGCCGCGTTCAAAGTAATTTAAATCCCATTTTGTCCCCATTCTGATGCTTAGTTTGAACTTCAGCAAGTCGTTTTCACCACGTCTAGATGTCTAAATGCATTGAGTTGCTGCTATGTGATTGGCTGATTAGCAATTTGTTTTACCAAGCAATTGAACAGGTGTACCTACCAAAGAGGTCGGTGAGTGTATATGACACCCATTTAGATGGTAGGGAGTCATACATGCAAGGTTCAGCAAAAATAATAAAGGATCTTTGTATAAACATGCACATTTGCACTGCACAAACATTCATGTCTTGACCTATGGAGGAAGGAGGCACCTGATCAGTAGCCCATCTTGGGAAAACCAATAGTGAACAGAAGGGATTCATCCCAAGACATTCATTTGGCCCCATGACAATGCCCAACCAGCCTTGCTTGAGCTATGTCAGAACAGGGACCTCTTGAAAGTTAAAATTTGCACTGCAGCAATGTTTACTGGCTAACACATGGTAGTACTCTCAGTTGATATAGGACACTAATTTAGATGGAGGGGAGCCATACATGCAAGGGTCATCACAAAATAATGTTTCTAATTTAGGATCGTTGTATACACATGTACATTTTCATTTGGCAAACATGCATGCCCTAGTCCATGGAGGAATGAAGCACCTAAGCAGCTATCCAACTTGGGAAAACCAGTAGTGAACAGATGGAAATATTCATCACATGCAAATTGTTTGGCCCTATGATAATGCCCAACCAGCCTTGGTTGAGCAATGTCACAACAGGGACCTCTTGAAAGTTAAGATTTGCACTGCAGCAATGTTTACTGGCCAGCACATGGTAGGACTCCCAGTTCATATAGGAAACCAATTTAGATAGTAGGGGGCCATGAATGCAAGATTTAGCACAAAATAATGTTCCTAATGAAGGATCAATATATAAACATGCACATTTGCATTGGACAGACATACTGTAGATGTCCTGGTCAATGGAGGAAGGAAGCAACTGAGCAGCTATCCATCTTGGGAAACCATTAGTGAACATTGTTTGGTCCAATGACAATGCCCAGTAAGCCTTGGTTGAGATATGGCAGGATAGGGACCTCTTGAAAGTAAGATTTGCATTGCACCAATATTTACTGGCCAGCACATGGTGATATTTCTAATTCAGGAGTTTGTTTTGCATTCTTCAATTACTGAGGATATTGCTTTAAAGCGATGCCGAATTTGACAGTAAGGTCTTCTTTATCAGTCAGGCTGACATTAGGGTAAAGGGAATAGGCAATTAGGTGAACACAAACTTACCTATCAGTTGTAAAGAGCAGGCTCTTAAAGTTCTTTATATCGTAACCCACAGCACCTCTGCATTGTGGGTGCTGGCATCAGCAGAGTATTTATTCATTTCAATTGAAGACTCTGCATACATTAATGCCCCAATGAATTGTCTTTCATAACTTTAGGTCACATTATCCAGTACCAGAATTCCAGTAGATTGGCTTCCTACAAATGATTAGTACATTTACTTTATTGCATAAGAGTCCCTTCAGGCAGTCACTGCTAGGGACTATGAATGAGACAGGTCAGAAAATCTGTAAAAACTGCTGCTGTTCTTTCTCGAAAATCCAGTACTGCACTGACTTTAACTTGTTGCATTAGAAATAATTTTCAGCTGTTTCAAAATGTTTTAGATACTTGTGCCTGAAATTGTCTCTAACCTTCCTGTCAAATCATTTTCAAAAAAGTTTCTCTATTTTTGTGAATGGGTCATTCAATTTTTAATATTTATATTTTCCTGAAAGATGACTAAAAACTTAAAAGTCACTATTTAAAATATAAACAAGTCATTTACTTCGAATGTACTCATCTGAGACAGTATTTTATGTGCATGGCTCAAGTACTCTGATTTAGAGGCAAAGTATAAATGGAAATAAAAAGTATTTACCAAACTATACCTCGATCGATGGTGTTCACAGATGCCCTGTATAAATGAGATCATTGAATGGGGAAAGAACAAAAAGAGGGCGCACAGGCCTAGTGCATTACCATAAAAAATGTTTAATAAAAAATAAAGTAGGTGTTGTACTCACAAACGACAATATAGTCAAGGCACATCATAGAAGAACAGCTGGATCAACACCGCGCTGAGTAACAGTCCACAATAGGGAGTTTAGACATCCAAAAGGCTGCCGCGTTTCGAGGACTTGCTGGTTAAATGAGATCATTGACTGGTACATTTGGATCAGTAAGCTGTCTAGTGTCTATGGGTATGTTTATCCTTTGCAATACTGCCATATAAACGATGGATTCTCCATGATAGGTTTGCTTGCTGTCAAAAATTTGGGACGATGTTTTTGAGACTTTACTTGCATATTCAGTTGTGCTCAAAAGTTTGCATGCCCTGGCAGAAATTGTGAAATTTGGGCATCGATATTGAAAATATGGGTGATCATTCAAAAAACTGTCTTTTATTTAGGAATAGTGATCATACGAAGCCATTTATTATCACATAGTTGTTTTGGCTCTTTTTTAAATCATAATGATAACAGAAATCACCCAAGTGGCCCGGATCAAAAGTCTATATACCCTGGAAGGTTTGGCCTTGGTATAAACAAACAAGGTGACACACACAGGTTAAAATGGCAATTAAAGGTTAATTTCCCACATCTCTGACTTTTTATATTGGGACTTTTTATAAATAGTCAATGAGTTTGCTAGCTCTCATGTAGATGCACTGAGCAGACTAGATACTGAGCCATGGGGAGCAGAAAACAACTGTCAAGTAATGGAGCTTTACAAAGATTGAAAAGAATATAAAAAGATATCCAAAGCCTTGGATATGCCAGTCAGTACTGTTCAACCACTTATTAAAAAGTGGAAAGTTCAGGGATCACTTGATACCAGGCCAAGGTCAGGTAGACCAAGAAAGATTGCAGCCATGACTGCTCCTTTAAAAAGGAGCCAAACAACTATGTAATAATAAATGGCTTCACATGATCACTATCCTTAAATAAAAGACAGTTTTTGGCATGATTAGTCATATTTTCAATATAAATGTCAAATTTCTGCCTTTTGAGCACAACTGTATGAGTATGACTGTATCTCTAGCAAAGACGGGTGGTTATGGGGGCCGCATCAATGTCTGGGGTTCTTACAGGCCATAATAATATGGTCATGGAGTAGATTGAATTTTCCTTAGGCCTCTCTGTACCTCTAACAACAAACCCATATACATTTTCCTGCAATGAATGCTGAGTATTTAGAAGGCCCTTGTAAAGCTGGCTTTAAATATAGTAACTGAACAAATACAATAAATTAATGGAATCTTACAACAATCTTACTGTCTGTGGGACATAAAGAATGTCATTAGGAGATAGTGGAAGACCAGCTTCAGTAATGATCCACTTCGGTGAAAATTTTCCATAACAGCTGAACCAGCAGAGATAAGCTGGTGTTACGTGGTGCTGTCCATTGGGAAAAGCATAGTGACTGCCTAAAAAGTAAAGTACATGTTGTGTAAATACATAATCCCCTGAAGTAGTGTACAGCTAGTATAAGGAAAGTAATACTTCGAGCAATCAGTCTGCATGACTGATGTTATGACCTGGTGTTAGCAGCTGATCTTAAAAGGACTTTGCTAATAACGAATCAGTATGGGAAAGCTTTAAGGAGCAGTTTCACGCAATGCCTAAAAGCAGTCAGTGGGCTGCTAATGCTGCCATACAAACACTGCAAATGTGCTAAAGTCATAAGGTTCACCAAGATTACCTTACAGTGGTATTAAACCCAAAAGCAAGTATTTACTATATTACTTATATTAAATAAAAACCTGTGCTTGGTAAATAACAACTGCAGGACTGCTGCAGCTTATGAGTCCTGAATACTGGCCCAAAAATATTTCTACAGAAAACAAGTGCGCCCTTTAAAAAACAAGTCTATAAATCAATATATGTGATCAAATGAAACATAATCAATATACATGATTAACATATAATATGTGAAACATGATTATATGTCCATATAAATCAATATTTAGAAGGTGCACAATAAAAGTAAAAGTGATTTGTTTTTTTTTGTTTTTTTAATAACAAACATGTCTATACTTATCTGCTATGTGCAGTGGTTTTGCACAGGGCAGCCAAGATCCTCATCTTTTCAGGTCCCTGCTGGCGCTCCTGGCTCCTCTCCCTCGAGCAGTGCCCCCAGGGAAAACTTCTCGCCCTGAGGGCACCGCTGCATGCTCATCCCCGAGCCGCTGTTCTATGCATTCATAAGACACAAAGAGCCGTCCCACCCTCTCTCCTCTTTGGCTCACTGGTTGTAATTAACAGCAGTGAGAGCCAATGGGCTCCTGCTGCTGTCTCAGTCAATGAGGAGGAAGAGTCCCCAGACAGCTGAGGCTGTCGGGAACATCGCTGGATCGGAGGGGGCTCAAGTAAGGATGGGAGGGGGGGCTGGGGGGGCCACTGTACACACAAGGTTTTTTACAGTTAGGTCCATAAATATTGGGACATCGACACAATTCTAACATTTTGGGCTCTGTACACCACCACAATGGATTTGAAATGAAACGAACAAGATGTGCTTTAACTGCAGACTGTCAGCTTTAATTTGAGGGTAATTACATCCAAATCATAATTGTGAATTCCATCCAATTCACAATTATGTGCCACTTTGTGTTGGTCTATCACATAAAATCTCAATAAAATACATTTACGGATTTGGTAACATGACAGAATGTAGAAAATTTCAACGGGTATGAATTCTTTTTCAAGACACTTCATGTAGGGGGAGCTGCATGCAGAAAGGTTTTTTACCTTACGGCATAAAATGCTGTGAGGTAAAAAAAAAACTTCTGCTATTACAACCACTTTCAAACCAAGCTGGCCCAAACAAACCATTTTCATCACCAACAGTTGTGTTGCTAGGACGCACTGTACAAACTGTATGTAGCATAAGCTACATACAGTATAGAGTGCTGTGTTCCAGCAGTGGGAAAGGGACATCCTGTCTTACCAGAACAAATTAGGGTCAGGCTGATTGTTGCTCAGTCATTTACAGAAAGCTTTATATTCTATGAATGAATACCAAGCTTCCTCTGACTGGCAGATGCAGAGATTATGATGTCATCCGCTCGCCTCTCCACCTTGCTCATCTCCACTGAATCTTGTTTCGGGAGCAGGACAGGAAGTTCCTGTCGCACTGCTGGAACACAGCGCTGTATACTGTATGCAGCTTTTGGCACATACAGCTTATACAGCGTGCCCAGCAAGCTCAACTGTTAGTAACGGAAATAGTTCAACTATTTAAAGTCACAGTAAACATGTAGTTCAGCTTGAATTGTTCATTTTGACTGAAGTTTGCCTTTAAATATATCAGACACCTTGATTTAGGATGCCGATTTAAAAATAGCATTCTCATGTGTAATTCATTCAAGGGCTATATGAGCCACAGTCTATGCACACGGACCCGGAACCGATATATGATTCTTATGTAGTGCAAACAAATAAAATTTAAAATAAAAGCAGTTGGGAAAACAGTACAAACAGAAAGAGTATCCTTTTCAAAGAAATAGATTCAATTCTTTCCACAAATCTCCTATTGTGCTGATATTACACAGTTCATTTATGACAAAATGCAAATTTCTCAGAAGTTAAAAAGTTTATGTTTTCAGCAAAATGTTAGTTTTGTAGGTTGGGAGGATCAAAGGGAGATGGTTGCTTGAACGAAGGACTGCCCTGGGCTGCAGGATCAACAAGGCTGCTTTGTAGTGGTAGGCTCATGGTCTTGCCCCAGTGTGTGGCTCTACAGTACGTTTATTTTCAAGTGAAAGTGATATTTAGTTGTATAAGTGCAATTTTATTAATTAGTAAATGTTTTTATATGCAGAGAGCACTATACGGTTTCTTTTTGTATCTCTCTGAGCTGATTTACATGAAATAATCTTTGATGCTTAGTATTATCTGGATTACACCAGTGGAGTGACAGCCCTGTCCAGGCTTTTAATGGGATATGCATGTAGGCAGGTGCAATTTATCCTCCATCCAGTAGGTGACGCTGTGACACTGTACAAATGGAGCACAGACTCAGAGGAACATTGTTCCTCTGCAAGCTCTGTAGGTGGTAGTTGCTGTCTAATTGGATGCTGCCATCCCTAGTGACCTTCAGTGGCCATCTTACATGGGGCAGTCCCTTTATTTATTTATTTCAGATACTTATATAGCGCCGTCAATTTACGCAGTGCTTTACATATATATTGTACATTCACATCAATCCCTAACCCTCCAGGGACGTACAATCTAAGGTCCCTAACTCACATTCACATACTAGGGCCAATTTAGACAGGATCCAATTCACTTACCAGCATATCTTTGGAGTGTGGGAGGAAACCGGAGGAAACCCACGCAGGCACAGGGAGAACATGCAAACTCCAGGCAGGTGGTGTCGTGGTTGGGATTCGAACCAACGACCCTAGTACTGCCAGGCGGAAGTGCTAACCATTTAGCCACTGTGCTGCCACACACAGACTTTTTTTGTCCCTGTTCATGAGCCCTGATGAAGTCACGTGATTAGCGTGCCTAGAGCACTGTTGTTTTCTGTTGGGGGGTTGGAGCACATTTGTGTTTAGTCCCAGTTTGGACTTTTGTTCAGTGTCTTTTTACCACTATTAGATCCGATTTAGGATCATTTGGGTACTATTGATATTTGTTGGTCCCTTTTTGGACCTGTTATGTGGCACTTTGTTACATGTGTACTGTGTGAGTGATTTTAGACACTTTTTCCATTTTCACGTATATGTTTTTGTTTATTACTTATGTGCATATTTATTTATTTATATTTTATGCATATGTTGATGTAATTCACTTCATTATTATCACTATTGTCACTTTATTTGTTGGGGTCTTAATGGTATTAGCACTACATCATTTTTTCTGTTTACTCCCCTTTGATTGCCCCTCATGTTAACCCCTTCCTGCCCTGTGCCATTAGTACAGTGTCAGTGCTTTATTTTAGCAGTGATCACTGTATTGGTGTCACTGGGGATGTCAGTGACACCAAGTCAGCTCCCCCTAGTGTCAGAACATCCGCTGCAGTCCCGCTATAAGTCGCTGATCACGCTGCCATTGCTAGTAGAAAAAAAATTCCAGTATCTATACTGCCATTTGTAAATGATATAACTTTTACGTAAACCAATTAATTTACAGGTATTGGGATTTTTTTTTAGCAAAGACATGTAGCAGAATACATTTTGGCCTAAATTTATGATGAAATTTGATTTCTTAAATTTTTTTACTGTTTATTAGCAAAAAGTCAAAAATATTGTTTTTTTTCTCAAAATTGTCGGTCTTTTTTCTTTTTATAGCGCAAAAAATGTAAACAAGCACACAGGCGATCAAATACCACCGAAAGAAAGCTGAATTTGTGGGAAAAAAAGGACATAAATTTCATTCAGTAATGCAAATAATGGCCTAGTCAGGAAGCGAGGTAAATTCGAGGTAAATTCTCAGGAGGGCAATCAGAAATAAGGTTGCTTTCATATAAAAGTAATTTAACATTTTAAACATGGGGCATTTTAGTTTCAATTATAGCTAAATTCAAGTAATTCCTTTCTGTACTGTGAAATACCTGACTTTGAGTGACTTCCCACTGTTTCCAGCATTGTGATGGATCTGACATATCTCTTATATTTTAGTCAGTTCTTTAGTACAGAAATTCAATGGCCAAAGTTTCACAATGTTTTTAAGGTCATGTGTCCCTTTCACAGCCTAGTTTTCATATGGCTATGGGTTTAGAACTTTTGCAGTTCTTTATCTAGGATCTGAAATTGCTGATTGAATCTGAGGCATGAGGTATGCCATATCTCCATGTTGTGCCTTGGGATGGTTTTGTTATTTTTATTTTTTTTAATCAGGAGCCTCCACACATTCCTGTGCATTGCAAATCTTCTGATGATCACACGTCTAAAGCTTCTGCAAATCCAAGAATAGAAGCACCTGATGGCCTACTGACTGTGCCAAGTTGGCAGCAGCCTCAACCCCTCCAGCATGGTTACAAAACATTCACCTGCTAATTATTGGAAAGTACATAAGATGAAGTTTAAAATAAGAGAGTATTTTTTAATATCTGCCCCAGCCCTGGTTGCAAATGGAACATATTTGGCCACACAACACCATAATGTTCATAGGACTATCCACCGAAATGTTTGTGTTTGTGGGTCACACCACCAGAATTGCTTCTGTGTATAAGTAATAAGAAAATGCAAACAATACCCCCCATTTGCTCTAGCTCCCAAACTCCCCCCCCCCTGGTCCTTAGCCATGTCCCTAAAACAAGCATTCTAACACCCACTTATGAGCTCGTTAATACACGGTCCTTTGACAGCCAGTTTCCTCTGCTCTTTACTGCAGCAGTGTTGTTGGGTACTCCTAGCAGCAGCCATGTCCCAACTTGATGAGTTGGCAGCTGGTCTTGTAATGATTACAAAGGCGGGGGAAAGAACGGTCAGAGACCAGCATGCAAACAGGGCATCAGCAGATCTGTCAACGCAGCCAGAATTGGTGGGACGGAAGAATAACCTTATGTTATGCACATCACAGTAACTGATTATTTTTTCATAAAATACTTTCATTAAAAAAATTGCTGCAATAGCCATTTATAATGTAATGTTATAAACAATATTCAATTATTAGGCAACAAATTGAAAGGTTGCTTCCTGTTTATGTAAAGACTGCCAGCAAAAATCTAATTTTCTGCTTGTGCGGATATCTCACTGCTTTTCCTAAAATCTTCACAGGGCTGGAATTTACTGATATACATTCTAAGACTCGTTGCCAAAGGGATGCTTCTTATTCTTATTATTACATCCAGATTGCTCAGGTGGTGATGATGAAGGCCAATTATCCTACTTAGCAGTTTGTTTAAGGCTCCTTTCACACTAATGGTCCAATCGGGTCCCCCTGTCAGTTTTTCAGGCAGACGCGTTCAGACCATCCATAGCTCTCTATGGTGCAGCAGGTGTAAGCAGGCATGTGTCCGTTGGCATATGATCCAATCCTGTATACTAAAAACAAACAGATGGGGATCAGTTCCCCATCCGTCTGGTGAATTGGATTGGATGACAGGTGGAAATGGACAGGTGGTCCATTTCCATCTGACAGCCTCATAGAAAACAGCTGGCTGTGCCTGTGTCCGCTCTGTATAGTGGAGCAGACACAGACCTGTCATCCACCTGCTCAGCAGAGATCAGTGAAGAGATCCCCTGCTGAGCAGGTGGATCTGCTGACGGGTCTGCCCCATCTGAAAGGGACCTAAGAAAAGACAAGCCAAGGGAAACTTCAGTTTTTTTCAAAATAGAGAACAAACTGGACTTTTACTTTAAAGCAAATATGAACCCTTATTAGTTTAATACATTCCAGGTGCATCAAAACAAAAGGTTTTCAAAGAATTTTAAAGGTGATGGTTAAACCACAGCCACAATGTGAGTACAAAAGCCCGCTCCTCCAAGCATGTGTTGTGTAAGACCCTTGCTCTCTGTGGGGATGCAGCAATCTCATTGCAGAGGTCCAACACACCCCCTATTGCGTTACAGCCAGACCTCTACAATAAGTGGGGACTGGAGCTTTGCTAATTGGACAACTATACAGTAGATCTTACTCAATAGTGGGCGTGTCAAACTTCTGAAAGAAGATCACTGCTTCCCCCACAAAGAAAAAGGATCCCATTCTACATCTGCTATGAATGTGTGAATGGTGCGAGCACCACAACCTTATAAATGGTGCAGTAAAAACTTATTACCGCTTAAACTCTGGAAGGCTTTACCCTCTTCATGACCAGACCTTTTTTTGCTATTTAGCACTGTGCTACTTTAACTTGCAATTGCTCGGTCATGCAACACTGTACACATATGACATTTATATCATTTTTTCACACAGATAGAGCTTTCTTTTGGTGGTATTTGATCACCACAGTTTTTTTTTTTATTTTTTGCTATATCAAAGAAAAAAAACCTATATTTTCTACTTTCTGCTATAAAACACACATAAAAATCACATTTTAGGCCAAAATGTTTTCTGCTACATGTCTTTGGTAAAACAAAAACCCAATAAGTGATATATATTTGAAAATTAATCAATCCTGATGTAGTGGCAGTACCACAAATACCCCCAAATAACCCCTTTTTGGAAGGTAGTCTTTACGTAGACCTATTTAGTAAGAATCATGTAGAGTTTTTTGAAGTTGTAATTTTTTTGTCACAGTTTTTTGAAAATGAAGAAATTAAATAATTTTCACAATTTTCTTCACAATTTTCATACATACTGTCACCAGTGCAGTACATCATCTCCATATGACTGGTGTGGTGGTGATCAGGGATACTGACTGGTAACAGCATGCAATTTTTTTTTTACATACTGTCAACAGAGCAGTTCAGTGTCACCATAGGGACACTGTACTACTTGGGGTGAAGGGTAATCAGGGATCTTTTTTTTTTTTTACACTGTGATTGATGTTACAGTGATGATCACATGAGCAGCAAGCTGCACACCCCAGGGGGCGCACCAGTGTGCATGTGCCAGACAAAGTACATTTACATTGCTGAGCCTGGCTATTCTGCTTGTCCGCAGTAAAAGTACTGTGGGTGGGATGGCAAGTGGTTAATCTTGATAAAAATTGGCTCCCGTCTAAATTGACCCTAGTATGTATATGTATGAATGTATGAATGTAAGTTAGGGACCTTAGATTGTACGCCCCTTGAGGGTTAGGGACTGATGTGAATGTACAATATATATGTAAAGCGCTGTGTAAATTGACAGTGCTATAGAAGTACCTGAAATACATAAAACGTGATTAGGCACAGCCGGTACATTTCAGGTGCTCATAAATCCCCCTTCATCGGGGCTAAGAAACAGAATTATTTTGATGATGTGATGAAGGGGGATTTGTGAGCCCTGAAATGCATTGGCTGCACCTACAGACTTTGCATCAAGATTAATCCATTTTTACTGGACCATTTGTAGACTTGTGCTGCTCGCATCCTTGCCATTTTCAGTTAATTGTTCTGAAGACCCAAAGCATTACCCTGTTTGTTAAAGAGCTTGCTCTCAAGATTAGTAATTGCACCTGATCACACTTATCTTTGAGTCCAACGCCCCTTCAACACCAATTTCACTCTACAGCTGCTGGCAGGGGACAGGCTTTTCTACTCTGGCTGTGGCTGCTTTAGAAAGAAAACAAACTGATGCACCTGCAATGTATTTAGATGATTTAAACTAAGGATTCAGTTGGGCTCTATTATTAGCCCATCTCTGCCCTAAACTGTACAAAATCTGTGTTTGTGAACAGTCTGAGATCCAGGCACTGTCACCCACTTCAAAGGTCATCAAAATAATTAGTTGCTAAATTATTTATGCTTCTTAATGTTGGCTGCAGCCAATCTGTCATTATAATATGATTAATAAACACAATATAACAACTGAATGACGTGCCTGGCTTATTTTATTGCAGCTTTAGCTGTTACTATAGCAATTTGAAGTCACAGCACATTTCAAAGTATATAGAAGTGATGTTTTCCCCTCTTTCTCCAAAACCTCAACAAAAGGTTTTCAGAAAACAAGAATGGAGCTAGAGTTCTGTATTAGCAGAGTGAATTGACAGAGCACTTACGTACACCCATATGTCTGTGCTTAAGAGCCTTTTTCTCTGTGCCCGCAAATAAATCTCATTCCCTTTCTCAGCATCAGTCCTTGTTTTGATATTCTGTGTCTGCTAGAGTTCTCATTGCAGCCAGGCTTATTGTGTCAGAGATGACAGCCCAGCGACTGAGACTTTTATGACAGATGTCTTTTTCACACCACAACATCCTCTAGCATCAGAAAAGTAATAAAGGGGCAACCCTTGGTTTCTGCAAAAACTGAAAACTGAAGGTAATCGCCCATATGTGGATAGAGTTCATAATGGTAACAATAAAAGATGAAAGATCTGCTCGTCCTTTTAGTATTCGCTTTAGTGCCAAACACACCAACACTTTTTTAACCACTAGGCAACATTTTGTTTTTGGAGGAAATAAAATGTCCTGTGTACAGAGACTGTTCAACTCCAAACAATAAAGAGCAGTTTCTATACTGCAGGCTGATTATTGGCCATGTTTTAACGTTGTGGGGTTAGCTCAGGTGGGGGATCTCCTTCCCTGGGACAAAGGTAGACCGCACAGCAGGCTTTCATCAAAATCTGACTGGTTGTCAGCTTTATTTAAAAGGTTTGCAGAAAATAAACAAAACATGAAAATAAACCCTTGCCATCCAGGCACTAACTAAACAAAAGGCGTTTCCTCTCTCAGAGGTGAAGGGCTTCTCCCTGTCACCGAAATAGAACAAAAGCAAACCTTTTCTTGTAGGTATAGTACACACACAGCTCTCTCAGATCACCTCTCTGAGTCCCAGGCCACAAGCAACTCCTTGCTCCAGCCCTGCCCTATTTATACCACCTGTTGGTGGTCATCAGTGGAGCCCAAGCTCTGGTCCGGACCCACCTGCTTAACTGTGGCCCCGAAAACCCGGAGTGGACTCCACCTAAACGGTCAGGTATGAGCATATGCGAGGTGACACATAGCGTCCCTCTATCACCTCGCCGTTCATCCTGTCACATATCCCCCCCCTCTGCTCAAGCCCCTGCGGCTGAGCAACTGTCCCAACCAGACAATGGACCTGGGAGAGGGCATCTACATTACTTTGCTGTTTCCCCGCTCTGTGTTCCACTGTGAATTTGAACACTTGTAGCGCGAGAAACCACCTTGTCACTCCACTGTTTTTCTCCTTATTATCACACATCCATTTGAGCGGGGCATAATCAGTAACCAACTTGAACGGTCTTCCTAACAGGTAATATTTCAGGGCCTCCAAGGCCCATTTGATGGCCAAACATTCCTTCTCCACAATGGCATAGTTTCTCTCATGTTTGTTGAGCTTTCTACTTAGGAAGACCACAGGGTGCTCCTCCCCATCTCTGATTTGGGACAGGACAGCACCTAGTCCCACATCAGAGGCATCAGTCTGTACCACAAACTCTGTTGTGAAATCTGGAGTCACAAGCACAGGTTGAGCACAGAGAGCTTGTTTCAGCCTTTGAAATGCGGTCTCCGCCTCAGGATTCCACTTAATCATGACTGACCCCCTACCTTTTGTCAGATCTGTCAGTGGGGCTGCAATGGTGGCAAAATTGGGGATAAACCGCCTGTAGTACCCCGTGATTCCAAGAAATGCCCGGACTTGTTTTTTATTTACAGGTTGGGGCCACTTTTGAATTGCCTCAATTTTATTGATCTGAGGCCTAATGAGACCTCGACCAATGATGTAGCCAAGATATTTGGCCTCCTCTAAGCCAATGGCACACTTTCTGGGGTTGGCGGTAAGACCTGCTTCCCGCAGCGAATCTACGACCGCTTGCAAGAGGGACAAATGAGATTCCCAGTCGGGACTGTGGATGACGACATCGTCCAAATAGGCAGCTGCATATTGGCGATGTGGTCTCAACGTCTTGTCCATCATCCTTTGGAATGATGCAGGAGCCCCATGCAAACCAAACGGCATCTGCTTATACTGAAAGGACCCCTCGGGGGTGGAGAATGCTGTCTTTTCTTTTGCAGCTTCCATTAAAGGAATCTGCCAATAGCCTTTGGTCAGATCTAAGGTGGTTATGTACCGAGGCGTTCCCAACCTGTCAATGAGCTCATCCACCCGAGGCATCGGGTACGCATCAAACTTAGACACACTGTTCAGTTTCCTGAAATCATTACAGAAACGAATGGTTCCATCTGGTTTTGGGACCAACACTATGGGACTCGACCACTCACTGTGAGATTCCTCAATCACTCCCAACTCTAACATGTCCTTTATTTCCTTTGCCACTGCTTCCCGCCTGGCCTCGGGTATTCTATAAGGCTTGACATTTACGCGGACCCCGGGCTGGGTAACTATGTCATGCTGTATGACCGTCGTCAGTCCAGGTAGGTGGGAGAAGAAATCTCCATTTTTCCTCACAAACTCCGTAACATCATTTTGTTGGGCTACTGATAAGGTTTCCGTTATAGGTACCTGAGGGGCCGCGGGAACCACGTCCTTTTGGGGGCTTGGTACTGCCAACAAACTTTCCCTGTCTTTCCAAGGTTTTAAGAGATTAACATGATAGATTTGTTCGGGTTTCCTTTTTCCTGGCTGGTAAACTTTATAATTTACTTCCCCCACTTTCTCCCTAATTTCAAAGGGACCTTGCCACTTTGCGAGGAATTTACTTTCCACGGTGGGGACTAGCACCAGCACTCTATCGCCAGGGTTGAAGGTACGGATCCTGGCACCCCGGTTATAAACCCTTCTCTGGACCTCCTGGGCTTGCTCCATGTGTTCCCGAACAAGTGGCATGACAGCTGCGATTCTATCCTGCATCTGTGAGATATGCTCGATGACACTTCTATAGGGCGTGGACTCTGTCTCCCAGGTTTCTTTTGCAACATCTAGCAATCCCCTGGGATGTCTACCATACAGTAATTCAAAAGGTGAATATCCTGTAGATGCCTGAGGTACTTCCCGTATAGCAAACATGAGATATGGTAGCAAAAAATCCCAATTTCTCCCATCTTTGTCCACCACCTTTTTTAACATATTCTTAAGGGTCTTGTTAAACCTTTCCACAAGCCCATCGGTTTGGGGGTGGTAGACCGAGGTACGGAGATGGGAGATTTTGAACAATTTGCATAACTCTTTCATAACTCTAGACATAAATGGCGTGCCCTGATCCGTTAATATCTCCTTTGGAATACCTACACGACTAAACACCCGGACAAGCTCTTTGGCGATATTTTTAGCAGAGGTATTACGCAAGGGGATGTCTTCAGGATACCGGGTGGCATAGTCAAGTATAACCAGTATGTGCTGATGGCCCCGGGTAGACTTTACTACTGGACCCACTAGGTCCATGCCCACTCTTTCAAACGGTACTTCAATTATGGGTAGAGGTACTAGCGGACTGCGAAAATGGGGTGAGGGTGCAGAATATTGACATTCCGGGCATGATTCACAATGCGCTTTGATGTCTCCATGTAAGCCTGGCCAGAAGAATCTCTGGGTTATTCTCTCCTTTGTTTTCTCTACACCCAGGTGTCCACCCATTATATGCCCATGGGCTAAATCCAGTACCATCCGGCGAAAGGGTTTGGGGACCACTAACTGTTCTACCACCTCCTCCCCTTGCTTTACCACTTGATAGAGCAAGTTATTGTTAAGAGCCATGTAGGGAAAAGACACCGCTACATCATTTTCCACTGGTTCCAGGTCATAATAGGCTTTTTGGGATTCACCTGTCAAAAATGGTGCAAGCAGTCCTGCCCATTGCTCCTTTTTCCATCCTTCCCGAACAGCAACCCTTTCAAAAGTTGTGAGATAGGCCTCCACATCATCCGCAGGTGTCATCTTCTGCAAAACATAGCTGGCCCGTGCCATTTTCTGCTCCACTGGCAGCGGATCTGCAGATTCCTTCTTTAATTCTATTAGGTGTTGGGCCACCTGCTTAAGGAGCTCTCGGTCTGCTTCTTGGGCCTCCGAAAACTGGCGATTTGTCTCCCGTTGTGCTGCATTGGCCTGCAGCAAGGCTCTTATTATTTCCTCCATCTTCCCACTTGCTCAGGAAGTGCCCGCCAAATCCACCATATGTGGGGTTAGCTCAGGTGGGGGATCTCCTTCCCTGGGACAAAGGTAGACCGCACAGCAGGCTTTCATCAAAATCTGACTGGTTGTCAGCTTTATTTAAAAGGTTTGCAGAAAATAAACAAAACATGAAAATAAACCCTTGCCATCCAGGCACTAACTAAACAAAAGGCGTTTCCTCTCTCAGAGGTGAAGGGCTTCTCCCTGTCACCGAAATAGAACAAAAGCAAACCTTTTCTTGTAGGTATAGTACACACACAGCTCTCTCAGAATACCTCTCTGAGTCCCAGGCCACAAGCAACTCCTTGCTCCAGCCCTGCCTTATTTATACCACCTGTTGGTGGTCATCAGTGGAGCCCAAGCTCTGGTCCGGACCCACCTGCTTAACTGTGGCCCCGAAAACCCGGAGTGGACTCCACCTAAACGGTCAGGTATGAGCATATGCGAGGTGACACATAGCGTCCCTCTATCACCTCGCCGTTCATCCTGTCACAACGTCTACATACATAAGCTGGGCCATTTTGATAAAAAGGTAAAAATAGGATTTGCTCTAGGTCACCATAGACAGCCCACTGAGACATTTCTGAGTAATTTAACTTGGACATAAGTGGATAGAAAAGATAATCATGTATTGGCATTTTTATAGGAACTCAAGAGTTCATTGGATTTAAAAATAGCAGAATCTTTATTGTAGAAAAAGACCTTAAGGCCCTTTCAAATGGATGATCCAATGACGTCAGTTTTTTTAGGTGGACTTAATCAAAAGCTCCATGTAAGTCTATGTAAATAGGTGTGCATTCGTTTACATATGTTTCTCTCCAAGTTTGTTCAGGTCTGGAAGAAAAAGGGGAAGTTCTGCTTCTTTTTTAGTGTTTTCCAACCTAAATATAACAGATCGGATGTAGTCTTATATAAATGATGCGGAGTTTGAATAGCTTAGTTTTTTAAATGGCACTAAACATGGTTGTCATAAAAGTGACACCTGTCCTCTTCTGCTTGGATTCAGCAGATGATTTGTTCACAGATCTCCAACTGACCAGACCAGATTCTGATCAGCAGGGTATCCATGAACAGATCCCATGCTGATCAGACATTCTACTTCCATTCTGATCAACATGGTATCCATGAAAGGATCCCCTGCTGAATCAGTGCAGAACAGATTGGATATTACTTTTGTGATGTCTGTACCCGTTCAATCTTTTCCTCACTGAACTGAATGGATGTTTTTCTCTGTCTTTTTAAGGTTCTTTGTGGTAAAAGCAAGGAAGCATAAAAACCTCTGTAGTGTTATAATGTTTTACTAAAAAAAAAAAATGCACATACAATTGTAGGAAAAATCATTCAGGGCATACAAAGTATCACAAAATATACCTACAATATACACATGCACAGACTATCTATCTGTCTTTCCCAGCAAATTTTCATGTATGCAAATAAGGTATACTAAACAGCTACTTTAGTCTTCTTTGTGATGGTTCTCTACAGACTGCTTCTTACTTCTTGGGGTCCAGAAAATAATTACTTGTTCCTTTGCCTTCTCAGCACATGGCCCTGTCCAAGTCCTCTTTCTCCTCTTACTTTCTGTAGCATCATTTCCTGTTCTGAGCTCATGAACCAGCCCAACTAGTTCATTAGCATATGAATAGGGGAAGCCCACCTTCCAAAAACAACAGGTGTGACTAAAATGTTATTCATTAAATATCTATGCTATAAAAATCACCAAAATAGCCACAGCAACTCAATGGAGGACCCATGTTAGGTGGATGTGCAGGTAGATGTAAACAAAAGTACATTTCCCATCTGTTACTTTAGAGTTCAAAACAGATAAAGACAGAAACCTTTCCTTTTGAACAGACTTTGACAGGCCCTAAGATAGTCAGATGTAAACTGAAGCACATCCTTTTACATCCACCTGCCCATATACTGACATTGAGTTGCCTTTTCACATCCGTCTAAAAAACTGTCAGGTTGATCTGATCTAAACACTCGTCTGAAAGGACTGTTAGTGTGTGTGTCTGTACTTTTGTTCCCTGGCTTCTACCAGTGCTGGTGTCATATCTGTGCCCCTGTGTATGATTTGCCCATTCATAAAACACAGCCAGTGCTGCAGAAGAGTAGTCATCAGGCAGTGTTTTGTAGATAGTTAAAGTGTACATAGGGTGAACAGACAACACTCACACTGGTGTCCGTCATACCAGTAGTGTTTGTGTCACTCCAGGAGGTGGACAATTCAACCTGAAATGTGATACAAAACTGTCAGGTAAATTTGTATATGTTAACTGAAGAAAATAAAACAGGAAAATATTTTGCAGAGCTAAATATATGATAATACATGCACACATACTGAAGCACTGGTGCCTGGAGATCCGCTTTAAAGACTTTGTACACTTTTTAAAATATTTTGTTGGTTTAACTACTGTATGTATAAGTGTAGTTATATTTCCTGTGTCATTTGTTGGCCTCACCTTATAATGTTGGGCTCATATGTTGTTGCTGCAGTTTGTAGTGTCATCTCGGATCGATTCCCCTATCTCCATGTATTCATTCACCCAGCTTGTCCCTATACACTAAAGGGACAGGAAACATGTTGTACAATAACATGCAGCATCCAAACCATGCCTCACCAGTTCTACTGTGTTGCATCACAAATGTGGGAATGCTAATGTAATGAAACACATTTTTTTAATTAGTGTAAACCTCTCATCTGTAGAACACTAGACTGTGAGACCCAAGGATTGTGGCACATGTAGTTTCTTCACAGGAAGTGTCACTTCTCAGACTATAGAGGGAGGGCATGTATTTTACTATGTCGTGTCATGCCACATGCTTCATGTTTGAACCCAACCAAAACCTTTGACCCAGGAATGTGAAGATTTACTGTGCTATAGACTGTGCGTACAGGGCAATAAATGATACCATGAAAGTACATGATCAATGTACATCTTATGCAGATGAAAAACACAAGGTGAAGGAAGGGAGATATATAATGCCTTCAACTGTTTAACAACTACTGCTGATGCCTGCAGCACCATTTAGCAAGTTACACCAAATGCCACAGTAACACAAGACCATGTCTACTTAGAGCGTTTTACAATATGTGGACATATCTAGCTAGGGATCATTGTTGTCAGTTTTGTTTGCAACCAAAGTAAAAAAAAAAGGTTACATGGTGCCTTTATTGAAAAAAAAAAAATAACGTTAATAGTTTTAGTGTTGAAGGAAAATGGTGACAAGCAAATGGTTCTTTTGTACCCTGGAGAATAATCAGCAGGAGTGTGCTATGAACACAGCTAACTAATAGCAATTTTAAACATTATTCATAAATGCCAGAGAGCCAGTTGACTTTAAAAAATTCATATGGATTTCTTTCACATATTGCAATCTGCCCTCCACTCATTTTTCTGCTTTATGTGATAAAAACAGCTAAAATAAACATTAATCATACCCGCTATCTGTAATCCAATGATCTTGTAGAAGCTTGTGTACCTTGCAGCTATGTATTTATTACAGAGTCCCTGTATATGCCAGCTGCTGTTTCTGCTGAGTCTTGAAATGCCACTTTCACCGATGGTCTTTGGAATTCAGTTCCTGGTTTGTTGAAGTAAATATACTGATTCGGATAGTTGTATGTCTGAATCTGCTGCCCCAAAATGACAGAAGTCATTAGTCTTATCTTTTTTCAGGGAAACAAATCCTGGATCAGTTTAGGTTACAGGAAGAAACATAGCAAATTATGCTAGAATTATAGCAAATGACTACAAGTTTTACACACTGGGTACCTGGATATTGATCGTTTTCCTCTAGACCTTTGGTGCCCATTGAACAGTTATATATTTATTATAGCATTGTATTTGAAGATTGTGGTTTCTACTGACACTTGAAATGCAATATCAGCCAATGGTTACTGTAGTTCAGTTCCTCTTTTGATAAAAAGATTGTACTGTTTTTTATTAATGTATGATGGGCTGGGGAGAAAATCTGATGCCCTTGGATGACCGAAGCTGTCATTCTTTACATTCGTACACAGAAGGAAGTACCTTAGTTTACAGTAAGGGAAATTATAGAACATGGCCATAAATTTTAAGTGAAGCACAGTAGAGCTTTCTTAAAACAGAAGGTATATGTATAACTCATGTCCATCACAAATCCTAAAATTAAGAGTTTATTTTAGGGTAGTGGGTAGAGCCATGCAAATCATATATTTTTGCCCCTGGACCAACTGTGCATCCTGAGCCACTGGTTTACAGACAAAGTCTAACATTATAGAGCCATTCATTCCATACTGCCCCTGCACAAATGGCTTGAAACATATCTTCTTATTGGAGCAGACTAAGAACATCTGATGAGGGCACCAGTTTGTGAATAACCGTAGAGACACTGTTGGGATAAAATATTGCACAGTGCACAGAGAAATAATACCGATCGCCCAATCTAATTACTTAGTACCTCACGTCACTCTGCGACTGACAACACAAGTTACATGACACAACCAAACAGATTGTGCAGACAGGGGATTGGCATAGCTTCCCCCATCTTAGGCTTAATAACTATCCATTTGGTTACTTAGTATCTCCTATTACCATGAGTGGTGGCAAACTTAAACATGATTGGAATGGACTGGCCCAGCCAAAAAGACCTAAAGGTGGATGAGATTAGAGCAGCTTACTTGCTTTAACAATAAGATCAGCTTGTAAATCAATTGCTATACACATAGCGTGAGAGGTGCTTGTTGTAGGTTTCTACTGCATACCATGACACGTATACCAAAGCAAGTACTCCTCAGCCTGCAGTAGTAGTTGTTTATTTTACTATATAGAACAGACTTGAAAACCTAAATATTGGCCACCATTTTCTTGGTGTCCACTGTCAAAGTGGAGATCACAGTAGAAAATGATAAGATGATTAATAATGTCACTTGGTGGTGCAGGTTCACATATATAAACAGTTCCAATGCCAGCTTTTGCTAGGAGAACAATAGCATCGAACATAATTTTACTAAACTGTTGACAGTTTTCCTCCTAAGAAAAAACGGTTGATAATGCAGTGACAGATCCAGACTCTGACCAAAGGGGGGCATTGAAACTTTGACATGTGGATACTTACATCTATCAGATTGTAAGCTCTCATGAACAGGGCCCTCATAACCCTCTTGTATTGAATTGTGTTGTACTGTAGCTGTACTGTCTCCTTTTATATTGTAAAGGGCTGCACAAACTTGTGCTATATACATCCTGTATAATAATTTATTGAAAAAATTGAAACTGCAAACATTAGCAGCAAAAAAAATATGGATGAGTGATATACAGATATACTTTTATCTTGTAGTGTCTCAAAGGCTGTGTGTATGTGATCGACAATTATACAGAAGAACTTCAAAAGGGAGCTACTGTGCTTGTATTCACTTACCCTCAGGGGCCAATCTGACCTTGATAGCTGGGTTTGGGGGGAGGGCACCAAAGTACACTTTTGGAGGTATTGCCTTTAAATGCCTGTCTGTGATGCCATTGATGCAGGAAAGTTCAAGGATGCTCCTAAGCCCCCATTAATACTTGCCATTCTTTCTAACTGTCCTTGTTCAAAGTTGTACACTCAGCAGCCATATGCTCTATGCCCTAAGCTCAGAAAAGTACATGAGCTTTTTTTTTTGTTTGTTCAGGAATTTTTGGCCCATAGACTTCAATGGGAGTGCCTGTAAACCTACGATACACATGTTTTTGCGCGCGGTTTAATGCCTGAAGGAGTCCTCTCATCTATTGAACTGCTCTCCTCCCTTTTACCCAGCCCAGGAAATAAACTCCTGAAGCTTAAAAATCACCAGGGACATACTCTGCTCCGATGTGAAAGTTTGAGAAAAAAATGTATAATCGTTTCCGAAAAAATTGTCGACATAAGTGTACATTTTGATCAGAACCATAGTGAAAGTATCCTAGACATGCAATCTGTGGGAGGCTTTGCTACATAAGCCCATAACAGCTTTATCTAAGCACCAGTGGAAGTGAGTGGGCTTTGTCTTCCTGGCAGCCTGTCAGACACTGGCCAAGGCCTGATGCCAGCAGTATCTTCATCTAGCTGAGGTTAAACATCACTTCAAGGAAGCTGTGGTTATGTAAAACTCACCTCCAATTTGAATGATACACATGCGCAATACCTGAAGGTGTGGAAACCATGGGTTGCATATAGTGACAATCTGAACCTGATCACTCATTGCTCTCAACTTGATGACGCTGATGTAGCTTTCCATCATGGACCTGTGGTTGTATCCTGTCGGAGTGCCCTCCCCCTTCCCCTCTCTTTCATTCTCCCTTTCTCTTTTTTATTCCTACTAGCTGATTTTTGGCTTTGGGCCTTTGCAGGTTCTTCTCTTTTAGCTGGCTTGTACGGAATGCCCAGACCATCTTCTCCCCCTCGGTCATGTGTGGTTCTGATCACGTGATGTGCAGACCCCGCGTACTCAAGCAACTTCTTGCACTACTGCGCATCCACGTTCTGGTTTTGTTAGTTATATTGGAAGTAGTTGTCATAGCAACCGCCGTGTTTTGCACTACCTTTGTAATCATAGGCCAATCGGCCCATTTCTCTTCTCCCTTACTGTCTCAATGGCACTTATTGTCTCTGGTGATATTTGCTTAGGCTGCATGTAATCTTTTCTAAGAATTCCAATACATACTTTTGCAAAAGAAAAATTATTGTCAATATTGCTCTAGCATCTATTCTGATTTTCTTCTGATTATTATACTGAATCTCAATTTAACCAACCAGCATAGTTAAGAAATAGCCAAGCGGAAATTGAAACTGAGTAACAGCTTGTCTAGTAGTAGTTGGTCATATTATTTCTGAAGTTTAGCTGAATGTGACTAACTACTACTAGATACTGTATACCATGAAGAGGTTCACTCTCTTTAGCATTGTTACACAGTCTAATAGAAATAGGTATAGCACAATCCCTAATGATAAAATAATGAAAGTGTTACTAAACCCAGGACCCTGCATTCACTCTATCTGGTATACCATAGTACACCGAACATGGAAATGCAATTATTTTAGTAAATATAAACTGCTAAATGCTTTTTCTCTTGAGCAGTTAGAGCAGTCTTGTGACTTCTTCAGTGTTCATCAGAGCACTGGTTAATCTTGTAGGAGGAGCTTTCTATCTGCTCTAGGAGGATGCAGAACCCCTGACCTCTGTCTGGACAGCACTGATTGGTCCTGTGCTGATCACATGCACTCTCCCAAGAAAAAAAAACCTCTTTAGCAATACACACCAAACTGAGCATTTGCAGAACATCTCCACACAATATATCTTATCAGGAGATAAGAGGGGGGCACTAGAAGAAAGGGAGGATCAGAGAAGTCAGGATCAAACAGCATTTTTCCACAATGCAGAGGATTAGCCCCTTAGGTTCCACAGTGAGTATAACAAGCATGCTTTACTGTATATATAGACTGATTTTACTGTTGTGGGTTTAGTAACACTTTAAAGATGCTATAACTTTCTGCACCACCCTGGTCTGCCAGTGAGTATATCCACTGAAGCATGCATATAAAGCATGCATATACAGTGATCTACATGACTCCCACCAGAATTACAAATAACATACTTCCCTCGAAATTTGCATTGAGTAGGAAGAAATTACCACAAAATAGTCTAAGTGGCATTGTTTAAATGTGTCATCTGTGACACTGCTGGGGGTGTGGTGAAAATCAGAAGTATCCCGGTAGAGAGATGCACAAAAAAGATTTCAGAAAGTGAAATAAACTGATGGGGTTCTAACTCCAGGATGCTATAAATACTTACATTACCCATTACTGTAGAAGTGCCATTGCTGATTGTTAAAAAGTTTCTAACTGTCATACTGATTCATAGCTATCACTGCTTAGTGATCCACTGACTTGGATGGAATGCGCAGACAGGGATGTTGGAGTTCTTGACTTGCATACTTGTTCAGGTTAGTGACTCACCCAGCACCAGCATCAGGGTACCAGCCAAGCAACTAAAAGTCAGCAAAGGCAGAACCCATATAGCTATCATGACAGATTTAAAAGTATATATGTATGTTAGGTGATTCATCTAGCATAGGAGAATATTTCAAATGCTTGCACAACCTGTTGTTCTTCAGTTACCTGTCTTCTCTCAATTACATGTAGAATCCCCTTTTTCTGCTGCCATTGCTGACATGATGTCTTCTGAAGCTGCCAAATTGCAGCTTTGCAGCTGACAAAGGCAAACGTAGCTACATACTAGTGTAGTAGAACAGTAAGTGTAGGGCCATTCTATGCCTCTGATCATGCATGTTTTTTTCTATTTGATTATTTCCGTATGATAACTATACACATTAAAAGAAAATCGGACATTGTGTTCACATACAATAAAAATTTTCTAACACCCTCGGTTTTTGTCATCCGAAAAGTCGGAACCGGCTGTCGAAAGCACTATACTAACGTTCAAATAATTGGCCTCGTATTAAAGTTTTCATACAATTTTCATATTGTGTGTACGAGCCATTAGTATGACACATTTTCTGTTACTCTTTATGCTTTTAAGCATTAACATATACACTATATTGGCAAATCATTGGATTCAGATGTTCCAATCACCTCCTTGGCCACAGGTGTATAAAATCAAGCCGCTAGGCATTCAGACTGCTTCTGCAAACATTTGTGATAGAATGGGTCGCTTGCAGGAGCTCAGTGAATTTGAGTGTGGTACCGTGATAGGTTGCCACCTGTGCAATAAGTCCATCTGTGAAATGTCCTTGCTACTAAATATTCCATGGTCAAATGTTGGTGGTATCATAACAAAGTGGAAGCAACTGGGAACAACAGCAACTCAGCAATGAAGTGGTAGGCCACAGAGTGGGATCAGTGCATGCTGAAGCGCACAGTGCGCAGAAGTCGCCAACTCAACAGCTAAACACCTCCAAACTTCATTTGGCCTTCAGATTAGCACAACAGTGTGAAGAGAGCTTCATGGAATGGGTTTCCATGGCCGAGCAGCTGCATCCAAGTCTTACATTACCAAGTGTAATGCAAAGCGTCGGATGCAGTGGTCTAAAGCACACCGCCACTGGACTCTAGAGCAGTGGAGACGTGTTCTCTGGAATGATGAATTACGCTTCTCTGTCTGGCAATCTGATGGACATGTCTGAGTTTGGTGATTGTCAGGAGAACGGTACTTGCTTGACTGCATTGTTCCAAGTGTAAAGTTTGTGCAGGAGGGTTATGGTTTGGAGTTATTTTTCAGGGGTTGGGCTTGGCCCCTTAGTTCCAGTGAAGGTAACTCTTAAGGCGTCAGCATACCAAGACATTTTGGACAATTTCATGCTCCCAACTTTGTGGAAACACTTTGGGGATGGCCACTACCTATTCCAACCTGACTGGGCACCAGTGCACAAGGTCCATAAAGACTTGGATGAGCGAGTTTGGGGTGGAAGAACTTGACTGGCCTGCACAGAGTCCTGACCTCAACCCGAGAGAACACCTTTGGGATGAATTGCCTTCTCATCTGACATCAGTGCCTGACCTCACAAATGCACTTCTGGAAGAATGGGCAAACATTCCCATAGACACACTTTTAAACCTTGTAGACAGCCTTCCCTGAAGAGTTGAAGCTGTTATAGCTGCAAAGGGTGGGCCAACTCAGAATTGAACCCTGCGGACTAAAACTGGGATGCCATTAAAGTTCATGTGCATCTAAAGGCAGGCGTCCCAACACTTCAACACCTTTGGTAATATATATATATATATATATATATATATATGTGTGTGTGTGCTTTAAAGTGGTTGTAAACCTCTGACATAAAAAATGAACAGAGTGTATACTCCTATAGTGGTACTTACCTCTAAAACCAAAGCACTGAGTGTGATTGCTGCCTTGTTCCTTTGTTATCTTCATTTCTGACATGTTGTGCGAGTTCAAAAGATCGAGGGGAATGTAAGGGGAGCTCCAGCACATAGCCTGTGATTGATAGCCTCAGCTTTGCATGTTTCTCTATGAGATTGTGTAGAGGGAGGTATGTCCATTTCCTCTACTCAAGTCATAGATTCACTCAGCTCCTTACTCTGTGCTGTGCAGCGCCCCTACATCTGGAAGCTCATGAATGCTGAGTGAATTCTGAACTTTGAGCTGATGTAGAGGAGTGAGGGCCTCAGATTAACAGGTATAACTTAGGTAGGAGGATTTGTTTAATCTCACCTAGGGCTAGTCACTTCACTGCGTATATAGTATTTAGGACTTTACAATTACTGTTTTAAAGAAAAATGGCTTTTTTATTTTATCAGTTTGGTTTACTTTGATTTGTTTAAATGGTAACTCCACTTTTGTGGGAAAATATGGCAAATAAAAAAATTTGCATATACAGTTGCAACAAAAGCCATGTTACCATTTAATGTTATTAAAAATTACCTTTCCTTTTCAATCTGCAGTGCTGTAATTTTCTGTAAAGTTCAATGCAGTATGGCAAGCACAGTTGCTGTATGGAACAACCCCAGAAAAGTCATTTCTTGCTTGTGTGATTGGCTCGCTGATTTTCCCAGAAGTCTGCACTTAGATACTTTTAGGCAACCTCTGCAAAGAAAATAAAATTTTTGGGGAAATGCCCCTGAAGGATTGATCACTTCTCAAAGTATGCAGGCAATGTAACTTACCTCATCAGAGCTCTGCAAGTGCATCAGCTGTTCAATTATGGAAACATCAATCCCATAGAGAATCCGTATCCAAAATACATAGAGGAACAAACAGCTATCTGCTCCTTCAGAGGAGAAACAGATAGAAATCGGCATGAGTTTGTTGAAAAATCCTTGCAATATACATTGATTACCCAGAGGGGATTGTTTTCTTCTTAACAAAAGTGGAGTTCTTCTTTGACCTCTTCCGGCTTGCAATCCGTTTTTACCATTTGCCACCACAATGTCCATTCCTGAGAACACATTATTAAACTTTCTATCTTATAAGAACCATCAGCTGACACTTTTTATGGCTTCTAGCTCTCAATCTCTGCTGTCAGTGACAGCAGAGGTCCCCATTGAGTGGCTTCTGACTATATAATTGCCTTGTCATCTCTAATATAGTGACCACATGCAGACTGGAGGCTTTATCAACACAAATTAAAGCCTGTAGCCTGAAGATGAACACTGCCACCTTCAGGGCTCATGTACACTGCAGCTCCTAAACTGATGTTCAGGAGCTGTGCAGTTTTTTTTTTTTAGCAGCCCCTGAACGTTCCCTAATGTTTTCCTATGTGTTCATGTACACTATGTCGTTTACAGTCATTTACAGGCAGTTGAGTTTACAGTCGTTTTTTTTTAAAAACAAACGTGCATTTAAGAGTAGTTTTACAGTTAACCGTGTTTAGAAGCGTTTATGTTTAGAAGCGTTTATGTTTAGAAGCGTTTTTTAACTGTTACATGTCCAGATGCTGCCCAGAGCCATTTTTCATCATCAGAAATGCATGCAAAGTGTTTTCCATGTATTCAAATGGACCTAGTACACCAGCGCAGTCAGTTCCAGGTTTTGCGTGAAGGAAAAAATGGAAGAACGTTCCACATTATGCTCATGATGGGATCCATAGTGAATACAACCAGAAAAGACAGGTAATCTCAACACATACTGCTCTCTCTATTCATCTCAAAATGTCTGAAATAGTTAATTTTTTACTATTTTTCAGTGCATTCTGGGCATTTGGGAATGTCTCCTGAGGTTATCTTTTAACAACGCTTCTAAACGCAAACGCACATAAACGTACATAAACACGCACAACCATGGTATGCAAATGTGGCTAAACTGATGTGTTTTTAACCTACATTTTCCAGCAGTCAGTTTCTATCGTTCAGAAGAGTTTTCCAAACACCCCTTTTACATGAACCCTCAGACTGCACAGTTCATCTGCAGTGCCATCTATTTATTAATTCAGCTGTCAGATACAATTGCAGTATTAAAAAAATATTTTTTTTCTTACGTTTGTGAATTTTTCAGCCTATAATATAAACAGAACCATTTGTTTTTGTTAAAGCAGTGAACCAAAAAACATCTTGCAGGCCTCTAAAAATACATATAAAAGTTATTTTGGTATGCTACATAGTCATAGAGTTATTGTTAAGCTAACTGACATATAGATAAGTAACACAATACATGAGAAAAGGAAAAATACTGTAAATGGCTGTGAACACTGCACATAGGGTCCAATAAAAAATGAATTCCCAGAATTGAAAACTTCTGGGAATAGAAAGCTTTAGAAAGTATCAATGAACTATGAGTATGCTCACAAGCACCCTTGCAGTTCATTGAGATTTACAAGGTGTCTGCTGCAGTGGACGATGGTACTTGTAGTCTTCTCATTCACAGATTCCCAAGTTGTGCTGTTTTTTTTTTTTTAAATCTGCCAGCAGATGCTTGGAGAGGGGCGAGAGTGCTGAAAAAATAGGCATTTTTTTTTACCAAAGAACACTACATAGGTAAGTGATATTTACAAATGACACTTACCAACCTCACTTCTGGAACATGGAACTGCCATTTCTGGAATCCTTATGAAAATTCTAGTTGTTTGACTGGTATGTTGAACCTTGAGCTTTACAGAACTAGGAATCACTGGAACTCTGCCTGTTTTTTACAATTTATACTCTTATTGAGCTCAGAGAGTAAAAAATTTGCTATGCTTCTAAAGCTCCATCAGGAGACTTGTGGCACAGCAAGCCATTTTGTTGTTTATCCACCCTCCCCTCTTGTCCCCTCACAGAATGCTTTGCATTTTGTGAATCATTAACAATATACAAAGCGCTCTGTGAATGGACAGGAGACAAGAATATGCAGAGAGGATGACCTGGGCGTATGAGAGCTGCAAATCTAATGCTGGTGCACCAAAAGTATAGCAAAAGCTAATGGCGCTTAAAGAAAGTGTAATTTGTAAATAATAGGCAGCATCCAGGAGGTGTCATACACCACTTCTTTAATACTGTCTGAGTTACTGACCTGCAGCAAGTATATAGAGCAGTAAAGTAAGAGAACAGTCAGAATTACTTATCTTTGTACATGTTCTAAATCAGTGTAAGAAAATATTAAAGCAAGAGGGTCATAATGACAGCCAGGCATCTATTATCTTCAGAATAAGAGCTCAAGAATATCAGGCTCTGTGTGTTGCTCTTGAAAGGTTCTTTTCAAGTGTTTCTGCAACAGAGTACTGATGTGCTTGATTGGAAATTGTGCCTATTTTGGTTAGTATTCATTTTAGTTCCAAGTAGATATCAAGGAAAAGGAGAGAACCAGAGCTCTTTTTATTCTGAATTGTGATGCAGCTCTATGAACGTGTCTGCTAGCTGCTTCCAAATTTCAGCTTTAAACCCTGGGGCCTGTGAATGATTCTTTCAATTTTCCCACTTAAATGTTAAGGAAGGAAATTAAAGCTTTGACATTTTTAGGTCAGACTCCATAATATTCACAAAATGATGCCTAGTCTACAAAGTATCTCACCGCTGACATTTTAGTGAATTCTGATCTTATAATGGCTTCATGCGTCGGAAAGAGATCATGTTTTTATGACACACGTTGACGCACAAGTAAAACCAGTTCACAGCAATGTCTTTTTAACATACAAGCTTCTCTGTTATTAAATTATATTCCCTTCAGTTCTTTCTGAATAGACTTCACTGACTTCTGCTCCTCTATACTGTATATACAGTTGTTAAACGTGTACCAGTCACCCACATACCACGAAGGCAGCCATTCTGAGTGCAATATCCAGCCTAGCCATCCGCTACCAGCAAATTATATATGTGATGTGCAGGGCTATCATTAGCTCCAGTAGAATTGCTACATTACCCTGATTATATTTTGAACCCTAAAGTAGCTGCCTTCAAATTATTCTTGCTGTAATTGAAGTGTTGTACTCTTTGATATAAGGAGCTGTTCAAAACTTTAAATATATTTAATTGGCACAAACATTATCTATTTTCTTTGTAGTAGTAAGCTAATATGTAGTGCATAACTTGACACCCCATAATAAATTATGTTTGTGCCCACCCATTTCAGCAATTCATGTTACAGGACAAAAGACAGATTCTGCAAGAGAAACAAATCTAAGTGTTTGATCCTGATGATTCAGCATCCTGAGATCAAAGCTTCAACTTTATTTAAGTTACTGAGCATGGACAAAAACACAAAAATGGGCATTACTGAGGAGATCACAGCTGCAAGTGGGCATTCTGGCTTAAAGTGGGTGATCTTAGTGGGACTGGCTGGAAAGAGGGCATGATCTGGGTGGCCACCCAGGAGGAGAATGTGATATATGTAGGCTATGGATGACAGTGTTCACAGTGGAAAAAAGATATTGGCAAGTATGACAATCGGATGCAGTTTTTATTTATTCACAAAAGCAGAGTGATTTTTCTTGTTTGGACCTACTCACACTTAGATACGAAGAAGAAAGGCTGGGCCTAATTGCTATTTCTTTTCCATATTTCAAAATTAGCTTGTTAATATTAAATACACGTTTAAAATACAAATAATGAAACTGTTAATTCTGCCAAAATATCTGCTGTTCTGTATAGCCAGCCTCGTGATCCAGACAACCCTACAGAAAAGCACAATCAGATTTGAGACCTCATTATTTTTCCAGTGTAGTTAGAGGAACTATGTAGAATTATTTATATTGTTAATAAAAATATATCCTTTAGCCAGGTGAAATATTACATATGTGTGATTCATACTTATGATTTCCATACAAGAAGTAGTGATCTAGGATCATTTTCACATGTTTACCAGACCATTCCTAACTGCTTTAATAATATCGCTGTGATGTTTACAGAGTGTGATCTGGAGGATGTGTAACTCTTGTGGTAGATGCAATTTTCAACTGAGTTCTTGCCAGTCGGTTCTTTACTTAAGGGTATGGTAGCCTTTATTAAAAAGACAAAAGTAAAACAAAAGTCTAACACGGATTGCCCATGCAGGGGTTCTTCTCCAGCCAAATACAAATGACAGCAACAAAAATGCCAAGTCATCTGGCTATGCTGTGGCAGCACGACACCTGCTAGTACACCTGGCGTTTTCTAAGCTCAGTTAGCCTCAGTTTGCAGTACCTCACTGAACAGCCCTACTCCTGGCCACAAACAGGGTTCTTCAGCCCGCCTTGGTTCACTCACTCCCTCAGAAACCTCCAGACTTCCTCCAGACTTCCTCCATCCTTCCCACACCTGCTAATCATCTCAATTTTCTCAGCCTCCCAGACCCTCTTTTGGTCTCCTAGGCCAAGCTTAACTGTCCCAGTTTTTCCAGTCCTTTGACAAGAAATCCCCCACACAAGGGATGCAGTTTCTGATAGGCACCACCAGGTCTCCTGACAGGGGTCTGTCTAAACAGGGCAGAAACTGCAGCTCCACCTTCAAGGCTAGATTCACACCTATAGAACTATACAGAAGAAAAAAGAGGGAATATATAAGGGAGACACTGACTGCCTTATCACTAAATTAGTGTTGCTGTCAAAACCATAATCAATAACGTACAGAACAGTAGGTAAAACCCCCTCTATGAGACAAATGGTTAATCCGACAGCAAACAAGGCTTGGATCAGAGAGTGTAATTAAAAAGTTATTTTAATTTTATTCATGGCAAAAAATTGCAATACATAAAAGCTAGTGGTAATGCACAGTGCTCAATTGCCACAATGTGTACAAAAACATACAAATAATATTAAAAACAATGTCAAGATGGAGACATCAGGACGTCACATAGAATGTGTGCATATAGCCCCTGCCAGGTGCTTATCACAAAGGTAAGTGGGCATAGCTAGCGATAGCAATTAAAAGTAGCACTGCAGGGCACATATGCACTCATACCCCAGGGCTCATAAATTATCGATGGTTTAAATAATAATGGTATCCATAGAGGAAGGTAATCCCTGAGTTGTTGTATAACACCGGGACTAGGGAAGGCTGACCCTGTGTTGTCAGCTTATAGCCTAATGATGTTTGTTTTGGGTGATGAGATTGATCAAGAGATCCGAACAGCGTTTCAAAAGGATCCATCCCAATGTAAAAGTAGTGAGGTAGAAATCCGTGAGAGGTTTAAGGAACACAAAAAAACTTCTAATAAAACAGCTAAATAGGAAGTGGTATGTCTCTTTTTTGGAAACCTGTATTGATTGTAAAACAATCCCTAGAGGGTTTAGGGATAAGGTGGTACCAGCTGAACATCTCCATAATGAGAGGTTTCTCTCAAAATGGAAAACACTATGTATTAATCATGGCATAGTGGTGATGGGACTAATTGTAGATGAGGAAAGAACTCAACTAGAGGAACTAACTAAAGTGATTGAGGAAAGCTCCCTTTGGCTTTGAACTTTCGAGAATACTGAGGAATTTCAGAGAAACAATGAACTCCTTAAAAAGGAAATTGAACGAACACAACGTAGTTTAAAAGTCACAAAACAATCTCATTTCTGTAGGGATCTCAAAGACTGGGAGATTGGAGAGATCTTTGATCTGACAATTAGACATGAACGGAGCAGATCAAGGAGAAAGGGACCACGTTCTACATCTAGATCAGGAGGTGACATAACACCTAGTGATACGGATGATGATACTACCCCAAAAACAGTGACTTTTGTTGACCCAGAGGGGGGAGGGAATGCAGCCGAGAGGTCCCTAGAATCCCCCAAGGGACGAAGAGAACAAGTAACGGAAAAGGGGAAGCTAAAAGGAAAGTCTATACAGGACAGAAAGACATGAGCCAGGAATCAGCGAAAGGAGAAATAGATGATGACCCGGGGTCTCTTACTGAGGACAGAATGGTTATTAACTTATCTGACTTTCTCCTAGCCTCGAGACACATAAGAGTTTTACAAAAGGGTATGCTATTTTCTCCAACCAGCAATATGGATGACTTTACAAGGACATTACACTTTTCTTACATAAAGTATTTTTTAGACAACTACATACCCACAAAAACCCAATGTTAGATCTGCATCCTCGTTATGAGGATCAGGATAATGTAACGTTGGATACACTAATTCCCTTGCTGGAGTAGAATGAAGGCATAAATTAATATACTACCATTCCCAAGAGAAAGGATAATTGGGATATTAGATCAACCAAAATGCCACCCTTGAGCAAAAATAAATGGCTGAGCCTGTTCTTAGATTTGGTACAGAAAGATCTAAAAATGATTGACTGGACCACAGGGAACCATGACAACCCAGTCCCAGAGGAACGTAAAGCATTGCTAGAACTAAGAGAAGCGAAACACCTTCTAATTAAGAGGAGTTATAAAGGGAGAAATGTTGTTCTCCTGAGTGAGACAACTTATTTAAAGGAAATAAAGCGAAGACTGGAAGACTACATGACCTATAAACTTCTGGAAATTAACCCCTTTCCAGCTCTAGCCAATACACTTAATGATAAGATGGAGATGGCTAAGGAAGCTGCCCTACTAACTAATCGCAAGTTTAATTACCTAAAACTGCAGGACTATAACATACCAACCTTTTACATAATACCAAAGGTATATAAGAATTTGACCAGCCCCCCCCCCCCCCCCCCCCCAGGAAGACCAATTGTCTCCACAGTTAAGGGACACTTGAAAGAGTTGGAAAATACCTTGATCTTCTGTTAAAGGATATGGTATGTCAATTGAGGTCATTTGTACAGGATACTAGAGATGTTTTAGGTCGACTGGCCAAGCTAAAAGTGGAAGAGGACCTATGGTTGATAGGGATAGATGTTGAATCACTCTATACATCATTTCCCATCAATGTGGATTAGAAGCTGTCGTGTTCTTTCTGAATCATTATTTCCCGGAAATGGGTCATCAAAATTAATTTATTTTGGACCTCTTTGAATTCGCTTTAAGTCATTTCTTCCAATTTTCTGGGAGATACTACCAACAGATACGTGGTCCCTGTATGGGTGCCCCCTCGGCTCCTGCCTATTCATGCCTCCATCTAGGCATGTGGGAGGAACAGGATGTTCATACCTCATCGATGCACCAATTCCACGTTCACGCGTGGCTAAGGTACATCGGTGATGTATTTGTTCTTTGGAAAGGGGGTATTGGGATCTTCTGCCAATTTACGGAATACCTAAATCAAAATGACAGAAATATTCATCTGGCCTATATATTTGACAGTAGACAAATCTCCTTTCTGGACCTCTCTATATCTATAGAAGAGTGTTGACTAGTGACTTATACACATCGTAAGGATACGGCAGCAAACACTTTACTACAAGCTGATAGTAACCATCCTCCTTGGCTAAAAAACGGGATGCCTATAGGCCAATTTCTTCGTATTAAGCTAAATTGTATGAAAAAAACTGATTATAAAAGAGGCTAGGGACCTATATGCCCATTTTTGGGAACAGTGATATTCACATAGACAACTACGTAGAGCTAAAAGAAAGACTAACTATGATAGGAATAGCCTCCTAGTCAAAAAATCATTGCAAGGACAATCAAATCCTGATGGTCCAGTTAGACTAATCACCTCATTTGGTTCCCAATGGGACAAGGTAAGAGGAATTCTCCAAAAGCATTGGGGTATACTCTGTAACAGCCCTGGGCTAGAAACCATTGTGGGGGAATCCACACAGATGGTAGCTAGAAGGGCACAGAACCTTGGAGACATTTTGATCCACTTTGAATTTATTAAGACTTTTTCCAGTGACTGGCTCTCTGAACACCACAGGACTAGGGGTATGTTCCCATGTGGGAGATGCTAAATTTGTCAATATGTGGATCGAACTAATGTCTTCAGGGATTATATGAATTAAAAAAGCTTCCAAGTTAGAGACTTAATTAATTGCTGTACAACTAGGGTAATCTATATGATCACCTGCCCCTGCGAAAAAATGTATATCGGTATATGGGGTATGTTCCCATGTGGGAGATGCCAAATTTGTCAATATGAGGCTCAAACTAATGTTTTCAGGGATTATATGAATTAAAAAAGCTTCCAAATTAGAGACTTAATTAATTGCTGTACAACTAGGGTAATCTATATGATCATCTGCCCCTGCGAAAAAATCTATATCCGTAAGACCAAGAGACAACTAACATTTAGGATAGATGAACACATACGGGAAATTAAAGATAAGGACCCAACAAATTTGGAGAAGCCACTTGCCAAACACTTCAGGAAATTCCATGGAGGTAGTCCAGAGGGAATGACGATCATGGGGATTTTTGCATTAAAGAGAAAAACAGCGCCTCTGAGTGTAGACTGTTAAAAGTATTTAATGGTGAACATGATTAAAACCACTCACATGTAGATGGTAAAGATAAGGCTCATAAGGGGTTAACAATGCACAAAGCCATGTGATGATCTAAAGCAGAGAACAAGAGTGCCGGCTGGACAGCAGGGAGTGCTGGAGAGATGTCAGAGGAGCCTGTGGTGTGACCCTGGAAAGTCTTTTAGGACTTCGGCTGGACAGCAAGAACCGCTGAAGCACTGCGAGATGGAGCCTGGAAGGAAAAGCCTGGCAGTTTTCTCTGCACTCCGGAGCAGTGGTGATGGCGTGTGACGTCATAAGCATGCAACGCGTTTCTGAGCATGCGCAGGATCGGAGGACCGGCACGCTCCCTTCTCACCATTATAAGGGGTGCACACACTCTGCTGGTTTTCCACAAAATCCAAAAACCAGGTTGGATATTTCTTCCTTCCAAAGGCACTTTGAAATCTCCAAACTACGGAGACCCATCCAGAAATATCAAAATCCAGAGACAGCTGCAAAAGCAGTTTTCTGCACTCAGTATCAACTTTTCATACTCCCACACTCAGAAAACCAGCTAACCCTCTGTCCTTTTCCTGACCATTTCCACAGTGGCAGAGGGTTGCACTGTCAGAAGAGCTAAAGCTCAAATTATACACACAGCTGAATGCTGCAAAGGAGTAAATTCTGCTGCCTCCTTCCCTGCTCTTTGAAGCTCTGCAATTATGTACTGCTTTTTTTTGTCATGTGTGCACCCTGTGGTCAATGTTTATTTTTAAAATACATATTTATTAAAATTATACATTGCATGGGCTTCACTTAAATTTTAGTTTTTAGGAACAAACAAGCAGACATAACTACAAGTTTCCCCAAAAAAAAGAGAAATCTGTATTTTGTGGAGTATTTTTCTTCTGTTATGTTTTCCTACATTTACAACAAATTCTTCATTTAACAAAATTATTCAGTTATGCATCTGACATATTTTCAGTTATGGCAGGCTCCTGAACTGTCAGATATTTTTAGTTTGTGATATTTATAGCATCTCAGTGTGAGTCAACTCGTTATTTAAGGAATACATGTGATTTTAAACATTTTTGCTTATTTGCATAGTGGTGTGCCACATTATGTGTTACACCAAATCTCACCTGCAACTGTGTGAATGTTTCTATATGTCAGTGTCTATACTGGCCTGTGAGAAGAGGCATTTATATAATTGATATCGTTGTGTAGGATGTCACTATGTAAAGAATAGGTGTACGCAAAGTTACTTCTTTATCTTTTACATTTCCTTGCATAAATCATGTAAACCGATGCTCATGCAGCTCTGCTTTTCACCAACACATTAGTGCACGAGTTACTGGGCAATATAGAGATATTCTCCATTTCTCAGCAGGGCTTTCTTTGATTTCTAAGATATGGTGGCGCCAACCACGACACACAGTTTCCATATAGGCTATTTCCAACCATAATGTTCTGTTTACAGCAGCCATAAACTAGGATTTAGATATGAAATGGATGAATGTTTTGTCAGGGTCACTTGACTCTATAAACAAATTATCAAGTTATCTATTTTCCTCATAGACCCATAGAAGGTGTGCAGCATATGAAACTCCAGATTGGGTCCATTAATTTATTTAAAGTGGTGAACCAATTAAATAGATTACCTTGCTTTATACTTTATGTGCAAGTTTATAACCTGCATATTTTTCCAGCGAAATATCCCATTCTGACAACATCTGATTTTGCATGTTCTTCCTGTGTTTGCATGGGTTTCCTCCGGGTACTCTGGTTACTTTCCATGCTCCAAAGACATGCTGGTAGGTTAACTCTCTCCTGTCTAAACTTGCCCTTATATATGTATGTATGTGAAATAGGGACCTTTAAATGTAAGCTCCTTGAGGGCAGGGAATAATATGAATGTACAGTAATGGGCTGCGTAAAATGTTGGTGTTATTTAAATACCTATAATAAGAAAATACTAGGGATGCACCAATAATATTTTTATGGGTACTCATACTCGTGAAAATACTCGTGATACCTTAATCAATACTTTGCGCATAGTTCACATAGGAATGGTGCGGGAAACCTTCCTGCAGGCATCCCATGTGACGATGCTGACCAATCATGTGCTGTCTAGCCCAAACTCATCGCTGCAAGAAGAGGACCTACCACTGAGACTCAGCAGGGGATGCCTGCCAGTAGCTTGGTAGCAGGTTACCCAGGGCTGTGACCTGACAATGCTTCTCATTGTGTATGACCCTGGCTTGCCCTGACTACATCTCTGACTCTAGTAGTTACCTGCTACCAAGCTACCGTCACACATGCTTCTTTGAGCCTTGTACCTCTGTCACCACCTTCAGGGGAGTTTGGACCAGAGCCGTAAGGGAAGCCCTCTCATGAGCTTGGCCTACAACCAATGTACGTGACATGTCCCAGTTTTCTGAGTGTAGCCAGGCTGATCTGGCTATCCCTGCTGCTGATTCCTGATAGGTAGGCATGGCAGAACTTTGGGCAAACTGGTTGCTGACTAAAGGCACACTGGACACATCATATAATCCTGTACAGGCTGGGGCCTTGTTACTTCTACTTTGAAGGAAGGGGGTTAGCGTTGTCTTCATGTTCAAGTAAGCCAAAAAAAAGCTGTAACTGGCATGATCTTCAGGCAAGAACTAGGAAAATGTAGCTCACACATCTAATATAATATATATGCAATATATGCAAACTACAGTATATTCCCAAATGCCTGCTGCAACACCTATTTTATCTTGATTTTTGGTTTACATACACTTACATACATACCAAAGAAACAGGCAGAGAGAGGTCCACTAGCAGGCTGAGGTCAGAACCAGGAAAGCAGGCAGAGAATACTCAGAGGTAAGCCAAGGTCATTATCCAAATCCACAGAGCAAGGTCAGGAACTAGCTGGGTCAGCAACAGGTGATCAGTCAGCATAAGCAGGAACACAGATCACGGGGGAGATGAAGAACATCCAGTGATTAGCACACACCAGGGTCTCCTTTAAATAGGCAGCTTGGCGCAAATGCACGTGGACGTGCGTGTCAATGCACCTTGCCGCACAGAGATGCGTCTACGTGTCAGTGCATGTTGGATATTGGCCTGAGCTAGTTTGTGTGCTGATACATATGCATGAGCATTTGCTGCATGGGAATTAGCATTAGCTGCACGAGAATGAGCATTAGCTGTAGTATTAACATTAGCTGTGCTAGTTAATTATTATACCTATAAATGTAGCGCTTCTTATTACCACAATACTATATAAATATATATATATATATACCGTATATAACACTTTCTGTGATACCACACACCATAAATTCAAAATTATAAATAAAAAAATTTCATAAAGTGACAGTGATATAAAATCAAAATTAATATTGTGAAAAAATGTTTGAATTTTACATAATAGTCCCATCAATCAATAGATAGTCCAATATTAGTGATAAAGTGATCATAAATCATCAATTTGTGATTTTCCATGAATCCTCCAACCAATAAAGATGTACGCTCACCTCCTTCTATGCCTAAAACTAGGCTATACACGCTTGTGGTTCACCAAACCTGGAACCTGCCAGCATAATTGCAGTATGGAATGGATGTTAGGTCCTTCCTTATGGATTAATACGGCTATCCCCTTATGAGCTGTATATACCCGCAGGGATTAATCCCTCCTTCAGCTGTTATAGATCACTTGCTGTTACTCCTCTTTATTCGTTCCTCAGCACACAAAGAGAAAGTGGAGACATAGTGCTTTATCCTTAAAATAAAGTATTTTATTCCCAAAATCCAAGTATATTACACTCACATTTAAAATATATAAAAAACGCTCAGTGTCATAAAAGCCTGTGCCAGCCGCCGAGGCATGTACTTGCCGTCTGACGTTTGCTCTCTCTCCTTCCGAGGATGTCGTAGCCCCACCCCTACGTGTTACGCCATAGGTCACGTGGCTTCATCAGGAGGTTGTGATAGCAAGGGAACACTGGAGGTGTAGGGGGCAGATGGGAAGTGGGAACAAAACTAGGAAAAAATAACAAGGGAGCACAGGAACAAGGCAGCAGGGTACTGGGTACAAGTTACAGGGCAGGAGCAAGCTCGGGATAACTGACAACAAGATCTGGCAGCAGCAAAGCAAAAAAATGAAGCAAAATGACACTAAAATGGAGGACCTAAATACCCTCCCAGCAGCCAGCATCAGGTGGAAACTGATTACTGGAATCTGCTGACTTCTAGGAGACACTTGCTAGTGGACACTGGAATTACAACCCTCTGCTCAGGTAATCACAGTGCCACCGGCAAGTGATCCAGGTCCTGATACTACCACTGTGTCTTGTAATGCTTGATGGATAGGAGTTTTTATCAGCCTCGATGCCCACAGCCTTGGCCTTGCACACACAAAAGGTATGCTACAGTACACACATGAGCTTTGGTAAACATCAGAAAGAAAGTATTTAACCAAGTTTTCATGTGTTGAACCATTGGAACAGGTTACGTTTGTCTGATATCCAGTAAGTTTTAAGTGCTGGGTTAAAATCTAATTTAATGAGCAGTTGCCCCAGATCTCCTCAATCCATCTACCAGGGCATGCCCATGTCAAATAATCAATGTATTTTGGTGAATATCTGTATACTTTGTCCTAGTCTAAACAAACTGAAGAACGTTTCCAGCTAATCAACTGGATATCATGCTCTAATCTTTTTGTCATTTAAATTGGTCAGAAATACCTATATTAAATGACTCTAAGCATAGGTGCTCTTTAGTGAGAAACTCCAGTAAAGGAAAAAAAGCATCCAAGAGGCACTGGGACTTTGATTTTTGTTTGCTGAAGCCAGTGACAATAAAAAATATTTAGAGAGCTCATTGACTATAGTTTAGCTGTTTGCAACAGACAAGACTACTCTTCAGTGGGTACCCAGCAGATTACCAGCAAAAAATGTACCAATAGAATAAGACCAAAAAGAGGAGACCAAATTGATTTATTGGTTTACAGTAAAAGACACTGAACATATTTCATGGGCTAAAAAACACTCCTCCTTCATCAGGGCTTCAGCTAAAGTCAGACATTTTAACGAATTCCAAATACAGCTTTCCAGTTTAAGTCAATGTAAGGAAGTTACCTGCTGGACCAGGTGAGTTAATAGCCAGCAGCATGTGTGAGAACAAATGAGAAACTGACACTTGATCCAGCTAAAGAAGAATGGAAGTCCCTTTTTCACAGGTGCCTTGTAACTATTTTCACAATACCTACAGTTTCTCATCAAAAAATTTTCAATCTTGAGAATGAGATTTTGCACTTTTGATATTATGATGCTCCCTTCAAATTACAACTGCCTTGATCATTTGAAAATGAATAATATTTTTGTGAAATAAATGTGTCTCAGTGTTGTGAAATACTTCATCCAACAAGTGAAATACTGACTGTATTATGAGCACTGATAAATTTATTTGTCCTTTACACATACATTGTTGTTGGCATCAGAAAATCTTTAACATGGTGGTATTCAAAAATTTCTTTACATTTTTAAAGCAAAGTGAACTTTACCTTGGCAGCATATATGGGTATGCCAGGGTATGGAGGAATAAGGGATTACTTTACATAGTGATTAGCCCTTGTGCGGTTACATGGGGGAAGTAAACTCCAATGGAAGTAAGGAAAGTAAGCTCCAATGGAAGCAAATTAGAGCTGTCTTTTTTAAAGCATATGTCAAATCAAAACAATTTTTTTAGATAGGCTAGCATTAAAACCTTCTAAAGTGAACAGAATTCTCATCACAGAAAGCTGCCATATGAGCAAGTGTCCCCATTGGAGGACTTTCCCTATTTGCACCCCTTTAAGTCATACCCATTGTTTAGTACAATGTAAATCACGCTCACTTTATCTATGTGCGCCACATTTTTTTTCCCCTAGTTCTAGGGCCCAATTTATGAGCCTGCAGTCAGACCCACTGATTTCATAAAACACCCCCACCATGTATATTTGTGATGCAACAGAGAGGAAACGGTGAGGCAAGGATTGTGACCATAGGGAGTCAGTAGGGACAAGCTAGATGAATGAATGAGGGGAATCAATCAGCCATGACACTATAAACTGCAGTTACAACATGTGAGCCCATCATTACACGGTACAGTCAGGTCCATAAATATTGGGACATCGACACAATTCTAACATTTTTGGCTCTATACACCACCACAATGGATTTAAAATGAAACGAACAACATGTGCTTTAACTGCAGACTGTCAGCTTTAATTTGAGGGTATTTACATCCAAATCAGGTGAACAGTGTAGGAATTACAACAGTTTGCATATGTGCCTCCCACTTGTTAAGGGACCAAAAGTAATGGGACAGAATAATAATCATAAATCAAACTTTCACTTTTTATTACTTGGTTGCAAATCCTTTGCAGTCAATTACAGCCTGAAGTCTGGAATGCATAGACATCACCAGACGCTGGGTTTCATCCCTGGTGATGCTCTGCCAGTCCTCTACTGCAACTGTCTTCAGTTCCTGCTTGTTCTTGGGGCGGCATTTTCCCTTCAGTTTTGTCTTCAGCAAGTGAAATGCATGCTCAATCGGATTCAGGTCAGGTGATTGACTTGGCCATTGCATAACATTCCACTTCTTTCCCTTAAAAAACTCTTTGGTTGCTTTTGCAGTATGCTTTGGGTCATTGTCCATCTGCACTGTGAAGTGGCATCCAATGAGTTCTGAAGCATTTGGCTGAATATGAGCAGATAATATTGCCCGAAACACTTCAGAATTCATCCTGCTGCTTTTGCCAGCAGTCACATCGTCAATAGATACAAGAGAACCAGTTCCATTGGCAGCCATACATGCCCATGCCATGACACTACCACCACCATGCTTCGCTGATGAGGTGGTATGCTTAGGATCATGAGCAGTTCCTTTCCTTCTCCATACTCTTCTCTTCCCATCACTCTGGTACAAGTTGATCTTCTCTCTACAAGTTGGTCTCATCTGTCCATAGGATGTTGTTCCAAAACTGTGAAGGCTTTTTTAGATGTCGTTTGGCAAACTCTAATCTGGCCTTCCTGTTTTTGAGGCTCACCAATGGTTTACATCTTGTGGTGAACCCTCTGTATTCACTCTGGTGAAGTCTTCTCTTGATTGTTGACTTTGACACACATACACCTACCTCCTGGAGAGTGTTCTTGATCTGGCCAACTGTTGTGAAGGGTGTTTTCTTCACCAGGGAAAGAATTCTTCGGTCATCCACCACAGTTGTTTTCTGTGGTCTTCCGGGTCTTTTGATGTTGCTGAGCTCACCGGTGCGTTCCTTCTTTTTAAGAATTCTCCAAACCGTTGTTTTGGCTACGCCTAATGTTTTTGCTATCTCTCTGATGGGCTTGTTTTGTTTTTTCAGCCTAATGATGGCTTGCTTCACTGATAGTGACAGCTCTTTGGATCTCATCTTGAGAGTTGACAGCAACAGATTCCAAATGCAAATAGCACACTTGAAATGAACTCTGGACCTTTTATCTGCTCATTGTAAGTGGGATAATGAGGGAATAACACACACCTGGCCATGGAACAGCTGAGAAGCCAATTGTCCCATTACTTTTGGTCCCTTAACAAGTGGGAGGCACATATGGAAACTGTTGTAATTTCTACACCGTTCACCTGATTTGGATGTAAATACCCTCAAATTAAAGCTGACAATCTGCAGTTAAAGCACATCTTGTTTGTTTCATTTCGAATCCATTGTGGTGGTGTATAGAGCCAAAAATTTTAGAATTGTGTTGATGTCCCAATATTTATGGACCTGACTGTAAGTCAAGCAAGTGACACAGGGATATAACTATACTAATAGGAGGAGATCAGCTATCGGGAAAGCTTAGAGGAACTGAATTTATTTTCTTTTGAGAAGAGGAGATTAAAGGGCGATACGATCAACATGTATAAATACATCAGTGGTTCATATAGTGAACTCAGTGTAGAGCTATTCACCCTAAGGTCAACACAGAGGACAAGGGGGCACTCTTTACGTCTGGAGGAAAAGAAATTTAATCTCCAAACACAGAAAGGTTTCTTCATAGTAAGAGCTGTGAAAATGTGGAATAGACTCCCTCAAGAGTTGGTTCTGGCCAGCTCAGTGGATTGCTTTAAAAAAGGCCTGGATTCTTTCTTAGATACACAGAATACTAACATTTATAGGTAAAGTTGATCCAGGGAATTGCCTCTTGGGGGATCAGGAAGGAATTTTTTTCCCAGCAAGAGCAAATTGGATCATGCTTTGCTGGTTTTTTTTTGCCTTCCTCTGGATCAACTGTGGGTATAGGATTATAACTTTTTTTTCTATGGTTGAACTGGATGAACTTTTGTCTTTTTTCAGTCAGACTAACTATGTAACTAATGCCTAGTTAAAACAAAAAAACATTTGAAAGTGTACAATGCCTTTAACATGGACTTCTCAGATTGTTGTACAGTCTACTGAAAGTACTGATGACAGTAATAGTCAGCATAATGGAGGCCTTTTTAGGCTTATCCTTCATGTGCAAAGTAGAAATTTGGAATTTCCCACAGCCTTGTTAGCTTCAAATTGGTTTCATTGTGGTCATGGTGCATTTAAGCACAACAAAACAGCTTAAAGAACAGTAAATTAATTTGGATTTTGGAACAGTGTGCCAAATTGTATAAAGCATTGGTCCACCTAGAAATGACCTTTTAGCTAAACTACCTGACAATTAATTTTATTCCTCTGGGACTCTATTGAGTGATCATTATAATGGGTGTCATCCTCTCCCTGCTAGAATGTTATTTTATAGAATTATTATAGAAATTGAGAATGCAGCAGAAAAGGCTGGAACTCAAAAAATGTGGGTTAGAACAGTCTTGACTTTTGGCAGGGAGATCTCTCTGTTGGAGTATTCAAGACCTTTAGGCATCATTCACACAGGGTATATGAGTTTACACAGGATCTGTTTGTCCATATACTGTATGTATGTAACATTTGTGGTAACATTTACTTTTGTACAATATGAATGTACCCTATTGGCCACGCCGCTGCTGGGAGCCGATATGTTAATATCAAACTTGACATTTTCATGTTGGACCTCAAGGAGTCATTCATGTGGTGTCACATGCATAGAATAACCTTGATCAATTTTGAATGACAAAAGGCCGAGGTCATTCATATGCATATGCACTACCACCACATGAAGGACTCATTGGATGCCCATGTGCATGAGTCCTTAAGAAGCCAGGGAATATCTCCACCAACAACTTTCACCTATCCCTAATACATTACTTTTGAATGGACTGACCATATGATATAGATGGATCAACAGTACAGATTTGCATTCGTTAAAATGAATGCAGACTATCCTTAAAATGTCTCTTTTTACATTTACCCAGTGACACCATTTTGTGATAACCCAGCTTTACCCCCCACTAGGCATAATAAATGTCTGTTTGAGATTTGGACTAAATCATCTCATTGCCGATTGCTACAAGTGCAACAGTATGACACACAGCAGACCATATGTATTAACCAAAGGCCTGGTTGGCTAGCATACAAACAGTTCACATCATTCTTAAACACCACACCAGAGAAAATTAAACTAAATTAAACCTCTTGCAATCTTAAGTTGATTGATTCGATTGATCCCTTCAGAACTACAGTACCTAAATTATTATTTATTTATTTCAGGTACTTATATAGCGCCGTCAATTTACGTAGCGCTTTATATATATATCGTACATTCACATCAGTCGCTAACCCTCAAGGGGCGTACAATCTAAGGTCCCTAACTCACATTCATACATACACATACTAGGGACTATTTAGACAGGAGCCAATTAACCTACCAGCATGTCTTTGGAGTGTAGGAGGAAACCAGAGTATCCGGAGGAAACCCACGCAGGCACAGGGAGAACATGCAAACTCCAGGCAGGAGGTGCCGTGGCTGGGATTTGAACCAACGACCCTAGTACTGCCAGGCGGAAGTGAAATATACTACAACCTGGAAAAAAGAAATCAGGAACCCATAAATTGTCTGTAGCAAGCAAAGCTCAAGAGAAAAATTATAATATTCTCATCTGCTGATACAGATGCCTGGTCTTCCTCCATAGTTTTTACCCTTCAGTGCCTGATAGTTTCTGGCGATGCCAATTGGCAGCTGGAAACATCAATGAATTATGGGCCCACATCCTATAGATTTATGCTGGGGAGACAGATACTGTGATACCAAATACTCCCATGGTTACCATATTGTCTATTATCCCTGACCTGGCACTACAGGTCTGTTAAGAAAGATATATTATGCCACTTTCTCACTGCTGCATTAGCGGTCATCCCTCAACACTGAGAATCGTCACAGAAACACTCCATAGCTGAATAGGTTACAGAATTAGATATAATTGTGCATCTCAAACATTTGTTCACCACCTTTATCTGAGACTCTTGGACAATCTTTCGACATATTTAAGAGTTTAGAGATTTATGAGCCAGTTGATGTAGCTGATGTCATCGTTTTGGACCCTTTTTTTCTCCCCCACCCCCATGTACATCCCTAATGCTAATTTTCTTCTCTTTTTTTCTATTTTCTATCTTTCCTCTCATATGTTTCAGAATTCATGTTTATCTTGTAAGTTATGACAGGGTTACGCCATTACATTGTTTCTATCACTTTACACAGAAGTTTTTTTCATTACAATTATGCTAATGGTTTGGTAACATGAACCCTCCATTCTCCTATTGTTCTGGCCACTCAGTGCTGCAATCTCATCCTCTCACATTTGGTATCTGAAAGAAACGTTTTTCTATTCTTCTATCCTGCGATAAGATTATTGTCACAAATCCTTGTTCTTCTGTATTGAAAACATTTTGCCATGCTTTTGTTACAATAAGTCAAGCTTTAAAATAAGGCTTTTATGTACACTGAGATGTGAAAAACTATTTACAGTAAAAAAAAATAAATGCAGACTGGTCTGTCCTGAAGCTGCGTTTCAGTTGACACTGCAGTCCAATCGTCACTTCTGTTAAAATGCTGGGTGGGTTCATCATTCTGAGAGAGGGCCCAACAAAAGTGCTAGTGCGGCAAATAATACACAAGAATCAATGCAAGTGATTACCCCTAAGCAAGAGATGTTAAGTCCTTTGATGTTCAATTGAAAATATGACCTTTCTAGCTGGATTAGGGGTTTGTTTTAAAGAAAAATATATTTTAAATACCTGAACCTACAATACACAAAGGCTACATTGCTCTGATCTTGTCACTCTCTAGATACTGGAATTAAAGCAACTCATGATATAAAGCTTTTTCATTTTCTAATGTGTGCAGCAAAAATGAAATCCTCAATTGGATTTTGGCCATTACAGACCTATTTATTAATGGCTTGGTGAGTGTAGCAGTAGAAACAATAGCCTTTGTTTTAATTTTCAATAGAACGGGAAAGAGTTTAAAGCTCCTTTATGCTTTTATTGTTGTCTATGGCTTTGCTGGGAAGGAGGCTCCCCTCACTTTATTACTGTGACATCCTGGGCAAGAAATTATATGAGGTTTAGTGGGATTGCACAAACAGCATTTCTTCCAAACAAGGATTCTTGTGGCTCTCTCTTTTCCCATTGGAGAGCTTTCCCATATATTACTGCTTATATGACCCCTGTCAACACGGTAGGAAGTGAGGGCAAATCAGCCTAGAAGGGACATAGTAAAATCTTACAGAGGTTTTAGACCTTCCCACCATACCCAGAGCAAAAAAAGGATTGGCTGGAGTTGGGTTTTATTTATAAATTTTGTACATATTTTTACAATGGGATTACATTTTGTTAATTATGTGCATATACATTCAGGCATCTGAATTAAAATAGATGTATTTATATAAGTATACATATTTATACAAATCTCACTCCATACTCATACTCCTAGACCTTTCTGCTGCCTTTGGCACAGTCGAATAACCGCTCCTCTTCAGTAAACTCCACTCCATTGGCCTCCATGACTCAGTTCTCCTGGTAGTGTCACATACAACAACTCCTCCTCCGCTCCTCTCCCTCTTACGTTTGGGGTACTCCAAGGCTCTGTCCTTGGGTCCCTCTTTTTCTCTCCCTACACCTCCTCCCTGGGCCAATTGATAACCTCCCATGGCTTCCAATACCACCTCTATGCTGATGACACCCAGATCTATCTCTCCACTCCCCAGCTAACCCCCTCAATCTCTTCACGTATCATAGATCTACTAAGCGACATATCAGCATGGATGTCACACCACTACGTAAAACTCAATCTTTCCAAAACTGAGCTTGTAATATTTCTTCCTTCCCGATCCCCCACTCATGATTTTACCATTAAGATCAACAGCACAACCATTGGTCCTTCCCCTCATGCCAGGGTGCTAGGTGTAATCCTAGACTCTGACCTCTCCTTTGGGCCCCACATTCAATCACTGGCTAAATCCGTCCGCCTCAACCTCCGGAACATTTCCAAAATCTGCCCCTTTCTGACCCATTACACCACAAAACAACTTATCCATGCCTTAGTTTTATCCCTCCTTGATTACTGCAACTTCCTCCTCACTGGTCTACTGTTGCACAGGTTATCCCTCCTTCAGTCTATTATGAATGCTGCCCCTCTCTGACACTCCCTTCATTGGCTTCCACTAACCCAGCGTATAAAATTCAAAATACTAACCACAGAATACAAAGCCATCCACAACACTTCCACCTAGCTACATCACCAACCTCATACGCAGATATCGTCCAAATTGCCCGCTCTGCTCCCGACGAGGGGGTTAGACAGCTTGCTCTCTGACTCCTTTGTCACCTCCTCCCACATTTGCTTCCAGGACTTCTCCAGAGCCTCTCCCATCTTCTGGAACTCCCTACCGCTGTATACCCGGTCAGCCCCGACCCTGTCTGCCTTTAGGTGATCTTTGAAAAATCACTTATTCAGGAAAGCCTACCCTACCTCCACCTAAGAACTGTATTTGAGCCACCTCCAGCAGAACATCGCCTACAGCTATCACCTTCTGTACCACCTCCCCCTTTCTTTAGATTGTAAGCTCCACAAGCAGGGCTCACCTATTCATTCTGTACTGAAATGCATTGTAATTGTACTGTCTCCCTTATATTGTAAAGCTCTGGGCAAAGTTTTGGCACTATATAAATCCTGTATAATAATAATAATAATATTTTAAAAATCCAGTTCATTAGCACTAGTTGGGCTATGCACACCTCAGCATTGAGCTTAGTTTTGCTGTGTAGCAATGTGAGATGCATAATCTTTGTTATGCTGCTGTCATGTCTTATATGAGCTCTAATAAAGGCATTTTAACAAGGTGCTTTTCATAATGTCAGCAATAGTGTGTCACTATGAACAGGCCTAAAGCGCAAAATAATTTGCATTTAAAAAGTGAAAGTGTTCCTTCATGACAGGTTTGCATCCATCGGCATGTTCTATATCTCTGGTCTGGGCCAAAGGCAACAGAGGCAGCAGACTACATTCCCAAACAATGCAGACCGGCCTGGCGATAAATCTTTGGTAGCTTGCTGCTGGAGTTAAAGTATATAACAAAAGAACACATTTTTAGGATATAAATTAAGTAGGGAATGGTTACAAACCCCTGTCACTTTTTGTGCTGTCTGTGTCCTGCTGGGGAAATTTCTTTTCACTTTCTTTCTAAGAGGTACAACAGGAGGTGACATAAAATCTCTCCAATTTCAGGGCAAATCCTCTTTTAGTTGTCACTGGAATAGTCTTTCCAACTGGAAAATAATCCTCTATTTCTCTTCTGGTGACAGATGGAAAATGTTGGATTTCCCATCACTTCTTCTAGTGTCAATGATCACCAGTAAAGAGGGTAAATCTTCTCATGACAGCATAAAAGAAACAATTCCCTATTCTATCTAAAGCTAGAAAAAGGGTTTGGTTTTGGAAGTGCGCTAAGGTCTAGCACCTATTAGATGCCAATATTTACAGTATATATTACCTATCAAGATAGAAACACGAGAGCTGCCATTGCTGAATTGTTTTTTAGGATTCAGGCTCTTAGTTATCATTGTCCTTGATTCAATAGCTGGTGAGTCACCAATCTGCAATAGGCAGGGAAATGTTGGGGCATCTAAAATGCACATGATTTTGCAAGGTACCTGACCCACCAAACAGTAAAGAAAGTATAAAAATTACAGCCTTGGAGCCTGCACGTTCAACATTAGGTCAGCATATTTTCGTCCTGGCAGATTTCTTCTATTTTTGAGTGCTTGAAACCATGCCCTCATTTAGCTGGTTGGATTTTAACGTCGGCTCCTTTTAAGAGCTCTGCTAAGTGACCACCCCATAGGACTACTGTCATCAACATGTAGCTTGCATCTCCTGCTTCTTCTTAAAGCACAGCCCACTCATTCAGCACCCCACTATGACCATTGCCAGTCATCTACCTCTAGCTTTCCTGTCCAAACTCTTTTTAAAGCTCTACCCACTTAGTCACCACCCCACCAGGACTGTTGACAGTCGTCTACTTCTAGCTTTCATCTCCAGACCCTTTTTAAAACTCCATCCACTCAGTCACCACCCCTCCAGTACAATTGGCAGTCATCTACCTATAGCTTTCATCTCCAGACCCTTTTTAAACCTCCATCTACTCAGTCACCACCCCTCCAGAACTGTTGACAGTCATCTACTTCTAGCTTTCATTTCCAGACCCTTTTTAAAGCTCCATCTACTCAGTCACCACCCATCCAGGATCTTTGACAGTCATCTACCTATAGCTTTTTTTTCCAGACCCTTTTTAAAGCTCCACTCAGTTAGTCACCACCACACTAAGACATTTGGCAGTCATCTACCTGTAGCTTTCATCTCCAGACCCTTTTTAAAGCTCCACCTACTCAGTCACCACCCCTCCAGGACCATTGACAGTCATCTTCCGACAGTCATCTCCAGACCCTTTTTAAAGCTCCACTTATTCAGTCACCACCCCATTAGGACACCTGGCAATCATCTACCTGTAGCTTTCATCTCCAGACCCTTTTTAAAGCTGCACTCAGTCACCACCCTATTAGGACCATAGGCAGTCATCTACTCCTAGCTTTCTTAAAACCCTTTTAGAATTCAACTCACTCAGTCACCACCCCACCAGGTCAGTTGGCAGTCATCTACCTGTATACATTCATGCTTGTTTTTTACCTCTTTGTGGCACAGCCTTTACATTTTACAAGAAAACTGCCTTGGTTTACTAGTTTCCCTAATCCCTCTCCCTAACTGGGCTTTACTGATTAGCTACAGGCATAAACAATTCATTTTCCAAGGTTTATCTACATCTTCCTTGATTCCATAAATACACCTCGCTCCTTTACACAGAAACAGCTATTTGCTTGCCATACAAGCAGACTGTATTAACTCTCTCCTCTTCTTGTATTACACTCTCTTATTCCAAGCAATTTAATTCTGCTCTGTTGGCCTTGTACAGGGTTAAATTCAACTGAATATATAATGGAAAGCAGGTGGCCAGTTAAAATATCTATTCTTCATACTTGCTTAGATTTTTGGCAATTAACCTTCTTTTTATGCACTATAATTATTCTGTGTAACTCATTGCCAGTGGCACAATATAATAATTAAATGTGGATTTAAACTGCATCTTCTAAAAGTGATTCTGAAATTTGAGTAAACAGTTTAAAAAGATCGTGTTGTTCCTGAATTTGTATTATATAAAACATATAAATACACTGAATGTAATTATAGAGCAGATAAAGTGTAAAACTTGCATCTTCTAAAAATAATATTTTTAGAAATACATGAGTATATATTAAAGCTAAACTCCAGGTTCCAACTAAAAACACATTTCAAATACATACAGGTGAACTGTTTTACCTGGTAAATAATTTGTAATTCTTTACACACCCCTGTGACATTGCACAGCCTGGAGGGTGACATCACTAATTCAATTACAGTTAAGAAATACACCATTTTAACCGGATGAGGTAATCTCTGTATTCTAACCTTATATATGTATAGTGCTTTCCCCCAGAGTTGCCAAACCCCCACGACTTTCATTTCACTGGCAAAACATTTTTTTACTGATAATCTGACATATGACAAAAACTCCAATTAGAAACCAAGACAATCAATGTTTAAACAATATGAACAATATATAAACATTAACAATACCCATAGCAAGTAATCTGCCAGGCTTTACAATTAAAAAGTCATGACAGTGTAACAAAATGTGAGCATGGCTAGGAATTATAGAAAACCTAAGGAACCTTGGGATGGAGCAGAGAACAAGATCTGTGGCATGTGTAGCAATCAGTGGTCATGGTCTGATTATGCTTAACAGTGGGAGTGGCTTAACCATCTATCCAGCAGGTTTTTTTGCACAGGTTAAAATGGATATTTTTAGTTAATTTTTTTACTACAATTTTAGTCAAAAATACAATAAAGTTAATTAAAGGCATTTTATTTTAAGCTCAGCATTTAAAGGCAGAAAAAACCTTCTGTTTTGCGTTTTCAAGAGGGTTTTTATTAGAAGAAAAAAGCTAAATTCTCCTAAACGCTAGTACAAAAATGCTCAAAATTAGCATTTTTTTCTGCCAAGAGCATTGGTCTTTTTATTAAACTAGTGTGCATGGAGCCAAACTGGATGAGCTTACCTTAAGGAAGAAAACCATGTAACGTACAATAGTGAAGCCTTTTTCAAAAAGGGTGACGTGGCACTATAGGGTGACTTTTGGTCTCCTCAGGGGTGCCTTGGCAAAATGCCTAAAAACTTCCTCGAATTACCCAAAAATTGTTGACAAGCCGGCAGGTGGATCAAGTCCGCCTTCTTTTGTGATACAAAGCCACTGGTTTAAATAGTGCAACACTACAAAGTTGTACAATTGTGTGGGCCAGCTGCTAGCATTCTAACAAGTAGTGGTGGCATAGGGTGATAAGGAGCACATTGGGCGCCTGAATACATCCTTGTTTGCCCCATTTTATCAGCACTGGGGTCACTTTATCTGAATGAGGGAGAGAAACTGAGGGCAAAGAAATGCTGGACTACTACTCAGTACCAGTGGGAAAAGGTTTATTTGCGTCATAAAAATAAATCACCTCTAATGTTGGGTGTCTTACATGTGTTGATATCACTGCATTTTGAAAAACTATTAGTTTATTTTTTTACATTTTATAATGATTTGCCTTGGGAACTTTGACTGAAACAAGGTTTAGAAACACTGCAATAATGGATAAAGTTCAGTAGTAGGTAACACACGACAGAGCATATAGAGTTCATCAGTCAGGTTGGGGAGGGAGAGAGAGGGAAAGAGGGGGGGTACAGAGAAAGAAGGAAGTGAGAGAGAGAGGTGGAGGGAGAGTGGAGGGAGGGAAACACAAGGGAGTAGATTGAAGGAGGGTAAAACAAAGGGGAAGGGGAGAAGGGAGAGAAAGAGTAGTGGGATGGAGAACAAGGTTTGGTGGAGAGAGATGGGTGGAGGAAGAAAGAAAGGGGAAAGAAAAGGCAGGGAGAGAAAGGAAGGGAATAGAGTAAGAGAGAAAAAGGAGAGAGACGGGGAGGAAAAGTCTATGGGAATGTTTGACCAGTCTTCCAGAAGCGCATTTGTGAGGTCAGGCACTGATGTCAAACGAGAAGGCCTGGCTCACAGTCTCCGCTCTAATTCATCCCAAAGGTGTTCTGTCTTGTTGAGGTCAGGACTCTGTGCAGGCCAGTCAAATTTCTCTACCCCAAACTCACGCATCCATGTCTTTATGGACCTTGCTTTGTGCACTGGTGCGCAGTCATGTTGGAACAGGAAGGGGCCATTCCCAAACTGTTCCCACAAAGTTGAGAGCATGAAATTGTCCAAAATGTCTTGGTATGCTGACGCCTCAAGAGTTCCCTTCACTGGAACTAAGGGGCCAAGCCCATCCCCTGAGAAAGAACCCCACATCATAATCCCCCCTCCTCCAAACTTTACACTTGGCACAATGCAGTCAATTCCGTTCTCCTGGCAACCGCCAAACCCAGACAAATCCATTGGATTTCCAGACAGAGAGGCGTGATTTGTCACTCCAGAGAACACATCTCCACTGCTCTAGAGTCAAGTGGTGGCGTGCTTTACACCACTGCATCCAGGCACATTTCATTGCACTTGGTTATTTAAGGCTTGGATGCAGCTGCTTGGCCCTGGAAACCCATTCCATGAAGCTTTCTATCCACTGTTGTTGTGGTAATCCACATGAAGTTTGGAGGTCTTTAGCTATTGACTCTGCAAACAGTTGGCGACTTCTACGCACTGTGCGCTTCAGCATGTGCTGACACCGCTCTGTCATGTTACGAGGCCTACCACTTCATGGCTGAGTTGCTGTTGTTCCCAGTTGCTTCCATTTTGTTATAATACCAATAACAGTTGACTGAAAAATATTTAGTAGCAAAGAAATTTCACGGATCGACTTATTGCAACCTACCACGGTACCACGCTTGAATTCACTGAGCTCCTGTGTCAGGGCAGGAGCTGTGGAAAGGACAGGCAGGCCTAATGGCAGGGTCATGCACCGACGGACGACAACCACCACCCACAGACTGGAGTCCCTCAGGGCGCGGAGTCTAAGCCCCAGGCTGCCCTTAACCAGGGCCCCTGATGGTGGGGATGGACTTGACGCAGTAAGGAACCAGGTCGTGGCCCCTGAGAAACCCCAGCTGCGGTAATGGCCGCCACCAATGGCGTATAGCGGGTAGGAACAGATAAGAACGATAGCGTAGTTGGACAGGCCGGGTCGATAACAGCGGGACAGACAATACAGAACGGTCACAAGCCGGGTTCAGCAACGGGAAGTCAGATAAAGAGATAAGGTTGAGAATAGTCTTAGACAAAGCGAGTCAGTTTCCAGGAGAGCAACGAGAGTAGAGTAAGAGCTTGCAACAACACTAACAAACAGGACACGAATGCAAAGAGCAAGTGCAGACAACAGACTTAAATGTGCTCAACCACACCCCTCTGGGGGATGGATCGCAGAGGCCTGAAAGCATAAAAGGCTCCCACCATGCTTTGCAGAAACCCAAGATGGATGCCAGCACATGGAGCAGCATAACCTCTGACCTTGACATCCTGAGAGCGACCCATTCTTTCACAAATGTTTGTAGAAGCAGTCTGCATGCCTAGGTGCTTGATTTTATACACCTGTGGCCATGGAGGTGATTGGAACACCTGGATCCAATGATTTGGAGGGGTGCCCCAATACTTTGACAATATAGTATATGTGCAGAATGAAATACAGAAGTGAAAAACAAGATTCTTGTTCATGTGGCCTAACTATAAAGGAGAGGCCCTGCTTACACCACTAGCTAAAGGGTCTAATGCTAGTCTGCTGGTGTGGGCGCCATGGATCTCCCAACTGCTTTTAGTACAGCAAACGTAGGCGGCCTCTTATCACAGTTACTGGTCTAAGTTGGTCCCCTGAAAACCAGGCTACAGGTCACACCAGGCACATAGCTGGAATTTGGTGGGCAGCAGCACTGTTCATTCCTCTGTACCAGGAGTCAGCAGACTCATCCTTGGAAGCCTCAATCCAATGAGCAGGTCTTATTGCCATCAGCCAATGAAATCATTCTCCTCGCCGGTTGCAGAGACAGTCTTGAACTCTGGCAGGTAGCGATGGTTGGATGAGCGAATTAAAGGGGCTGCAGGGCCAGGGCTATTTATGCATGTTCTCTTTATTCAACTGGCAGCTCTGTGCAGCACAACAGAGTATGACTGGCTTACATCTCTGTTCTACCCGTGTCTGTCCAAACACCGGTGTACTGATAATTTTTCAGGAAACTATTGTAAAAACAGATTAGAGTCACTTATACTTGTCGTATTTAAAGCACATTTGATAGAAAAAAATCAAATACATAACTGAATTAAAGAATATTATTTTTCGTAACTGAATTTTAGCATTAACACATATTCCTTCATTTGTGGCTTATTACTTTTAACTGTATTAATTTTATTTTGCTACTTTATGAAGCCTAACACTATAACACAGAAAAAGATGAACATTTAGGAATCTGTTTATGTATTATATCTCTGTGGCAAATACAACACAGTGAGCATGTTCCATAACAGATCGGCACTTCTCCAAGCCCGCAGAATCAGTCTCCCGGGTTTACACTCTGTATTCAGGTGCTGGAAGAGATAGAGCACATCCCGCTCCAAAACATAATATAGCATGCAAGTACTGACACATACTGAATGAAAGACAAGCTTTAGCTTAAATCCCCGTCCATCCTTTACTCCCCTCTGACAGGTTCCACCCACATCTGGCTTAAATATGGAGGCCCAACGTTTGTGAAACATGACAGAGGGGCATGACCAAAGGGCAGGAATTTGAGCCATAGCTTGTCTTTCATTCACTTCACACCGGAGTTGAATACAGTGTGTGGCGGTATTTGAATGCTACAGTGAGCATGTAAACTTTATAAGTGTTATAAGATATTTTAAGTTAAAGTATATGTTAAAACAAAACTTTTTTTTTCTAGTTTTGGATAGAGTGGATAAGAGTTAGAACCTTTGCTAATTTGGGGAATAGTTACCATCACATAAGGCCTCATTCATACAGGTATACTTAAGCATACACCCAGGAGTTCTGTGCATTCACATGCAGGCAGTCCTATCCATGTCAATTGAGATTCAGTAGTTGCATGCACATAGCTGCTACTCCCGATTTGGCATCTGTTTAAGTGTTGGTGTGTGTCCCTGAATGCAGACAGTTTGAGTTTCGGGTCATGCAGGCAAAACATGACCCTAACACAGGACACAGGTGTATGCTTAAGTAAGCCCATGTGAGCAAGGACTAACAGGAAGCGACTGAACAAGGACCATCATGGCACTGTCATCATTAATTATTTGAATGAAAGCTGCATGTCTATAAAGAGTGAAAACATTTTAAACATCATAAACATGTTAAAGCTTATAGTAGATTTTTAGGAACTGGGTTAACGGTACAACAGTAACAACATAAAATTAATTTTTATGCAAAATAAACTATTGTTTCTCTTAAAATACACTGTAGAAATAGTTGTCAGGAATAAATAAGGATAGAACACTAACATTATTGACACAGAAAGAAACTTTTTTTTTTACATTTTTCTCATTTTTGGCAAACAGTTGCCTTTTCCTGGAACAAATCTTTATAAAGTTATGAAGTATAAAGTTATGATAGGTTGAACTTAATACACAGTGGTCTTTTTTAAACTCAGAAAATGGCTAAAATGGCTACATAAGGACACAAGTTACGTATATTGGCATTTCTTCCTCTTTTACTGTCATATGGAATCCTATCAACTTAAAGCTGGCCATGCACAAAGATTTCTGGGCTGGCCTGAGCAAGAGAATCTATAGATTCCCCCATCCACTGGAAACAGCATGCATGAACAAATCTCTCATTATTGTATTCTGACAGCAAGCACCTGAGGCTGTCTGAACACCGGCTCATTGACTACAATCACTGTTTGGCTGATTTTTCTTTCTGCCTGGCTTTAAAAGTCGGGTGATGTTGTCAGGGCTGTCAATGGCTTGAATTTTGAAATTCGAAATGTGGGTGTCCAACTTAACTCTCTGAGGACTTTGTTTGCCTCTGGACAACTTACTGGCTATGTGTATTCTGTTCTAGGTCAGTAACTAAATAGTAAAACAAGGGTAATGTCCATGATGCATGAATCCTCATAAGCTCATCAGCAGATTTTTTGTTTTCCTTTGAGAGGTGTTCAGTGGTGTCAAACCTTCAATGCCAGATGCCCCATGATGTACATTAAAAAAACAAATAGAGGATACATGTTATCAAGATGGTTTTACTGTAAGAACACAAAGCTGGGTAATAACAAAGGTTTCTCCATTAGAATACTTCCTCCAGAGTTCTTAATTTAGCAGCCACAGTGAATTGTATTCACACACATGTAAACATGCGCTCAGTACTAGCTGTGACCTGATTATTATTAATAGCCATAGTGACAGTGAAGGAGCTGAACCTACAGACGCTCAGCTGGTGAGCGCTTCCATTTGACAATAATCACATGACAAAGCAGGGTTGCAAAAGCATTGCCTTGACCTAAAACCCTGTCTGTCTGTTCCCCTTACAGTCAAGTAGCAGAGAGAGCCCCACTGCTGCACTGTTACTGGCCACATTGTAGTTGTCAGAGAACAAAGAACAGAAAGTCATTTAAAGCCTTCTGGCCAGAATCATTCCAGTCACAAAGACACGTATTGCCTATAGTCAAGAAGAAGTTAGATTTAAAAAAAAACTTAAGATGTTAGAAATTCAGTTCAGCTAATCAGGCTTCGTTAGTCACATACATTGGTTATAAAATGGCTGCCAGCATCTATTTCTTCTTGTTATGTCTGTATTATTCCACATGATTACAAATTAAATCTTTGCAAGCTAGTTTTAGAATTATCATGTAAATGGGGTAAAGAGGGGATGCAATGTTTTATGGAGTGCTTCTCACTCAGATATGTAGTAATTACACACTAATCAGATTTATTATGCTATGAGAGTATAAATACACATCTATTACATCCACTTGGTTTAGCTTTTTTTTTCTAAATGTACATTTTTATGTATTTATATGAAGTTACCTAAGCAACTGTGACTGTTAACGTTGCAATTTTGGATCTCATGAATTTTTGGAGAAGATCTGAGCAGTCCACGGTTCGGCTTCCTATGCTTAAGTCTTTATTCGCACAATAGAACTGTTGATTTGTCCGACAAGTTTCTCTGTTCTGACAGTGCAGAGAGAATTAAAGAAGAATTCCAGGTATGGATTTTCTACTTAGTTAAATTGGTCCAGCCTGGATCAGTGTAACTCTGCATATACCATACCTGTGGGATTCGTCTACAAGCGGTACATCACTGTATTTGATACCTCTACTACAGTCATATTCACTTGCTTCTTGGTCCTGTTCTGAGCATCTTCTCTGCTTCTTTGTGAACACAAGAGGTCACCTGCTTGGCATGGACACCATTCCGAGACTATTTTCATTTTGTCAGTGAATGCACAGAACAGGACATCACCGCCTCTCCTCTCCACCTCATCCAATCAGAGAATCCTTTTTACTCATTGAGAAAATGCATATCAGTCTCTAAATGGAGATCATGCCAAGCAGCCAACTCATGTGTTTGCAATACATGTCTTCAGCACAGGACCTGGACTCCAATTATAGTGATTCAGTTTTTATATCATTTTTTGATCAATAGTGAGGTGCAGACTTTATAAGAGACAGGCTAAGCTAGATTTCAGAAACTGAGGGGTACTTTTAGATGCCTGCTTTGCTCTGATATTAGCAGTTTGTTAAATTCAACATTGCTTCAGGTGTACTTTACTGTACATCACTTTGGGTAGACTTTAGCTAGATACATAAAAGGTCATCATTCATTCAATGCTATGGAAGATCAGATGTTGGCTTTTCTCCGATTTCAAATAGAATGGTATTGTACGACTTGCTCATTGTATCACATAAAGTGGTATTGTGGTAATTGGAGAGAGACCCCTCACCCTTCTGGGCCCCGATAAGTGTAGTCATACTTCTAAAGGCCATGTTGTACCGTGTAAGTACAGCTGTAGCCCACTACTTGACCGTGAATAAAAATAGAGTATTTAATCCTTATAATAATGTAATTTCTCAAGCCTTTAGGTCAGCCCAAGCTTTATACCATTTCACTGGAACCTGAATGGTCAGTAACATACCGTCAATACCATGCTTAGTAAACCTAATTGTAAGTTGCTAATTATTGCATACTGTGAATAGAAAGAATATTCCCCAGAGGCAGCACTGAATTAAACGGTCTTTCTGTCAGTATCTGCTGGAGAGCCAATTCACAGGCAGAGCTTCTCTTTCAGTTCCTCGGGGTGCTACAGTTCTGCAAAACATTCAGCCTCCTCTTGCAGAATCAAATCCTCTGTTCTCCTTCCCAGGCCCCATTAAAACCTGTTCTCCTCTGCCAGCTGCATTCAGAAGGGATTTAATAATTCATAAGTAAAACTATATATAAAGCAAGTTAGTCAGAGAGACGTCATAGCTGCCTGGTGTATCCGAGTTACATCTGTTTGATACTTGGTGCAAAATCCTCTGTAGTCTTTTCCAGGGTGATATGTTGACTCCTGAGAATGATGGTTTTAATGTGACATTTTCTGCATACATTTTTTCTTCCCCGGTTGAGCCTGGATTTCATCATGTTTAGGATTGCAGGAACATGTTTACTGTAACTCTAAAAGGTATGCTAATCTATTTAGCGCTCTCCCAAGTGCCAGATATATTTATCTATTATTATTGATTTGAGACCCCTGCTAGTAAGAATGCATCTTGTTGTTTTATAAAGGTCAGAATTCTAAATGTCCTAGAGCCAGTTGTGTACAGGTTTCAAACAATGTGTAGCCTCAGTAGAGAGAATGGTTATTACTACTAAAACATGGGTGGTGTCAAATGATACCTTAGTCAAGTCAAGGCTCGTTCTTTGAACTGTATTGGACAGTGTTGTCCAGTAAAGTCCTAACGCATAGACTAGACCATTTGGTTTATGTCCTATTGCTTAATTTGGTGTGTGCTGAAAACAGTAGGGCATGTTGCATTTTTGGGGAAGTGCAGCTCATTCAGACGTGCTGTAACACAGCATAGCACTGCCACAAATAAAGTTAAATGAGTTGTCAAAGTAAATAAGTTAAAAAAAAAGAGAGAAGTACGCATGTTATGCACATCTTAATGCCTGCATGCTTGTGGGAATTAGCCTTTAAAATACTGCCCTCCAGTCTGTTAAAAAATCATCTACATTTACTCAAATCATGCCCCATTTGCTAATTTACAAAATTTGGCTTTTGAGACTATGAACTTTTGTCAGTATGTGCACTTGCTTAATCACTCAAAGTATTGTTACCAACTGCAGGCACATCTAAGAACTTAGTCTACACTTGAAATGGGCCTCCCCAGCACCGCAAAGGTTACCTACTCGTTTATTCGAGGGGTGCAGGAATAAGGAATAATACTTACCTTAGTCCTCATTTCAGTGATGCAACTGGTCCCCCAAAGCGTCCTCTCTAAAGCTGACCATAGATGGATTGAATTTTGGCTGGTCCAGCAGGGACTGGCTGAATTTAAATTCATATGTGGCTTTTCCTGGTTTCCCCTGTTTAGAACCTTGATGCCTCCATAAAGAGCACTTATTGTCACATCCTGGGTTTTCTATTATGCAAGGGCATGTCAGCCCTCTTGTGACAATATTAAACAATGGTTTTGCAAAGAGCAGCCCCGAACCTCCTCTTCTTGGGTCCCCCTCCAGCGCTCCTGGCTCCTCCTCTTCTGCCAGTGCCGCATAGGAAGCTGCTTCCCATGGGGGCACTAGTGCATGTCCACTCCTGAGCTACCCTGTCTGTCTCTGTTGATACAGACAGAGCAGCTAAGCCACCCCCCCTTCCCTCCCCAGCTCCCTCCTCATTGATTTTGATTGACAGCAGCAGCAGCCAATGTGCGCAACATATACATAAACACAATTAGAATACATACATTAATGTCATTTACATAATGCATATTAGGCACTAGAAATAGAAGTATAATTTTAAGGCCATCATTTTAGTTTGAATTGAGTAGCTGTAAAGGTTTGTAGTGCACCATCTATTTACAATCCAAGGTATCTTAATTTTTTACCACTTTGCTAGCACACACAATTTTATATCTAATACTATTTCTTATTTATAAATTTGAATTTTAAATCTTTTAAATTTGATGGAAATGTTGGAGATAATATATTTAGATGGGCTAAGAATTTTAGTGTGTTTTTAAAAGAAAGTTTGGCTTTGACCAACATTTGGATAAGAATTATAGAATGTACAGAAAAAAGCACTATCTGGTTTCAGAAAATATATGGGTAGGCTGGACTTTATTAAAGGATAACTCTACCTTTAGCAACATGTTACATGCTATGCTCATATTTAGGGTGTTATATGTAAAATGTTGCTAAGCAACCTCCCACATCTGAAGCATCCATTCCTATTTTTCTTTCCTGCTGCAGCTGTGAAGTTTGAAATCCATGCAGCTGTGAGGGGACTCCACCCACACAGCCCTATCATTTATTCAGAAAGATCTGTGAATAAATAAACTACAAATCTGGGCTGCCACTGAAGTAGACCTGTAGTTCTCAATGGAATACAAGGGCAGTGATCACCACACTAATAGTGCATTGACAATTCCTCCAGCTCACTAACTGAAAAAAACTGGAGGAAGAGTTTGCAGGACATTGCACCCACAATCCTGATTTTGAGTGTAGTGCTCTGCAGAGTTCTGGGAAAAAGAATAATAAATGCACATTTTTCTTTCATGCAAAAATATGTGCATTTTTAAAGGTGAACTTAGCCTTTAGGTTTTCAGGTTTGTAATGTGCATTTTATTAATGTGAAAATAGATAAATTAGTCTGGTGGCGAAAAGGTCAAAGTTATAGGAACTCTAAAGGCCCATTCTTACTTGTTACATTTTATGCAGTAAAACACATTAAATTATGACATGGAAAATCCACTACTTTGAATGTTCTCCCGTCACTTTTCATTCCCTATTAACAAAAACATGTCTTTACATGGGCAAAAACACATGTTGATAGTGAGCGTAAATGTATATTATGGCATATGCTAGGTGTGAAGGGGCCCCTAAGGCAGCTTTGTTAGCTTATCAATGCCTTTGTTGGCAGGGTGTTAAAAGGATCTGCAGCTGAATAAAGGGGATGTATCTGGAATATGGGAGCTACCATTGCTGACTTATTTTTGAATCTATAGGATCTGGAGCTGCATCCTTGCTTTATTAGTTTATGAGTCACTGACCCAAAGCATGCATGTGCATATCAGATATATGTGCTTGTTCCAGGACAGAGACTTAAGCCCTCCATAGACTTTTCAAATCTTGGCCGGTTCAGCAGGGACCGGCCGAGATTCGAACCACACACGGGCAGGCTGAATATACCCAAGTTGCTCGATTGAGCAACTTGGGTACAACCAGCTTGACGAATCGTATATGTGATTATAGCTAGCAGCTATTATAGCTGTTGGCAGTAATCACTGTGTTCTCCTGGTGGGGATGGCACCACAGGAAGGATTCTCCCATCAACACGGGCTGTGTTGATGGAGAATTAAAGCGATTTTCTTTCCTGCAACCACTGTTTTTCAGGCGGACCCGAACGGACCTCCCTTTGTTATGGGGAGGTGGATGTAAACAGATATGTGTCTGTTTACACCCGCCTGCATACAATCCAGTCCTCCAAAAACAAACAAATGGAGATCCATTCCCCTTCCATCTAGAGCATCAGATGACAGTCGGATGTAAACGGACATGTGGTCCATGTAGATCGGGGTGCCTATACTGGTTGTGACAGATGTCTGATTCCAGCCCCCTGATGCAGCCTCTCATCTTGTGACTTGCTGCAAACTTGCAATGTTGCAGTTTGCTCACTGATGAAGGGGAGACTGAGGAAATGCCTTCTTCTGTCTGCAGCAGGCTGATGACATCATTTCAGCCTAGACAAAGTCGCTTGTCACAGAGGATCAATTCTATTATACAATCTGTCTCTGCTGCAGTGTAATGAAAATTCTAAACAGGAGCTAGTGGGAAGAAGAATGATTTCAGGATAATGATGCCATTTATTTGTCTAGTTAGTAGGTTAGGGGTAGGTCTCTGATTAATCTATGCTTCTCCTGCAGTGGAAGTTGAGGAGATCTGCTGATAATTTCTGACAGGGGTGCCTGGCAGCTGCATAAAATTAGGAATATTTTAGTCCATAAAATAGTTCTCATATATATTTAAACTGTACAGTTAGCTACGTGCCTGGAATTCATCTTTATTTCACTCCTGTCACTTGCAAAGAAATGTAAAAAAAAATTATTTGGCAACTAAAGTTTAAGAAATTGACCACTTTTACCAAGCAGAGGCTTTAAAATCAATTTTAATCTGCTCTTTGCCCAGATTTCTCCATTTCAGTGATCACAGCAGTACTGAGGCATTTAGAAAACTGATGTGTGTCTTGCAGTTGGCAGCCTGTCTACTCGTGTTATTGAGCAAATGGGGGAGGGGCACTTGACAGGTTTGTCACAAAATCTGAGAATAAATAAAATAACTGTAAAGCAAAGACTTGAAGGAACAGGGTTTTTATCAACATACAGGGAATTATTTGTAAAATCTAGGGTTGAAAAAATGAAGCAAACATACAGCTATTGTTTATAGCAATCATTCAGTTTTTTTCGTTTCATCTGAAAAATGAAATATGAATGGTTGGTTTAGGCTAATACACTTTTTATGTGTTGTTTTTCACAAATCAGCCCATAACAGTCTTGAGAGGCTTATTAGAAAATTTCTTTACATTGGTTATAAGTTGCACTATTTCCGGTGTGTTTTGTTTTACTCTTAGTACTTTCTGGTAGCAAGGTGCTCCAATTGTTCAGAAGCTATACAGACCCACTGTGAGTGTTTCCAAAGTGATTCTAAACCCCGCCCACAAAAAAACATTTAAACTTTCCTGCAACCTAATTACATCTAATATCTATCTGTGCCTTTAGTTTTTTTTTGTTTTTTTTTTATATAAATATCTTCTCTAATTGTAATTACCTGGTGATCCTGCCATTCCTCGGACTTCCTGGCAGCAATTTGCAGGCTAATAGTAAGTAAGCCTAGTAAGTAAGTAATGTATTACTGTACACAACTTCCTAGGTCACATGATTGCTGTCCTTATCACTGCAGCATGGCCCGGGTGGGAGGCAGGGCTTAACAACAGTGCTTAACATTTTATGTGACATCACTTTAGCTATTACATGCCCTCCCTCAGGGCTATTAAGAGTGCAGTGTGCTCTCAGGCAGGCATGTTCTCTGCCCCGTAAGCGGAACAGATGCTTGATTGACAGCGCACACTTTTTTTTTTAATGGCTTTTCACGCAACTGAAAGAGAATAATTAAAAACAGGCATAAACTTAAAGTAGGACTAAACTACCTTGATTTAATTTTACCTATAGGTAAGCCTATAATAACACTTACCTATAGGTACAGTAAATATGTCCGTGCACCGTTTAGGAGATATTTACTCTGGCAGTAACCTGTGACATCACCAGCACATGCGCTCTGAAGGAACAGGGTACCTGTGCCATTCCTTCAGAGCCCTGTGCCGTAAAGAGTGATTCTCGCGCGCATGCATGGGAGTAACGTCACCGTGGCATGGCCATTCATACCGCCAAAGCCTGCGAACCCCGGAAGGAAGAGCGGGTGAAGATAGAGGCACCTACAGCAGTGACAGTGCAGCTCAATAGGACTTCATTTTCAAGTAAGTGCATACTAGCACATTATGACTTAAACTGCCCGGGGCCCAATTTTTAAATTTTTTTTTTGCTGCGGCTTACTACCGCTTTAAGGGAATGGAGAAGTTTCATAAGACATGGTTTTACTTGACTACACCTAAACTGCAGATTTTGACCGCATTTTGGCAGGGCAACCTCCTTCTTAGACACTGTGGCAACAAGCCCATATGTCCATGAAAGTGGATTTGAGACTACCTGTCCCTTAGTAACTGTTAATAGGTGGAGACGGAGCAGGTCTGCCCTCCTACCTGCCCCAATTTTTCCTTGCCCCTGCCCCCCCCATTTTTTTGCTCTAGACCTTGGGAGTGTAATTTTGTACGTTGGTACGGACAGGTAAAGTCCAGGGAAGTGAGAATCAATGGGAGATCCAGGCGGATCCACCAATGCAGCTGGCTGTATGGGGAGGTGATGAGGCCTATCTCACTTTAAGTTGGATATCTGACAAATATTCCAGCCTACCAATGTTTTCATGTAGGGTCGTATGAAGAGGTCCCTTTTTCCCTTATGCTTAAACATCTGCTATGTCAAAGGCCCGTTTCTAGGTGGCTTATCCTGTATCTGGATTTTGTATGTTTTTCTATTGTACTTGTTTGTTATTCTTTTGGACAAAACAAATTTTTTTTCTGGCAGACAGGAACCCCATGATTTTTCAAACTATTATATATATACAGTGCGCAGCATAAATGAGTACACCCCTTTTGAAAAGTAAGATTTTCATCAATATCTCAATGAACACAAGAACAATTTCCAAAATTTTGACAAAACTGAGTTTTATATTACAAAATCATCAGTTTTACTTAAATTAGTTGATGTAAAAATAAATACACCCCACAACAAAAATGACTCCATCTACTATTTTGTATGACCTCCATGATTTGTAAGGACAGCACTAAGTCTTCTGGCATGGAATGAACAAGTTTTCGACATATTAAACATCAATCTTTTTCCATTCTTCAAGAACAACCTCTTTTAGAGCCTGGATGCTGGATGGAGAGAGATGCTCAACTTGTCTCTTCAGAATTCCCCATAGGTGTTCGATTCAGTTCAAATCAGGAGGCATACATTGCCACTGAATCACTTTTACCCTGTTCTTCCTAAATGGAACAGTGGCCTTAGATGTGTGTTTTGGATCATTGTCATGTTGGAAAAGTGCACAACGACCAAGGGCACGGAGTGAAGGTAGCATCTTCTCTTTGAATATAGAGCAGTACATCTGTGAATTCATGATACCATCAATGAAATGCAGCACCCTGACACAAGCAGCACTCGTGTAGCCCCACAGAAGGATACTGCCATCACTATGTTTCACTGTAGGCACCATGCATTTTTCTTTGTACTCCTCACCTTTGCGATGCCATACAGTTTTGAAGCCATCAGTTCCATAAACATTTATATTGGTCTCATTACTCCACAGTCCAGAGTCCCATTAGTCTTCTTCTTTTTCAGCATGGTCCCTGGCAAATTCTAGGTGGGCTTTTTTTGCATGGGCTTTAGGAAAGGCTTCCTTCGTGGACAACTCCCATGCATTCCATTCCTCTGCAGTATACGCCGTATTGTGTCTCAGGAAACAATCACCCCAGTTGGGCTTTCTACTTCTTTAGTTAACTGCAGTGAACTTGCATGGCGATTTTCTTCAACCCTTCTCATCAAAAGATGTTCCTTTTGAGGTGTTAACGTCTGTGGATGGCCTGGACATCTCTGTGAGATGGTTGCAGTTCTATCTTTGTTAAATTTTTGTATCACCTTTGCTACAGTATTCTAACTGCTAAGTAAAGCTTTGCTGATCTTCTTGTAGCCTTCACCTTTCTTGTGTAAAGAAATTATTTCCTCTCTCAGGCCCTGTGACATTTCTCTCTCATGTGGTGCCATTGCTGACAGCATGAAATGGAAAGCGGTTTTCTTTGTTAAGTAATGCCCTTTTAGAAACAACTGTCTGCTGGATACCTGTTTAATGAATAATTAGACTCACCTGTAGTTGAATTCCTGTTAATTAGGATTTTGTTGTCTAAAATTTAGCTTTGCTCCTAAGACTTTCTTTGGGGTGTATTCATTTTTGCAACATAGTCTTGAATGAATTTGTTAGGAAAAATACTTTTTTGTGTATGCAAATAAACAAATCTTGTTTGCAATCAATGGCCCACATTTGTGGGAGTATTTTGAATTATAGTGACCCATAGAAAATGTGGATACTGAAAGGTAAATAAAGGTTTTATGACAAATCTGTTGGGGTGTACACACTCACACACACACACTATATTGCCAAAAGTACTGGGACACCTGCTTTTACACTCACATGAACTTTAATGGCATCGCAGTCCTAGTCCATAGGGTTACATATTGAGTTGGCCCACCCTTTTGCAGCTATAAAAGCTTCAACTCTTCTGGGAAGGCTGTCCACAATGTTTAGGAGTGTATCTATGGGAATGTTTGACCATTCTTCCAGAAACGCATTTGTGAGGTCAGGCACTGATTTTGGACAAGAAGGCCTGGCTCACAGTCTCTGCTCTAAATCATCCCAAAGGTGTTTTATTGGGTTAAGGTCGGGAAATTGTCCAAAATCTCTTGGTCTGGTGACACCTTAAGAGTTCACTTCACTGGCACTAAGGGGCCAAGCCCAACCCCTGAAAAACAACCCCACACCATAATCCTTCCTCCACCAAACTTTACACTTGGCACAATGCAGTCAGGCAAGTACCGTTCTCCTGGCAACTGTCACACCCAGACATGTCCATTGGATTGCCAGACAGAGAAGCATGATTCGTCATTCCAGAGAACACGTCTCCACTGCTCTAGAGTCCAGTGGCAGCATACTTTACACCACTGCATCCGGAAGCTTTGCATTGCACTTGGTGATGTAAGGCTTGGATGCAGCTGCTTGGCCATGGAAACCCATTTCAAGAAGCTTTCTATGCACTGTTGTAGTGCTAATCAGAAGGCCACATAACGTTGGGAGGTCTTTAGCTAGTGACTCTGCAGACAGTTGGCAACTTCTGCACATTGTGCGCTTCAGCATGCGTTTACATGGCCTACCACTTCATGGCTGAGTTGCTGTTATTCCCAGATGTTTCCACTTTGTTATAATACCACTAACAGTTGATTGTGGAATATTTAGTAGCAAGGAAATTTCATGGATTGCACAGGTGGCAAGCTATCACAGTACCACGCTTGCATTCACTGAGCTCCTGAGAGCGAACCCATTCTTTCACAAATGTTTGTTGAAGCGGTCTGCATGCATAGGTTCTTGATTTTATACACTTGTGGCCACGGAGGTGATTGGAATACCTGAATTCAATGATCCAATGATGATTTGGAGGGATGCCCCAATACTTTTGGCAATATAGTGTGTGTGTGTATATATATATATATATATATATATATATATATATAGTTGTTGATGTACCTTAGCTATACAAGGAGGGTAAATATCTGGGTTTAGTACAATTTTAATTTACAGGCTACATTCCTACATTACATTCAGTACACAATACAGAAATTTTACACCTCATTTGGTATGTGTGTATATGTTGAAAAATATATTTTCCCTACAGTTTTATTAAAAAGCAGCACCTCTAGGGCCAAATAGTACAGTGAAGTGTTTTTGTATGAGGTATAAAGTGCCCACTTTTTACATTTTGCATCAGGACTCCTTTGGCTTTTAGTCTCAGCAGTTTTTACCTCTATTCAATGTATTAATTGAAGGGAAAAGGTGGACTCTCCTTATCTTCTAAGAGGGTCTCAGGTCAATGAAAAGGGAGATTAAGCTTCAGATAGTCTGGGTATCCCTAAATATGCACAACGGGATCTGTAGTATTTGGCAATGAATTGTTGGAACTGTGAAATTTTGATTCCAAGGGGTTAGATATCAGCATTTATAGTTACAATGTAAATATGATTAATGTGAGCTCTAGGATGTTGTTTGTCAGACAAAGCCTATTTTGTGTAAGACCTGAACCCTGTCACATGATGCGTTTTCTTCGCTTACCCCGTGTTGTTTAGCCCTGTGTAATGTTCAACCTGCTATCTGGCAGTGGGTCAGGGCAGTGGGTAGAGCACAATAAACACTTTGGGGTTTATTTACTAAAGGCAAATAAAGTGTGCACTTTGCAAGTGCATTTGCTTAAGAGGTCAGTGAATTTGGCAAAGCTCTGCTGACTTCCATAATCCAATCATGTGTAAGCAAAATGGCTGCTTTTGTATTTTGAATTTTGCATGTGTTTGGGTAATCTTTGTAAAGCAAAACTTTAACTCATTTACTACGTTTTGGAGCTACTGCTCTTGCAGAGTGCACAGTCTATTTGCCTTTAGTAAATCAACCCATTTCCGTATGGACCTTTCTGTCAAATGACCTTTTAAGAGTAAATTTGTAGGATTAGTTCAGTATAAGGTACCAGGTGAGAATAGTGTAACATTCAAGTTAGATTTACTATTGGATATACTGTAGGTTAGAGGCTGAGTAAACTTGGGGACACAATTCAGTGTCAACTTGGCTTTGACAAGAGGAGGTGTCACAATTGGTATTTTAACAATTACTGCTATTGTTCTGTATATGTTTGTCTATAAAGATCATCCACCAGTGACCCTAGCTTTGAGTAGTTAAGTAACATTTCCTTTCTGTGCCTGAGCTCCATTTTCATAACAATAGGAAATTTTACTACTTATATATTTTTATAATAACTTTGTCTTGTGAAAGGTGTCCTTTTCCTTAGGCTACTTCATTAATTCATTCTTGTATAACATGTCCACTGTAAGACAGAAATATAACCTCTTTCTCAAGGGATACCATTGCTTTTTGTTTCAAGCTTGTTATAGTTTTCTATGTGTTAATTTTGATGGAGTATTTACTGGAGATATTGAATATCTTTACTGAAGATACTGTTCTTGCTTTTTCTCTAGGGCAAACGCTACAAAAATTCTCTGGACAATGTGGGGACTCCTGACTCTAGCCGCGGTATACGCAATGAGAAGAAGGCTTTAAAGTAAGTATGATATTATACTGGAGGAATTTTAAAATGGTGCCTTTTAAAAACCAGAGGAAACCCTAAAATGAAACCAGACACAGATTGTTTTCTAGCATGAACAACTGCCCAGTCACAGGCTGTGGACCAAACCTAAATGTCTTTCCCTCTTGTGTTAAAGTAGCGCCCTCCCTCAATCCCCACAGTAACCGTGTTACATTAAGTCAAGCTTGAATAATAATTCATATGACATTTTTTAGCTGCATACCATGTCATTTTTCCCTACAATGTCCCAGGCCAATACATCTGAACACCCTACCTGTGGTAACGTAACAGTTGAACACAACTATCAACAAAATGTTCCTTTTTTATCAACTTCAACACTACATTAAAGTATACTCTTACTGACTCCCTGTAATAGGACATCGTCTGCATATAAACACCTTCAGTAACATATAAACTGCATCGTGGAACACTTAAGAGGTGTGCTTTTTAGTCTGGATAAAAGAACAAATCTTATGCAAAGGATCAAAAATCAATGCGCTTTTTTTTGCCATTTGGAAAACACAGCAAGAGAAGAGGTCCGGGAACTAATTTTATTGTGTGAAACCATTTTGGAGCTTTCTATGTTCTTTGCCACTTTTCTTTTCGTCTTACACTGTCACTGTTCTTCTCCACCCCTCTCAACAGGTGTTTCTTGTCTCGCCTATTAAACGAAAATTTGACTGAAATCGATCACACAAAAAGGCTTTTTGTCTCAGCATTTTCCACTGAGACCTTTTGTTTCTTCGCTTGTGAACGCAACATAAATGTCTTGTTATCTTTCTCCACACTGAGTACAGTACAAAGTATTTAATCAGCTTTTGTCTAATCTTGGCTGATTCCACTTTTCCCGGCTATACACATATGGATGTTTATATTTCGCACATAATGGGTTTTGATTAAATGATATTAAAATGCTCTATAATATTATACTGGAGGAGATGTAAATTTTCTTCCATCTGCCACATCATTCTTAGGACCTTTTGTTCCACTGCCTGAGGAAATATGTGTTATTATTAAAGGCACACTAACCAGACCACTATGCATCAATCAGAGACAGAGCTTCCCCTACCAAGTGGCACACTTAGGTGGCATCTTCCAACGGCAATGTTAGCTGAGGTTCTTACTGTGCCTCATGGACATCTGCCCTTGTTAACATAGACATATTACTAAAAATTGAAACAGCTGTGGGAAAAACAGGCTTATTTTTAGAGAAGTGGAGGCATTGAAACAGCTGAATCAGGCAAACATAATATAGGAAAGCTTCTGATTTCAGAGATCAAATCTGTCTACTCTTCTTTTCTTTTCCTCTTTTCTTCTTATATTTCTAAATGCAGAATATGGACTCTTTCCATTTAGGTTATGCCCTGCTGTGATATAACTTGCATTCTTTCACTTTGGATCATGCCCTCAGGTTATTTCATTACAATTATTGTGACACTTTTGGAAAAAAGTTAGCAGAGCTCTGGGGGGAGAAAATATGCCTCCTGACATAATTTACTCAGGGCTGTGCAACTCTATAGACAGTACTTTTAGAAACAATGGCATTTGACACATTGTGTAATGCTGAAAGACAGTATACTGAAGTTGACATGGAATGATGGTGGATATAGTCAGCTTCACCTTGTGGGTGAACAATATTTTCCCCACAGCCATTCATGCCTAATGTAACTTTAGGCAAAATCAAATATTACCCCTCTGTAACATACTGTAGTTTTACTACTTGTTCACTCTGCCAGTGGAATCATTATTTTCTGTAATAGGGTGCAAGCTTTGTGCATTCTGAAGTAAAAACAACATTGTTGTGGGACAGGGTATCCTTTGATGAACATTTTGGACTATGAGTATGCTATAAGTATGAGACCATTAAATTAAAGCCAAATCCCAGCTACCCCTAAAAAGATATGGCAACTTTTTTTTTGGAAAATTTTAACCATGTGAATAAAAACTAACTGTGGTAAGCACCCGTGTCATTATGTGGATTGTGCCAACCCTGTAACTAAAACATTTGATAAACAGTTTGACCTGTTCATGGAAGTGGAAAAACAATCCACTGATAGGATCAACGGGTACTAAAGCTATGTAACTGGGAACTCAGAAAAATAAAGTACACTGTTAATGCTATTGACTGACTGCAACAGAGATGTCATTTTTTATTTTGGCAAAAGTTACAGTACACTTTAAAGCAGTGGTAAACTCTGCCATTTTGTTTTTATTATTGGGCCCATGCAAATTTATGCCATTATGCGCTAGTATGCACAGCATACTAGCACATTATGACAGACTTAAGTCAGCCATACATGAATATAAATTCAGCTGGTTTAGCAACCCTGTCAGGTTTTTCCAAATCGATCAGTGCCGCCATGGTATAGCCGGCAGCACTGAACAGTGTATTCTGACAACGGGAAGTCTCCCGAATGTAGGAATACAATACCTTAGCGGGAAGAATTCCTCTATCAACATTAAGTGTGTGGATGAGGAAATCAAGTCATTTTTTTCATTCACCCTGTTTGTTGAACAAAAAAAAGACTAATGCCTTAGCGTTTAAATGGAGTCCTCCAGTGCTGGGTTGTCATCGCTCCCTGCCTGTCCATCTTAACCTAGTCTCCCTTCTGAGTTCGCACTCTCCAGCTGGTTGAATGGCCGGATCGCAATGACGTCACTCCAGCACATGGTCACGGGAGTGAAGACCACAGCATGGTGTTCTCTGCATTCAGGGCACACTCAGTGCAGAGCGCTCTATGCATGTGTAGTTCTGTCATTGGCTGGAGGACTAAACGGTGCAGGTTTAGGAGATATTCACCATACCTACACGTTTATATCTAGAGTTTACTACAACTGCAAATACTTTTTCCAATGTAGCTAGATAGATAGATAGATAGATACTGTAGATAGATAGATAGATAGATAGATAGAAAGATAGATGTGATGCTTAGCCTTTAAGAAGTTCCAACCTCTTTCACGATCCATACAATAGAAGTATGATCAGACAGTGAACACCTCCTCACTTCTTTCCAAAAGACTTCAAGAGGAAATAGGAAACACATTCTGCATACATTTGTGCTGACCAAGTAAGAAGGCAAAGGAAAAGTTTACGTCCCAACACCAGTTGAATATTACAGACCTGACAGTGCCCTCAACTAGAGCATTGCCCAGGTGTATGTGTCACCCTCATGAACCACATCCTTTGTAAATGGGTCCCTGAATCTCAACAGGTCCTTGTTCAGTTGTACTGTCTGTACAATTGAAGTACACGCTCCTGATAAGACTGTATACCTGCAATGAAAACCCACAGACTATGAATATAACTTCAGTAACTGTTGTGCAGTAACATTGACCCATGCTTGAATGAAATATATGATTTTAAATTCAGCATGCCCTCATAGAAGATGCTCAGTCTATGCTTAACATATACCTTCAAAAATATTAGAAAAGAAGCAGAAACCATGTGGGGGTTTGCCCTGTAATATTTATACCACATGAAAACAATGGTAAAATGAAATGAAAAAGCAAGGAAATGTGTTCTTTTGATGTCTTCACATATTTTCAGGAAGCACATACATAATTTAAGGTTTTTTTAGATGTTTATGTTACAGTTACCTTTTGTTATGACTTTTACATTTTCCATTTTCCTCCAGGGCTCATTCACATGGGCGCTCCACCTCATACACCATGAAGACAACTTTGTTGACTTTTCTGTCCAGCACTGAACTGCATGCCAGCAGCCCATATTAGTGAATGGGGCATGCATCGCTGTACAGACTCACCTGCACAGCTGAGTTTTACCGATACGCAGGGATAGATGAATGGACCCCATCACAGAGCCTGTACATCCAGGGCCATGCGCCTGTCCCTATGTATCTGTCATACATGGCTGTACGGGCAAGTCCGTACTGCCGATGCTTGTTCATTCACTAATATGGGCTGTCTTCACACAGCTCAGCGCTAGAACAGAAAAGTAAACAAAGGTGTCTTCATGATGTACAGCGTGGAGTGCCCATGTGAATGAGCCCAGCTGTATGGGGTTGTATGAGTGATCATGTGAGTGAACCTGGCCATAGATGGTGTGATGTGGGGTGATTAGACTCAATGTTGTGAGCGTTTCTAAGTGAGTCCATGTCAGTCTGAACTCCATTTTTAAAGTAGTAACAAAGTTAACCAAAAAAAAGGTCCCCCCTGCAGGTTTAAGCCGTAATCTGCTATGTCTTAGTATGCATACAAGAACATTATGTCAGACTTACCTTTAGATTCCATCTTCACCCAGTCTTCTTCCGGGTTAGCAGGCTCTGGCCATTTAATTGGCCGAGCGCATGTGCATGGGAGTCACGGCTGTGGCTCAGGGCTCTGAAGGGGCATGAGCACAAATGCACAGGTGATGTCACTGACTGCTGCTCACTAGAATATCTCCTAAATGGTGCACGTTTAGGAGATATTCATTTTACCTACAGGTAAGGCCTTGCATTGTAAGAATAGGTAGAATTTCAAACAAAATTGCATAGCAAAAGAATGTTCTAAGAAAGTTTGCTTGTTTTTCTAATCATTAGTGGGATTAAATCGATGTTTGTTTTTGACCGCAGTGATGAGAAAATTCGAAGGACCAGGATGGAAAATTTTTCTCAAATGAACACATTTCTAACAGAGCATGTAGTTTTCATTCAGTAAAGCCCATTCATTCCAAAATCAAATGTTAAAAGCAAACAAGATTTTTCAAGTGACATTTGAATATCATGAGCATGTTCTGAACTTTTTCATACTAATTTTCTTAAGGCTTTCCTAAGGCTTTTCTTTAGAATTTTTGTTCAACTTTCTATCCATCTATGGCCAGCTTGAGTGCTTATTGTCTTTTTATGTAGAGATTTGTAGATTAGTCACTAGAAGCAGGGCAGGTTGCCTACTATAATGACTCTGCCCAACCTCCTAACCAGTGTTGAAATAAGAACACAGCCATTGCAGAGTAGGCAAAAGAGCTTGCATATGCATTCAGCAAATATGGCTGCCCCATGTACATAAATTAATACAAACTTTATATAGAAACAAAGGGGTTGATTTACTAAATCTGCATAGAAGCTAATCATCTTCCAGGTTTTCTTGTGAAAGCTTAACCCTAAAGTTTTTTAAAAGGTTAACACACATTAAAAATATTATTTGCAGTACATCAAGCTGATCTAAAAAAACATTGAAAAAGCTATACATTCCCATTTAAGTCCCATAAATATGTTTGAGTTCCTCCCCTTTGTCACTCTATACCTGTCCCATGTCACTCTATACCAGCGAAAAAAACGCTGATTGTTATGACTATGAACAAGGGAGATATTTATTTCACTGTTCTATTTTTCATAAAAATGTGTTGTTGCTGTTGAGTTTTCACAGTTGCAGTGAAATATTCTCTGGCTCAGCAGTGACTTGTTTTAGAGAATAAATTGTGCAGAGGATTTAGAAAGAATAACTGTACTCTGAATTGTCATAAGTATGAAAGGATAATCTGTCCTGATTTTAAATTGCAATGTGAGGCTCCGTGCAGGCAGTGATATTCTAGGGGCACAGCAGCATCCTCTGCCTATAATGGAAAACTGTCAGCTCTCTTCCTCGTCCATCTCATATCCATATAGTTGTGCCAGCTGACACCTTGCAACATTTGTCAATCTATTTTCACCTCTTTCAGGTTAGGAGATCCATAGTGACTGTTGTACAAGCACCACATTCATTTTCCAGTACAATAGCATTCCAGTTTTAAGCATGCAGGAAGATAACTACAAGAGGCAGTGGTAAATCAGAAAAAGTTTGATTTTCATCAGATTCGTTTTAAAGAAAACTAATCTGCTTGATAAGCAGGGCTTGGATGGACAAAGCACAAGATAACCATTGGATTAACAACACGGTGGGGAATCATTGTAATGAGTGAGCCAAATTTCTATTTGTGTTAAATAAGATAAATCAAATCACTCTATCGATAGAGGAGACACCATTCAAAGGGACGTTATCTGCCTGCTAACTTCTGGAGGTATTTCTCTTCTCTTAAACGTTAGTTGGAAACCACTCTGAATTCCTCTGTGATTTCACTTTATCTGCTAATTTTGCTCTGACAATCAAATTCTCCTTGCCTTTTATATGGTGAGCTTTAATTTTTGTTACTTTCACCGAGTAACCAAATTCATTGATGGACGCTTCAGCACTTATCCATCCAATAATTGGCTGTCAGGCTGTGGAAGTTTTTTTTTAGAGAGCAAATTAGTACTGTTACTTATGTGACAGCATTCTATACTAGTTGATTTGGCTCAAAATAATGTATTATTTTTCAGTCTTTTTTTTTCTAAATATTATTGGCTTGCTCTATATGGATATTGGTGCTTTTTTCTTCTTGCATTGAAAATAGAATCTGTATTTGGTCTCCATCTGTAAACCTAGGCCTCATTCCATCCTTGACAGTACTGTATTATGTGTTTACTTTGACCGACATTTTACCCTACAAGCTGCGCTGAAATTTTCTTGTAATGCATTCATCGTGCTTTATGTAAAAGCCTTTGTATTTCTTTATTGTGAAAAAAATGTCAAGGTTTGAGTATTGTGGGTTTAGACATCAGGGAAGAGACAAACACTTCAACACTGAAATTGTGCTCTGTTCTATGATGAAAACTGGGTTATAGTAAAGTATTGTGATGATTTTAGTGGCAATAATTAATTGAAGGAGACAAACTAATATGTATGATAAAGATGGTAACTGTTGTAGATTAATAGAGAAATGGATGCCGCTCTGACCAGCCCAATGAGTCAGGTGTATGATATGGCCTCAGCCGCCGCTCCGGTCACTGACACCCACTGACACAATACGCACTGCCATGGCTGAGGCCATCTCATACACCTTTCTCATTGGGCTGGGCAGAGCGGTATCTGTTTCTCTGTTATATTGGAGCTATTTGAAGCATTTTAGGATGTCGGCTCCCTCCTTCTGTACACCGGTGGGGTGACTTTCTTTTGCTTCCCAGCTTGGAGCGGCGCCACAATTTATCTCTGCAGATTTTTGTAGATTAATATTTAAAGTGGAACTTTACCCACAACAACTTGATAAAAAAATTATGTTCTTTTAGCAAGGAAAATACATTCCATATTAGTAATTATGCTACCAAATTTAGTGCGTGCCTCCAGCGTTGCTACTGTTTCTTCTTGCTGGAGGCTGCCACTCTGCTGATGTCCAGAGCCCCTGAGTAACAGTAAATCTTTAGACTGTCATCAGATCAGCCTGTACATTTTCGGTACAGTGCTTAAGAATAGAGAGCGATTGAGCATGTGCAGAGCAGGGTAATACAGTGCATTACTGGATTTTAAAAAGAATAGGCACTTATTTTTAATGTTTTACAAAGCTATACCTGAAAAAACAGCCAGCCTGAAGAGATCTAGCAGCACTTCATTCTTTGACTGAAGTTGCACTTCAAAGCAGAATGCTTCTGAGTCCTGTTCTCATCTAAACTCAGTGCATAACCAAACTTCTTTTTGAAAACCAGCTTCCCATTAGTGGAATCAGAAACTGATCACTGACAGAGGAAGAGGAATGCACAGAAATGTGTTAATCTCTAAAACAATAATAATTTAGGGGTTGAATCTTGTAAGCAGGTGAATCCTATCAATGGTAATCATTAAAGTTTAAAGTGATTCTAAACCTTTTTTAATAATAAACATGTTATACCTACCTGCTCTGTGCAATGGTTCTGCACAGAGCAGCCCTGATCCTCCTCTTTTGGGGTCCCCTGCCAGCTCTCCTGGCTCCTCCTTTTCGGCTAGTGCCTCCATAGGAAGTCTCTTTCTATGGGGGCACACATGCTAGCTTGATCCTGAGGCATGCTTACTGCGTCCATAGACACAGACAGAACAGCTTGGCCCTGCCCCAATCCCTTGTCACAGGATTTGATTGAAAGCAGCAGGAGCCAATAGCTCCCTCTGCTGCCTATCTGTCCTGTGAGGAGAGAGAGAGAGCAGAGAGTGATGCTGCCCTCAGGAACAGCACTGGATCGAGATTGGGCTCAGATAAATATTTAGGGGGGCTGAGGGGATCCTGATTACAGGAAGCCACTTCCTATAGGGGTACTCATGCGAGCTTGATCCCAAGGCACTTTGCCTGCGTCCATAGGCACAGACAGAGTGGCTCAGCCCTGCCCCCAATCCCTTGTCACAGGATTTAATTGACAGCAGCAGGAGCCAATGGCTACCTCTGGTGCCTCGCTGTCCTGTGAGGAGAGAGAGACACTGCTCTCGGGCACAGTTCTGAATCAAGATCAGGGTCAGGTAAGTATTTAGGGGGAACCACTTTAACTCTTGACTTGTTTTCTTTATAGTTTTTGATGGTAGTGATTTTGAAGGAAAGAGTTATAATTTGCACCAGGATTATAAATAAGCTCACTCACAGGTCCCGGGCAAGTTAAAGAAGGTAATGCATGACCTATTCATTAGTGGACATACTACATATGTAGAGTATTAGTGTAGATAAAACATAATGTTTTCCTAAATAAACACTGACATTGTAATCATTGATCCTGGACTGTGAGTGTGGATAATGCATTGCTTTTTCACAGATAAACACTTACTGCGTACTTTCCACCTGTCACTACATTGTGAGTATGAATATTGCATGGCTTACTTATATATAAACAATCACTGAGTACTCACTGCCCATCCCTGGATTTGAGTGCAGCTAATTCATGCCTTATTAGCAAATTACCACTCTCCGAGTTCTTACCACATGTCCCTGGAGTAGCAGTGGGTGGAAATAATGATATATATAGCACCCCATGAGGCTTGTACCAGCTAATTAATCCAACATGTAGACACAAGAAGGGGAAAAATTTGTTAAGAAAAATTCTAATTCTTTATTGGGATATCAAAGTACAAAAATTCACAAAGACATATAACCGTCCCCCCTAAATGGTGGGTGCACATGGTCTGGGAGGTTACGAACTGTCAGCCAATCACATCAACACGTTTCGCCAATAGGCGTAACTCAGCTTCCTCAGAATGTGCCCTGTTCATTCACAGTGTTCAATGCATGTTAATTAGGACAACGTTGTCTTGTTTTATGGTTATTTCTGTGGTGAAGGAATGTGGTTTTGCCATTTAGAGGGGAGAGTTATGTGTTTTTGTGATTTTTTTTGTATTTTGATATCCCAATAAAGAATTAGAAATTCTCTTAACAATTTTCCCCCTCTTGTGTCCACATGTTGGAATAATTAGCTAGTACAAGCCTCGTAGGGTGCTATACAACCCTTTTTCCCTGGGTGCTTTCCTAGGGGCTGTTTTTTTCATGAATGTTTAACTTCCTACCCCCACACCTTTTTTCCAGGTGAGCAGACAGCTGCTTATATCATATATGTGTTACCACAGTAACAGAGTATTTATCTAATTTTTGTGAGTGGAAATATACATTTCCCACTCATACATTAGCTCCCACTGAGTTTACACCACGTGTGCCTGGAGTGTGAGTGTAGTGCATGGCCTATTTAACACTAAGGGGAGTAAGTTCAGGCAAATGAAAAAAGAATGCTTGGCGAGCATATTAATGTCATCTGTATGAAGCACCTGTGTACATGTACCCATTGTATACATAATCATATACCACATCCCTAGAGTTTTAGTGAAGGTGAGCATTGCTTGAAAACCCTATTGCACTATCATGGTGCATACATGGCTGATTGTTTAGAAGCAATGTGACCAGTGTAAGCATCAACTGCAATTGGACCATGTGCATGATAATGCAGAATCAATGCTAAATACTGTTTAGCATCAAAATTACTTGCTAATACACAGCCATCCAGTGTGTCAGACCCTGTGATTATTTCATGGGTGTTCCAAATATTACCAAAGGAAAGGAAATTATGTTTCCACAATGTCAATTTCCTATTGTAATATAAACCAGATTAAGGAGAAAAATTGCACATTTGTCTCAACAGTTTAGGAATCTGAGTATCAATAACCTTGCTGCCTCTCTCATTCTTTGCTCAGAGTATGAATTTGAATAATACTATGCATTCATATAGAAACAATCTCTGATTTATAGTATGCAGATGGATCCTGTGCATTCATTGTAGCCATAATACACATAGATTAGGATTACTCAAGGCCTGGTGTGTCCCAGCCTGTGATTTCTGCTCTGGAGAAAATATTTGACCTTGAAAAGCCTGTATCCCTTCACTGACCTGCAAACAGCATGTTCTCAGCTATCGCAGAGGGAGTGCAGCTTCCCATCCTTTAAGATCTGAGCATTGGGACAAGAAGATAATATTTTACACACACGTTGCTTATTTCCCTAAAGAGACACAGGCTGCCGCTTCTAAAGCTCTTAGTCTTATCGCTCAGCTCTCTACCACCTTCTTAGCGGAGGCCTCTTTTGTTCAGCTATGTCAAAGCAAGAGTTGGGATCAGATACGGACTGGTGAGAATATGCTTTGGGTGTGAGCAGGAGAGGGGGTTATTAATTAGACCATGATTTCCAGAGGCATGTGTATAAAGGACATAAGGCGGCCTTATAGCACATCGATTCTTCTTCTTTTGTGTCCCCTGTGAAGGTCAAGCTGTCACTTTGTTCTGAATGTCTGCGTGTCATCAAGGGTCTCATGCTAAGAGCTCTCCTCAATTGAGCATTCACAGCACCTAATTTAGAACTGCAACCTAAAGCAGTGTAGCCAAGCAGGCAACTGTTAACTCTCTCTTCTCCAGAGGAACATTAAAAAGATAAGATGAGTGTACATTAACCTTTCTGTTATTGTTTTCTAGCAAGAAGGTGAGCAATGTCAGATCTCATGAGCAGAATTTCAGTCCTTATCAAGGCCATAGCTAGCAGCAATCACACCCATGCCCCTTTGGCCTTCACTTCTAAATAGGTATTGGCTTTGCCCTTGACCCAGACATGTTACCTGAGCAGGAGGTGGTAGTTGAGGATGTTCCCTCTCCTTATAAGGAATCAGATCAGGAAGCTTTTAGATACCCTAGCTACCATTACTGACACTGTGCACTCCTGCTTAGTATTAGAGTAGCCTGAGTCTGCTCACACCAAGGTATCTAGCATGGGATCCCTTAAATTGCCTAAACCAGCTAAACATTTTCCAGTTCAGTTGATGGTAGAGCCTGTCTTGTAAGGGGATTGGCCACATTCATAGAAAATGTTTACACTCTGCAGTAGCCCACAAATGTAGACGGTTCCTGTGGTAAATCCTTTTTTGTCTTCAAAACATCATTGTGCCTCCTGTGGATGATAATCCCATGTTCAAGTACCCAGCAGACAAGAGGTTAAAGGGCCCTCTATAAATCTCTCTTTTCTTTGGTGGGCCCCACCAGGCTTCAATGCAGTCTGCCAGACCATTGCTGTCTGGACTAGTTCCATCATACCAAATGCCTCAGTCTACAGTCATATCTTTCACCTATGACTTTTCCCTACTGCATGAAAAGTTGGCAGACACTCTTTGTCAGATCTCAAATATGAGTCTTCGTTTCATCCACTTGCATGCAATCCTTTGGAATAAATGCTGGTCAGCAAGGAGTTTCCTTGCAAGAAGTTACTTGAAGGAGAATACCTGTTTGGTACCTCCTTGGATAAGTAAATCAGGATGGTTAGAGGAGGTAAGAGTACTCTTCTCCAAAAAAGAAGGCTTGCACCTATACTGGAACCTACTTTCACAAGAAGAAATGGCTCTCCTACCCAGCCAGGGTTGGTTCCATAGCTTTTTTCTGACGATGGGGTGCCTGCACATCTCAGAGTGGAGTCACTTCTGTAAGACTACTGGCCACAGAAATCCTTAGATGCTTGGGTCGAGTGTCCTTTCCTTGGGCTACATACTGATTTTTCACACTCTGGCTCTTCTCTGCTTCATTCTTTCAAACTTGCCTCTTTCCCCATTACAGCTGGTGGACTTGCTTGCTGCTGTCCATCAGCTCTTGTCTCATTGGGTCATTACCCCTGTACTAACAGAACATGTTCCAGGCTTCTACCACCTTTTTCATGATTCCCAAACGAAATAGAGCCATCAAGCCTATTCTGGATCTGAAAACTCTCAACTTGTTCCTGCAGTTGTAAAAGTTTAGCATGGAAACTGCCAGGTCAGTCCCTACCTACTTCCTACCTGGGGATTCATGTTTTCGGGTACCTGGATGATGTACTGTTAGCCAACATCTAGCAGACAGTGCAGACACTGAATCTCAGAGCAATTTGCTTGTTCCTTCAATGATAGAATCCTCTATTGTGAGTACATCTGATGAGAACTTATTTGAACAATGTCATAGCTGTGGCCTATATCAACCATCAAGGAGGTGTCAGAAGTCGCTCCCCTCAAAATCAAGTGGACTTGATCCACTGTTGGGCAGAATGGTGTGTTCTGGTCTTGTCCACCATAAAATTGGTCAATGGACTTTCAGATTCAACAATAAACTAGACATGTTTGCTGCCAGGTATAAGGACCCTTGGACTTTTGCAATGCACACACTGCTGACCCTGTGAGATCATTTTCACCTGATCTATGCCTTTCCATTTTGCTATATTCTTTCTCATCTGCTTCACAGGATTGAGATGGAGGGCATCCTGGTGATTGTCATCACATCAAATTGTCCCAGGTGGATGTGGTACTCAGACATATTCAGACTCAGGGCAGACTCTCAGTGGACCTTTCTGGATCTTCTGCCCCAAAGAACAGTGTTCTAACCTGCTTTTCGGTCATTGGCTTTAATAGCATGACTGTTAAAGCCACTGTCCGGAGAGACAGGAGCCAATCAGACTCAATCATCTCAATACTCTTAAGGGCAAGGAAACCAAGTTAATGCAAAGTCTACCACTGCACATGTAAGGCCAATTTTGCTGCAAAGGGAACTGGTCTGGAATAGCATGCAGCTTTGAGTACCATTAAGGAACAAATCTCAACTATGGCTGTTCTATTTCAGATGTCCTTGGCCTCTCACTCCTTTGTTCAGGGTGTCACATACACCTGTACCTAAACCTGTAAGTGATACTCCCTTGTATGACATTACTCACAAGGTGGCCTTTCTTGTTGCTGTCACCTCTGCACAGAGGGTCTGTGAGTTAACGGCCTTGACCTGTAAGGAATCCTTCCTAATGTTGCACTATGTCAAGGTTGGCTTAGACCTAAACCCTTCTTTTTCCCAGAAAGTGGTCTCCTTTTTCCACCTCAACCAGAAGATTGTCTTTCCTTCCTTATGTCCTGCTCTGAAATATTCAAATTAATTTTCAATCCACTGGCTTGACATGCTACACACTGTGAGCTCAGCTACTGCCTATTTCAGGCACTCAGATTTCCTTTTTGCTCTTCCTGAGGGTTCCCTCAGGTTTCTGCCTGCCCCTCACTCCATCTTTGCTAATTGGATCAGACAAATTATCATTTGAGCTTATGGTCTGAAAGATAGGGTTACTCCCTACCCTTCCTTGTTAAGACACACTCTACCAGATCTGTGCATCCTAGGCTTTTGAGCATCAGGTCTTTGTTGACATATACTGTATGTGCTATGCTGTTTAGCATTTTTAAGATGTCACAGGAATTCTACAAATCAACTATTGATTTTTACTAAACATATCCAATCATCTCAGAAATTCTGTTTTTTTTTATATTTGCATATTCATTCATGTATCATCATCTCCATAGATAAAATTAACCAACTATCATATTAATTTATCAAATCTTGGCCAGAATGGATATAAAAATCATCAAATGCCAGATGTATTCCATATTGCATATAGCTTACTCTGGCTTGTTCGCCATCATCATTGCAAGGTATGGTGAACATTCAACTTGGTTATTCCAGTAGAACAACAGGATAGCCAATGCGTTTATGGTGAGGGGGACCAAAAGGAAATACAGTGCCTTGAAAAAGTATTAATACCCCTTGAAATTTTCCACATTTTGTCATGCTACAACCAAAAAACGTAAATGTATTTTATTGGGATTTTATGTGATAGACCAACACTAAGTGGCACATAATTGTGAAGTGGAAGGAAAATGATAAATGGTTTTAAAAACTTTTTACAAATAAATATCTGAAAAGTGTGGCATGCAGTTGTATTCAGTCCCCCTGAGTAAATACTTTGTAGAACCACCTTTCGCTGCATTACAGCTGCAAGTTTTTTTGGGGATGTCTCTACCAGCTTTGCACATTTAGAGAGGGACATTTTTTCCCATTCTTCTTTGCAAAATAGCTCAAGCTCTGTCAGATTGGTTGGAGAACGTCTGTGAACAGCAATTGTCAAATCTAAGATTGCCCTATATTTAGCACCATCCATCATCCCATCAGCTCTGACCAGCTTCCCTGTCCCTGCTGAAGAAAAGCATCCCTACAACATGATGCTGTCACCACCATATTTCATGGTGAGGATCATGTGTTCCGGGTGATGTGCAGCGTCAGTTTTGTGCTATACTTAGCGCTTTGCTTTTAGACCAAAAACTCCAATTTTGGTCTCATCTGACTAGAGCCCCTTCTTCCAAGTTTGTTGTGTCCCCCACATGGCTTCTCGCAAATTTCAAACAGGATTCCTTATGGCTTTCTTTCAACAATGGCTTTCTTTGCTCTCCTTGCCCGGCTTGTCAGTTTAGGTGGACGGCCATGTCTTGGCAGGTTTGAAGTTGTGCCATACTCTTTCCATTTTTGGATGATGGATTGAACAATGCTCCGTGAGATGTTCAAAGCTTGGGATATATTTTTATAACCTAACCCTGCTTTAAACTTCTTCACAACTTTATCCCTGACCTGTCTGGTAAGTTCCTTGGCCTTCATGATGCTGTTTGTTCACTAATGTTCTCTAACAAACCTTATCTTTTCTATAATACAACAATAGTATTTCAGAAGTAGTTCAGAGAGTTCAGAGAAGGTTGTAATTTATGGGGATTGGTTCCAGTCTTCACTAGACCTGAACATCGCACAAAGCCACTTGTAGCCCATAACAACTCAAGACTTTTATACCTTTTTAGCTATACTATTATTATTTTTTAGGAAACTGACTTAGCTTACCATACTGTACTACAGGTTCTATTTTTGACTTGATGCTGGGTGCCTGAGAGTTAACTTTTACAAGATGATTCTTTTTATTATCACTAAAGAGATAGTGTGAGCTATTGCTGACACAAGCCTTTTTATTTATTCTCCTGTATGCACTTGTTTTGCCACAAGCACAATTACGTATGGTTATTTTGAGTAGAAGGCTGCCTTCAGACACAGCAGTTCAACAATGTTTAATATCAATATTAATTGCTCTTGAGAGTCCCAACCAGCTGCAGTTCACATAAGTATACATCTGCAGCTGATGGAACAATTTGGCCAAGCAACAGTTAAAAGCATGCTCTAATTTAGTCATGCATCCTACTCTACCAGTGCCATCCAATGCTGCAAAGAGGAGTTAAATATGGTGATTAGGGGCTAATGATTTCCTGTGAGTGGTCTGTGCGCCTCTCATCACACATCTGAGGGTATAGTTATAAAGACCCGAAACATAGATGCAAAGCATCTCACTGGCACTGAGAGAATCGCTGTGTTTCTCCATGGCTCTTAACACTGGCATTTCAAGGTAATTATGGGCATACCTTTCTAGGCCTGTATTCTTTTTTGTGTATATTTGTTAGAAAAGACAAACCTTTTGCTTTTTGTTAAACTTTATTTTGGGTCATAATGTAATGTACAGAGTAGTAATTTTATATATGTATGGCTAGGGTAGTAGTCTTTGTCAACAGAAATTTGCATGCCTTTATTTTTTATTTTTTGCTGCACTGTAGAGATGATTGCTCTTAATAGTTTGACATTTTGTTATACACCCATCTTCTCCTTTAGATAGAACACCAGTCACATATGTGTAGCTTGTGTATAATCTGTTTCTTGTAACCTGGCTGTCATTCAGTGTAGGATGGGTTGACTTTGCGGGGCCCTTAATTTGCTTGCTATAGATTATGTGACACTTTTATTTCCAGCATCAGGTTTAATAGAACTCTATAGAAGACAGAAACTAAGGGTCTTACTGGCTCACAAGAATTGTTCAACTTGTGAACCAGAATCCGTAGGAATGAGAAGTATTCCTTTCAGGAACATGGTATGGCAGGCACAACATTGTTGATTGTGACTTGTTCTGTAGGGGGTATAGAATACTACAGTCCCTTTATTCACATTATCATCATACATGTGTACAGTACCATCAGATAACAAATTCATTGTTAATGGATAGTGGAAAAAGAATAAATTACTAGTACAGAATTTGCTGTGATGCAAAATCTGAAATTATTAGCACATTTGCTTGCTTATTGATTCCAAACTGTGGAGCACATTATTGTCTTGTGCTTTCAGTTACCTTTTTATATAAAAATGTTATCTCATTGTATTGAGTTTTTTTGTGATATATTTCAAATAGAAATGTCTAAGCCTTGCACATAAATAATGGTGGTGAAGCGCTATACATAAATATCCATAAATATCCATAAGTAAATACTAATAAATAAATATATATGAAATTACAAATAAATACGTGAATCAGTGATAAATCCTTCACATTAAGTGACACATCAAATGATAATGTGCAAAGAATTGGTCCCAAATATGGACCTAGGTAAAGTGCAAATAAACACACACACAATCCCTAATAGGGATAAGTAAAGTGATACAGTGTATATCACACAACAAAATACTGAAAGTGACTAGTGCTATTACCTCCCAATAAAATACTGATATTTATATAAAAATAAAACACATCAAGTGATATTGTGCAAAAATACTGGTCCAAAATAAGGACCTATATTAAACTGCAAAAACCACCAATCCCAAATAAGGGATAAATAAATTGTGTAACAATCAATGCACTCACTAAAAGTGACTAGTGCTAGGACCACCACTATATAACAAAAAAAAACTAATAAATATATATGAAAAATAAAAAACTGACAATAAATAAAGTCCAAAAAAATGTGCAGACAATATGTGAAAAAACACAGTTTGCACTTTAATATAGGTCCTTATTTTGGACCAGTTTTTTTGCACTATATCACTTGATGTGTTTTATTTTTATATAAATATCAGTATTTTATTGGGAGGTAATAGCACTAGTCACTTTCAGTATTTTGTTGTGTGAGATACACTGTATCACTTTATTTATCCCTATTAGTGATTGTGTGTGTGTTTATTTGCACTTTACCTAGGTCCATATTTGGGACCAATTATTTGCACATTATCATTTGATGTGTCACTTAATGTGAAAGATTTATCACTGATTCACGTATTTATTTGTAGTTTCATATATATTTATTTATTAGTATTTATTTATGGATATTTATGTATAGCGCTTCAACACCATTATTTATTACTACTCTTAACCTTTGGTATAGGTAAAGGTGATAGCTGCTTGTGTGTATAATTTAGGGATATCTGTTGAGCGCAGGAGGATTTTATCCTAATTTTCATAAGCCTTGCACATAGTCCCCTACTTTAGGGGACATGTATCCTATTGTGTGTATCATAGTCACCAAAATTCCCATACACATACCAGAGTCAGGTTAAGCAGAAACTATTAATCTATCAGTATAGCATTGGTCTGTGGGAAGAAACTGGACCATTCATAGAAAGGCCACATAAGCATGCAATACATACACTGTAAGCACTAGGGTCCGAGTGGATGGAAATGCAGCATACAGCATGCGGCATAAAAATGACTCCACATCAGATGAAATTGTGACAATCCAAAGTTCATAGATCTTCTAATTGCATTTTCTGTGTATCAACACCACTCCTTGTGAGCCACACTCCACCACCACCAGCTCATCACATCATTTTGGTGGTGTTGATACACAGAGAAGACGTAATTAGAAGATCTATGAACTTTGGGTTGTCACAATTTCATCTGGTGTGAAGTCATTTTTAAATATGGACTATAGGTTTTTATATTACATTATTATTAATTATGATACTTGAAGATTGTATAGACACTTTTATACTATCTTGATATTGTTGCAACAGTGATTTCATTGATTTTGTTATTTTTTAGTGTGTAATGTGGTACATAGTTTCGGTTCAGCAGCAGCACACTAGTACATATATTTATCACATAATTTTTGAGTTGCACAGGAGTACTTATCAGTTTTTTCAATGCTTATTTTAAAGTTTTCCTAACAAATGGGGCTGTTATTTGGACGCCAGGATACCCTAGTTTTATATGTTCAAAATGTATGATCAACCTAACTTTTGACTATATTGATAGCAGGTTGGAGTAACAGAGTAGTCACTGGGTAGTATTTCAGCAATCCATATCCTCCTGTTGGATTTTAGATCATATGTTTATCAAGTTGTTGCATGGGGAGTGACAGGCAATGTGCTTTTCGGCCTGCAACATGTAGAGTTAAATTCCGGACACATGGAATTTCTGAACACGGGAACAGACACCAGATTGATGCAAAAAGAAATATCCTTGCATTAGCTGGAGAAGAGATCAGTCAGTGTCAGACTCACCACAGAACATTAATAGACTGATTGAATCCTGGGGACTTGGGCATATTTTTATAGACATTTTAGTTAAAAGGGTTTTCAGGGACTGCAAGGTTCCTGTTATTTATACCAGTCAGACAAAGATTGCATAGCAGACACCACTGTGTCCTATTTCTTTGAAAATATCCACATATGCGTGTCATACTGTCAGCTGGACTGCACAGATATTCTATAAAAGAGTTGTGTAAATACTTATCTTTCTTTTCTGTTAATGCAATTGGCAGAGAAAGCTTATGTACCATACTGCCAAAATTCGCTTCGTTTGCAGCATTAGATTTTCAGTCATCAAAAACAGAAAACCAGATTTTATTCTGATGTGGCTTATGAACAGGGCCCTGGACATGGTGCTCACATAGGCACATACATACCTTTGTGTGGAATCAGATTTATGTCTTTTTTTGGTAAACCTGTAGAAAGCAGAGTCCACATATGAAACTGAAGACCTAATTAGTGCACTAAGCAGTAAAAACTTCCAGTGACAGCCTTTGAACTCATGGATGAGTTTGTGCGGTATCAATTGACTTCAAAGCCTTGGCAGGCCTGATCCTGACAGAACTGGGAGACATGAATAAAGTGGATCTCTAGTTATATACAGTTGCAAGAAAAAGTATGTGAACCCCTTGGGATTACGTGGAGTTTTGCATGAATTGGGCATAAAATGTGCTCTGAACATCATCTAAGTCACAACAATAGAAGAACACAGTCTGCTGAACATAATACTACACAAACATTAGATGTTGCCATGGTTTAATTGCACATAACATGTAAACATTCACAGTGCAGGGAGGAAAAAGTATGTGAACCTTTGGACTTAATAACTGGTTGACCCTCCTTTGGCAGCAAGAACCTCAACCAAACGTTTCCCGTAGTTGCAGATCAGACCTGGAGTAATTTTGGACCACTCCTCTTCACAAAACTGTTTCAGTGTAGCAATATTCTTGGAATGTCTGGTGTGAATCGCTCTCTTAAGGTCATGTCACAGCATTTCAATCGGGTTGAAGTCAGGACTCTGACTGGGCCACTCCAGAAGGCGTATTCTGTGCTGTTGCAGCCATTGTTTTGTTGAATTACTTATATGCTTTGGATCATTGTCCTGTTGCATCACCCATCCTCTGCGGAGCTTCAGTTGGCAGACAGATGGTCGTACGTTTTCCTGCAAAATGTCTTGATAAACTCTGAAATTCATTTTCTCATCAATGACAACAATCCGTCCAGGCCCTGAGGCAGCAAAGCAGCCCCAAACCATGATGCTCCCTCCGCCATGTTTTACAGTGGGGATGAGGTTTTGATGTTGGTGTGCTGTGCCTTTTTTTCTCCACACATAGTGTTGTGTGTTCTTCCCAAACAACTCAATCTTGGTTTCATCTGTCCACAGTATATTTTGCCAGTAGTGCTGTGGAACATCCAGGTGCTCTTTTGCAAACTTCAAACGTGTTGCAATATTCTTTTTGGACAGCAATGGCTTCCTCCGTGGTGTCCCCCCATGTACTCCATTCTTGTTTAATGTTTTCCTTATTGTAGATGTGTCAACAAAAATGTTAGCATGTGCCAGAGATTTCTGTAGGTCTTTAGCTGACACTCTGGGATTCTTCTTTACCTCATGCAGCATTCTGCGCTGTGCTCTTGCAGTCATTTTTACAGAACGACCACGCCTAGGGAGAGTAGCAACAGTGCGAAACTTTCTCCATTTGTAGACAGTCTGTCTTACCGTAGACACATGAACATCAAGGCTTTTGGAGATACTTTTGTAACCCTTTCCAGCTTCATGCAAGTCAACAATTCTTGATGGTAGGTCTTCTGAGAGCTCTTTTCTGCGAGGCATGGTTCACATTAGACAGTGCTTCTAGAAACCAGTAAACCCAAAACAGGTGTGTGTTTTTTAAGGGCAGGACAGCTGTCAGCAACACATCCAATATCATCACACTGATTGGAGTCAAGGTTGGCTCACTCCTGGCTCCAATTAGCTCTGGGAAAAGTCATTAAGCTAGGGCCTCACATACTTTTTCCTCCCTGCACTGTGAATGTTTACATGTTATGTGCAATTAAACCATGGCAACATCTAATGTTTGTGTAGTATTATGTTCAGCAGACTGTGTTCTTCTATTGTTGTGCCTTAGATGACGTTCAGAGCACATTTTATGCCCAATTCATGCAAAACTCCACGTAATCCCAAGGGGTTCACATACTTTTTCTTGCAACTGTATAATCATTTCTAGAGCCAGACTAGCTCTTGTAGGTTCGTTGGAACAAGGGTCCTTCTGATAACACTCAACTAACTGTCCTGTAATGGCCTGCTTCACCCTTAAATTAGAGGTCAATTGGATGGGCAATAAACAAAAGGTTGTCTGTGTTTTGTATGGAGAGCACCAAATGTATTATATATTTAGCTTTACACACTATAATTAAATTTTGCACATCAGTTCCTTTTAGAACTATGTTATTGTGTGCATATAATCCTAGTATATAAGTAATGGCTGTTTTAGTGAAGCAGAGGGCAACAGAACAGCCATAGATGACCCAATAGCTGCCTGCTGTATAATGATAGGATACATAATTGCCACTTTGATGTAATGTGATGAGTGAGGTTTCACAGCTTGATCCAGCTGTGATGCTTTGAACTTCTTGTTTCCAAATATAATATTGCAGGCACTGTGGTGTTTTCATTTTCCATTCAATTGTACCCTGCATAGGAGACAATGATTTCTATTACTAAGCTCATGGCTATATTTTATATATTTACTGACCACAATATTGACTGTGTTTTCTCATATACAAAATTTCTAAATTTTTACAGAGACATAGGAACAGTGGGCACAAAAAAAATGCAACAATAACTGGGACCCAAGGACACAAGGGGTGTGTGGTGGAACCCCTGTTCATAAAATCAAGCATGCTCTCGGCCTTGGAGACAATCAAAGTAATTGGGATGTAATATAACAGGGGCATTTGGATTTATAAAGAGGCTGTTGAAATAAATGCAAAAATGGTTGGCCATGTCAGCTCAGCAGATTTATTTTCATTAGGATAGCCATAGATGTAAGGCCTCATGCACACTTGAGCTAAAAACGCTACTTTTACAGGTGATCAAGCTTTTTTTTCTCTGCCTCTAAACTCCCCTCCATGTTAACCTATGTGTCCATGCATGTCCATATGCCCTGGTTCATTAAAGCATATCTACAGTCACCATGTAAAATCATTTGATTCCTTTCTAAATGGCATTTCAATTATTTCTACCCTATTTCTATTAATCTGAATGATCTTGAAGTGGAAAAACTTTATCTGTGACAAAAGTCACTATGCCCTATGACTAGGCACTGCTGTGTCACATATTTCACAGAGCCTGCCTTCTGAACTACAGAGGTGCTGAAAGGAGGAGTTGCAGGAGGTGGAGTCAGTACAGGAATTGCTGCTAACAGGCTGCAATGTACCATGGGGTATGTTGTCCTTAGAAATTAACCATAAACAGCAGAGGAGAAAGCTGCAAAGCATGCATGGAATCCATGAAGCCGTGGAAAGAAATGCAAAGCAGACAGGTAGCTCTTACAATAAGAAAGGAGATTTGTTTCAGTAACCTTATACTGGAATGTAAAGTATAACTATTGTTTATTACAATACTGCTGTTATAAAATTAAAGTGTATGCTCTGACCATAGATCTCTTTTAAGGCTTTTGTAAGACTTTTGTCAGCTTGATGTCCTTGACAGTTAACTTATTAGATCCCTTAGGGATAGTGGCACAAGATATGTCTTCTAGAGTTTTTGTCATTCCATTGTGGCTTTTATAGGGGTGCTTTAGGCTTTTTCAATTGGATTCCCTGAAATATCTATTAAATGAATACTTGGAGAATCTAAGATAATGAGAAATGTAATGGTTTCTGTAGGGGCAAGGGTTAGGGTCCAACATTAATTAAAGAAAAAGGTGGATGATTGTACCAACCCATGTGCACCAAGATTTTGAAATACCGCTTCTGTGTGGACTTAACCTTTAGGGGCTTCTGGATTATTTATTTATTTTTATTTCAGGTACTTATATAGCGCTGTTAATTTATGCAGCACTTTACATATATATATTGTACATTCACATCAGTTCCTAACCCTCAAGGCTCATGCAATCTAAGGTCCCTAACTTACATTCACACATACACATACTAGGGCCAATTTAGACAGGATCCAATTTAACCAGCATGTCTTTGGCGTGTGGGAGGAAACCAGAGTACCTGGAGGAAACCCACGCAGGCACAGCGAGAACATGCAATTCATGTATTGTTAGTTTCCTGTATGAGAATAGAAGGCATAATGACCCTTTAATCATGTTTTGGTTTTGCTGCAGTGTTTATTGTTTCACCATACATATAGTGTATCTAAACCCAAAAATAAAAATATACCAGATTGCAGCTAGTCAGTGCTTACTATATGTGGTGGCTGCATTAATTTCCTTCTTTCAGGAACATTTTTAGAAAGTACAGGAAATACCTGTTGATGTTTCTAAAAATTCAGCATTCTTGTCACTCTCTGTTAGCTAAAAAGAAAGCACAAACAATCCTATTCCTTTTTTTTAAAGTGGTATTAAACCCAAAAACAAATATTTATTATATGGAAGCTTATCAATTCTTAGATGTGATGGGTGCATTTATTTTCTTTTTAGGCTTTCTTTTTTCTATTGTCACCTGGTGATCTGGCCAGTAAGTCTGTTGTTTTTCAAAAGAGCAAGCTGTCCAGCGGGATGTATCAGTTACAGAGATGAGACCAACCATTTAACACTAGCAGGGGTCCTTGCAATGATCAGTATTTTTTTTTATTTGTGTAAAACCTTTATCCCAAAAAGAAAAAACTGTTTCCAGTAACTGCTTATAAAGTATTGGCTGAAGTTTGGCTTCAATTTGTTAGTATATTTAAATCTACTAGTATATCTGACACTCCCCTCCCCCAGACTGTCAATTCTGCTGTTCAAAGGTGCCCTAGTGCTCCTTCATCCAGAGATGGAGTACTCTAATATAGGAGGTGTGTTACTGGCCAGATCACCAGACGAAAACAGAGGGGAAAAAAAGCCTAAAAAAACTGCATGCCTCCACATCTACTGTAATGATTGGTAAGTTGCAGGATGTTACATTTTTGGTTTCAAGTTTATTACTGCTTTAAACTGGTAGCCCCATCAATCCACCATGTAATGGAGAAGAACAGAGGCAGAAACGTTTAAAGTCCAGTTTGTATGGCAACCATGGCTTCTTCCATAGATACCATGGAGATATAAGTAGACACAAAATGGAGGAATTTACTAAAATTGGTGTACTCAGAATCTGGTGCAGCTGTGCATGGTAGCCAATCGGCTTCTAACTTCAGTTTGTTCACTTAGGCGTTGATAATACAACCTGGAAGTTGATTGGTTTCTATGCAGAGCTGCATCAGATTTTGCACCATGCAGTTCTAGTTAAAAAACCCTAAAGGGACAGGAATTGTGCTACTTGCAGCATTACTATTAGTATTCTTTTTTAAAAAACATTTTAAAAAGAATACTAATGCAGGACCTCCTCCAAGGCTGGTAAGATGCAATTTATTACATTTTTGTTTTGGGGTTTAGATATGCTTAAAAATAATTAGCATCCTTGCCAATAAGTCCTCATGCACACAGGATGTTTTTACAGCGGCTGTTTTTGTTTTTTGGCGGTTTTTTCTACAGCCAGTAAACTCCCCAGCATGTTATCCTATGTGTCCATACACACATAGACTGTAATCTTTTGTCAGGGGCATTTTTTGGCTGGAAAAAAAACCCAGAACTAGTGGGTTTCTAGAGGAGTTATTTATCTGTAAAAACGCTCTTTTGGACTTTTTTTGAGCAAAAAAAAAACACTAAACAACACGGCTAAACACTAATGCAAAAACATTAGAGAACGCTGAAAAACGCACGTTTTTAACGTGACTTTACACAGCTAACGTTACCAGCGTTATTAAAATGCCCAGTGTGTATGGAGCTTAAGGATGCTCATTTTTGCCCATATCATGTACTGATGTAGGAAGCCTCTTAAATTTCTGCTAAGGATAACCTGCTGTGGCACTAGCTTCACAGTGACTTACTATTTTTTACACTGATCAGCTATAACAATATGACTACCGTATTTGCCGGCGTATAAGACGACTTTTTGACCCTTGAAAATCTTCTCAAAAGTCGGGGGTCGTCTTATACGCCGGTACACATGTTTAGGGGGGCTGCGGCATTAAGTACAGGGGTTTGCAGGGGCTGATGTCTCTTACCTGGATCCAGTCCCACGACGATCCGGTCCAGGAAGCGCGGCGTCTCCTTCAGTTCGGCCACTGGATGTTCGTGCGGCTGCTCGGCTCCGCCTCCTCACCGGTGATTGGCCGCCAGAACTGTAGCTCAGGAAAGGCACACAGGCGGCCAATCACCGGCAAGGGGGCGGAGCCGAGCGGCCCCGCGAAAATTGAGTGCCGGAGCAGCAGGTAAGTGTTCTGTGTAGAGGTGCTGCTGCAACCACATATGCTGGCTGCAGCAGCACCATACGAGAACAGGGTCAGCAAGTCTCAGTGGGAGGAATAGTGCCCCATCATTGGTGTCACTGATACCAATGATGGGGCACTATTCCTCCCACTGACACCAACGATGGGGCACTATTCCTCCCCCCCACTGACACCAACGATGGGGCACTATTCCTCCCCCCCACTGACACCAACGATGGGGCACTATTCCCCCCCCCACTGACACCAACGTTGGGGGAATATTCCACCCCCCACTGACACCAATGATGGGGCACTATTCCACCCCTCACTGACACCAATGATGGGACACCATTCCTCCCACTGACATCAATGATGGGGCACCATTCCTCCCACTGACACCAATGATGGGGCACTATTCCTGCCACTGATACCAATGATGGGGCACCATTCCTGCCACTGATACCAATGATGGGGCACCTATTCCCCCCACTGATACCAATGATGGGGCACTATTCCTCCCACTGTTACCAATGATGGGGCACTATTCCTCCCACTGACACCAATGATGGGGCAATATTCCTCCCACTGATAACAATGATGGAGCACTATTCCTGCCACTAATGCCAATGATGGGGCACTATTCCTGCCACTAATACCAATGATGGGGCACTATTCCTCCCACTGACATCAATGATTGGGCACTATTCCTCCCACTGGTGTGCATTGGAAGAGGGGTAGTCTTATACGGCGAGTATAGCCCAAACACTACATTTTAGCAGGAAAAGTAGGGGGGTCGTCTTATACGCCCAGTCGTCTTATACGCCGGCAAATACGGTACCTACCAAGACATGGTCTTCACTAGACCTCTGAAGGTATGCTGTGGTGTCTGGTACCAAGCCATAAGTAGCAGATCCATTAAGTCATGCAAGTTGTGAGGTGGGACCTCCATGGATCGGAGTTGTTTTTCCAGCACATCCCACAGATTGGACTGAGATCTTGAGAATTCTGGAGAACTTGTTGTGTTCCTCAAACTATTCTTGAATTCATCAGACTAGTCCACCTTTTCTCATTGCTCTGTGGTCCAGTTCTGATCCTCACATGCCCATTGTAGTCAGCATTGGCACCCTGACCGGTCTGCAGCTACGCAGCTACATACACAACAAACTGTAATGCATTTTGTGTTCTGACACCTTTCTATTGGAAACAGCATTACCTCTTTCAGCAATTTGAGCCACAGTAGCTGTTCTATTGGATCAAACTACACGGGCTAGCCTTCGCTCCCCATGTGCATCAATGGCCTTGGCTACCCATGACCTTGTCACTGGTTCGCTAGTTTTCCCTCCATGGACCACTTTTGGTAGGTCCTGACCACTGCAGACTGGGAACATCCCACAAGATTTGTAGTTTTGGAGTTGCTCTGACCCAGTCGTCTAGCCTTTACAAATTGGCCCTCGTCAGTGTCGCTCATATCAACATCAATTTCAGGGACATGTTAAATTACTGCCTAGTATATTGCACCCATTTTCAGATGCCATTGTAAGAAGATAATCAATTTTATTCACTTTACGCCTCATGCACACTGGGCATTTTAAAGACTGCTTTTAGAGGTGTGTTGATTTTTTTTTCAATGATAACCTTGATGTTTACTGACGTCTAGAGGCAGAAAAAGCCCACTGCCAGCCTGTTCAGGAACAGCAGCATTTTTGCAGAAAAATCTACTGACGCGCCTATATGTGTGTAAACAGGTGTATACACGTTTAAGTGCTAGGTGCATCAACCGTTTGCACGTTCATTCATTTCCAGAATACTCTGGCCAATGAAACAAATAAATGCCCAAGAGCTTGACACGTTAAACATGCCTAAACTCATTTGCAAAAATCCAGCTTTAGATGTGTTTTTGACACTGCTTTTTTTCCTGCAAAGAGAAAGGTGTTCAGAATAGCTGGACAAACACCAAGTGTGCATGAGGCCATACCTGTCAATTGTCATATGTTATGGGTGATCAGTTTATATACATACTTGCTCAACTTGAAATAAAGACAAGTTTCTGACAGTTTACTGTTATATTAATACAGACCAGTGAATCAACAATTGCATTCCTCTTTTCTCACATTATCAGTTCTTTATTATTTATTGTTTTTGATGCTTCCGAAGTTTTATTGCCTTGAAATAATGAGGTCATCTTCACTCCTCTAATGTATGTAGCCTCTACGGCAACCATACACACTTCAAAGCCTTCAGATGACATCAAACATATTTTTTCCTTTTTATAGAATGAAAGGATTTAAGATCAGTAAGTGTAATATACATTTTTTGAAGTTAGAGCAAGGCTGTGCCGTTTTTACACTTAGAAACACACGTTTGTCCTTGTGGAATTGTTTATTTACTATTTACGTGGAACTCCATACTCAACAGACCTATAAAATAGTTGTTCAGTTTAGGAGACCTAAGCATAGTACTTGTAAATACAAAAAATAGGAATGCATTTTGGTGGAAGTCAGAAATGACAAGTCATTGCACTGTGCAAACGTTTTAGGCAGGTGTGAAAAAATGCTGCAAATTAAGAAAGCTCTCAGCAATGGAAGTGTTAATAGCTAATTGTTATCAATCAACAAAATGAGTTTAAAATAAGTATTTTGCGTGACCACCTTTTGCTTTCAAAATAGCATCAATTCTTTTAGGTACACTTTCACACAGTTTTTGAAGCAACTTGGCACCTCTGATGTGGAAACAAGATTAAGCGACTCAACTATTCAAAAACACAGGAACTTGGGTGCAGAAAAATGACAGCAGGTGCTCTGGACTGATGAGTCAGAATTTTACATCTTTGGCTGGAGCAGGAGGCAGTTTGTTTGCAAAGGGCTGGAGAGCGGTACAATAATGAGTGTCTGCAGGCAACAGTGAGGCATGGTTGAGATTCATTGCAAGTTTGGGGCTGCATTTCTGAAAATTGAGTTGGGGATTTGTTCAGGATCAATTGTTTCCTCAATGCTGAGAAATACAGCTAGATACTTATCCATGATGCCATACTATCAAGGAGGTGTGATTGGCCCCAAATTTATTCTGCAGCAGGACATGGACCCTAAAACATACAGCCAATGTTGTTAAGTACTATCTTTAGTGTAAAGAAGAACAAGGAGTCCTTGAAGTTATGGTTTGGCCCCCACAGAGCCCTGATCTCAATACCATAGCGTCTGCCTGGAAATACATGAAGAGACAGAAGAATTTGAGGCAACCTACATCCATAGAAGATCTGTGGTGAGTTGTCCAAGAGGTTTGGAACAACCTACCTGCTGAGTTCCTTTACAAAATGTTCAAGTGTACTTAGAAGAATTGATGCTGTTTTGAGGGCAAAGGGTGGTCACATCAAATAATGATTTGATTTGGATTTCTCTTACGTTTATTTACTTTTTTAACTCAATTTGTTAATTGATAAAAATAAACTATTAACACTTCTATTTCTGAAAGCATTCTTAATTTACAGCATTCTTTTATACCTGCCTAAAACTTTTGCAGGGTACTGTACTTTTTAGAAATATAGTTGGAAAGACTGGACTCAAATACAAAAATTAATTTTCCAGGGAATTTCTTACCTCAAATCCCTAACTACAAACTGCTGTATATCAGAATATGCTCTTGGCTATGGGGCACCTTTAGCCAAGGTACTGCTGCAGCTTACAATCAACCAAAGTGAAACAACAAGTGCACATGGCATGCGTAGAGTTGACTTTTATCCTGATTGTAGTTGTGTTTTAAGTACCATGTTTTATGTGATATAAAACATGCTGGAACATGGTTTGATTAAAAATAATTGAACAAAATATGTGAAATACAGTATATACCCAACTTAAAAACAAATTCACACATGTTGGCACACATATACTGTAAATACTTCTTTTAATAATTTCTTGTACAAAAAACAGAAAACTACCGTATTTTCCGGCGTATAAGGCGACTGGGTGTATAAGACGACCCCCTAATTTTCCAGTTAAAACATGGGTTTTGGGCTATACTCGCCGTATAAGACTACCCCCCTTCCGAGGCAACACCATTTAAAAACATCAGATTTTTTAATTGAAATGGTTATGACTTACCGGTACTTAAAATCCTTCAAAATCCTCATTTTCATCCTCTGACATCATAAGTTCATGAATGACATCTTGTGATACATTTGTAAGACAGTCATCATATGGATCAAATTGCAAATCAGATGGTTACCGCTGGATGTGCGGTAAAACGGTAGCTTCGGCTACATACAGTATACAGTATATATACAGCCCGCTGGATGTGCAGTAATGTACATACAGTATACCGTGCTGAGCCAAGCTGGTTTAAAACAAATGTCCCTATGACAGATTAATCTGTCAGCCCGCTGGATGTGTGGTATATACAGTATACTGAGCCATGCTGTTTCAAAACGTACCGGTGCGTCCCTACGGTAATCAGACCGCTGGATGTGTGTATGTGCAGTATCTGAGGCTACATACAGTATACGCTGGGCCAATCACGGTGAGCGATGTATTCTACTACTGAATACAAAGCCTGCTCGGATTGGCTGAGGTTGTGACATCATCAGCTCACCTCTCTGACTTGTATTCATTAGTAGAATACATCACTCACTGTGATTGGCCCAGTGTATACTGTATGTAGCCGCAGCTACCGTACATACACGCATCCAGCGGGCCGATTACAGTAGGGACGTACCGGTACGTTTTGAAACCGCTTGTCTCAGCGCAGTATACTGTATATACCGCACATCCAGCGGGCTGACAGATTAATCTGTCACAGGGACATTTGTTTTGAGCCAGCTTGGCTCAGCACGGTATACTGTATGTACAGTATTACCACACATCCAGCCAGCTTGACCCAAACAAACTCAAGGTTCACATTTTATACCCCGCGTATAAGACGACCCCCAATTTTTGGGGTATATTTTTAAGTATAAAAAGTAGTCTTATACGCCAGAAAATACTGTAATCAGACATGTATACAACAGGATACACTATATAATACAGTATGTTTTGATCAGCATGCTGAAGCAGACGCTTCTATACTTTGCCACTGAATGAATCCCATGCAAAAGATTAAGACCCCTTTCATGCGGGGTGAATCTGCTTGCTCAGAGGACAATCTGTCCACGGAACCACCACTAAGCAGAGCAGAGCAGGTAGATGAAAGATCCATGTTCGTTCCGCCTATGCAGAGTGGACATGAACACAGCCCACTCTGCTCTAAGGGTGGCACCTAACTGGCCTCTGATTCACCCAGAAGGAAGGAAATGGATTCCCTTCCATTTGTTTTTATTGGATCGAATTGGAGGTAGGCGGGTGAAAACAGACATAAGTCCGTCTACATCTGCAGCTCCATAGAGGAGAATGGAGGGTCTGATGGGGTCTGCCTGAAAAACAGATAGGTGGACCCGATTGGACTGATCATGTGAGAGGAGCCTAAAACTGCAAATATTTATGTGTGAAATTGCTATGATAGGCTAGATAACCCTTTATGCACCATTGTCAGCTCTTTTACATTTTGATTCTGCTGTGATCACTGCACTGTAGGTTAGCTATTTCCACCATACACTACAGAGATATATTCTGTTAGTGTGCCTATGATTCAAATGCAGCAGTTACTTTGACTTCAAATTAAACTTTGGATAAACATCTTGGAACAATGCAACATCTGTCATATTTAATCTCTGCTCCAAAATATCCAACTCTCACCCATCAATGTCATGTTTATGCAATTTACACCCACCTTCACTAAGCCTTTCCTTTTCACTGTCATGAAAAATCTGTTCTGGCCATATAAAACATTGCGCTCAAACAATTGTGGCTATGCTATTATTTGTAAACTGTATTAATCCAGACACTAGTCCAGCATTCTCTACACCAATTACACACAGTACCGTTTTAAGATCTCTTTCTGACAATTTGCCAGTTGTGAAAATTCCCCAAACTACCACTATTTTTTGTCCAATATGATGAAGCAGATGCTGCTATACTTTGCCACTGAATGTATCCCATGCGAAAGATTAAAACTGCAAATATTTCTTTGTACAATTGTTCCAACCATATGGTACATATGAATCATACAGAAAGGCTGTCATTTGATCACTGTAAAATAATAAACCACGTTCACAGCATAATCAGAAAGCAGCGTATGATCTGGCAACAGGAAAGACATGTCCCCATATTAAAACTGACCACACCGCAGCTAATAATGTTCAATCTGTACCTGGACGTCACTAAACCAGGAGACAGTAAATATTCCTTCGATAGCGTGTTATCTCTTGGCGCCTGTTCCTGCTTTTCTCAAACTTGATTAATCACGTGCCTGTTGTATAAATAACAAAGACATCATTGTTTCCTCATCAATGAACTGAATGTAGCTAACCACAAACAAGTAATCACAGAGGAGCCACAATAAAGAGGAAAATTAAAAAGAAGGACAAATGCAGCCAGGCAGAGTTTGATACTATCACACCCAAATCATCTTGTAACACATTAGTCTCTGCGGGTTAAAATCACAGCGTAACACTCGTCTTTTCTATTAAGCCCTCTGGGTTAGGGGATTTCTAACAACAATCCCTGAGATTACAGGATTTAGCGCTGTATTTAAACAGGCAATTTGATGTGGAACACAGGGCGAATCACTAGCCGCTTTAGAAATAATTTTCCTGACCTGCCATAATTAAAACACATTCTATTTCTAGAACATAAGTGAATCCATTGAATGGTTAGGCTGAGTGAGGACTTAATAATGAGCAAAAAGGTCAGCTCTTGGCCATCATTTATTTTCAGTGTACCTGACTCAGGCTTCTTATTTATAAAGAGGAGAGGAGACTCTGGCATACATAACGCCCTTCAATGTTGGCGTAAATATTCTTATCAGTACCCAAGCCCTCCTAATTAAAAGCACCTCTCAGCTTTTGAGTGCCATGACTGTGGCACACACAGAGGGTAATTAATTTGGGTTCATGAAAAGTGAAACGGGAAAACCAAAAGGAGTGGGAAGAGGTGACACTTCTCTGTGACATAATCAATGCTTTCTTTTTCCCTCCCTCTCTTTCAGCTCTCTGGATCTGTTTGCTGCCAACTCAACCTTACTATAATAAACTCTTGCCTCCCTCCTCTCCTCCAGAGAACCTGGATCGGTTAATTAACAGACAATCGCCTTTCTCCTCTTCTCAATGTTTTTCCCTACACTTGCAGGCCACTATGTGACATTAACTCCCTTCCTCCTCGTTCGCTCCATCCCAGGGATTCAGGCTTTTTCTAGTATTTCTTTTTTTGTTTTTTCTCTTTTTCTGCCGATCTAGTGATCTAGACAAAGACTTTTGGAATAACAATGAGAGCACAGCCCACCAGAAATGGAGCTCTTACCCTCCAAAGGAGTTTATCCTAAACATTTCACCTTACGCCCCCTATGGTGACCCAAGGCTGGCCCTCAAGTGAGTCTTTCTATGGTCGTTTGTAGTGAGTATGTACAACTTCCCAACTCCTCTCACACGCCTCCTCCCACCTGCTCCTCTAACCCTCGCTCCACTTCACCCCCATGGGCGGATAAGCCATGGAGACGAGCAACCCCTCCTAGCTTCCACTAACGGACGCGCCTCTATTTCTAGTCTCCCCCAGCCTTTCCTCCCTCTCCATTTAAAGGCCAGGAAGGGTTGCCCGTTATAACAGCGTGTGCTCTACATCCGCACTGTGTGGTCTGATTCACTAACACGCCTCTTTCTTCCTGTGGCTGGCTAGCTGTCTGGTGCCTTTCCTGACAGATTTTCTCCATGTTAACCCTATGTTGTTTCTTGAGATGTGGAACTTTTTACCGTCATCATTCCCGGGCTGCCGTCTTCCTCCCTCTTCTAACAAGAGATGCTTTGGGTTATTTTATACTTGTTGTCTTTTGATTTGCAGTGCTGACCTCTTTCTCTTTTTCTCTTTCTTTCTGGTGTCTTTGTGTGTGTTTCTTCACCCCACTGTGTGTTTGTGTCTTCACATTTGCTTGTCCTTTCTTTGCACGTGGGCACATTACAGTGGCACAGTGTTGTCTGGTAGTAAGTCAGCTGCATGTGGAACTTCTGGGTTACTGGACAAAGATGGCCGACTGGGAGACAAGCAGTTTCGCAGTGAAAGCATGAAGATTAGCACATCTTCCCAAAGCCATCACAGTGAACCAGGCCTTGGCAAACCAGGGAGAGGCCGATGGCACACAGTTCAGAGCCACTTGGCATCCGGGAATCTCAGTCGAACCAAGTGAGTGTCTTATAACTTTATATATGAGTACATTACAGCCACTGAAAAATAACTCTTAGTAAAGGAGCTCCAACCACACAGGGAATCCAGATACACCTCATCTCGGCTCTGGCCACAGACTTCAATCTAGCCCAAGTTTATTGCAACTCCAATGTATGGAAAACAATACATTACAGCCAGGCCCAGATGCCAGCATGTTTTTTATTTAAATCATCAGCAGGAGGGAGAAGTAAGCTACTGAGTGCCTTGATGCATTTAGCACATTACTGCTGACTTGTAAGGCCTTATGAATATGTACTGATATGCGAAATGCATTACGGTATTTTGTGCTTGTCTGCTGTATTCTGCCAATAATCATTTTCTATACACTGGAATTGCTTTACCTCTGCTCATTAGTCATTTACCTGTTCCCTGGTGAAACAAGAAAGACTTCATACAAAATCTCCTTTGTTAATTTTTTTGTTAACAAGTAAAGTGCATTGTTCATTATTAAAGTTCAGCTCATTTAAGGTAAATCTTTGGCCAAAACGTAGACTCTCCGCAAGGAGACACAGAAAGCAATAAGCTTATAGAGGTCAACACTTTTTTGGTACTACTTATTTTTCCTATCCAGTGATCCCACAGGAAGTAAGGGGTGAATCTACCCATTGGTGACAGACCACAATAAAAACCTGTGAAGATTGTGGAGGTGGGTGAGGCATGCTGTGCATGAATAGAAAGTCTTTGAAACTGCAACTGGTTGAGAAACAATGATTACTTTATTATGTGTATGGTATAAAACATAACCATAATGTTCCATTCTACTGGGGCTTCCCCTTCTTCAGAGCTTTGGTAGTGTTAAGTCTGTTGGTCGCAGGTACTATGTTCTTCTATGGTAACGGTGTTACAGCTTGTCTGATGTGCCTAATATATTTGGATACAGACTGCAGTGCCTATGGCCAACAGATCTAATGCTACCAAATCCTTGAAAAAGGCAGAGCCACAGTCCCCTAAAATGTGCTGGCTATGTTATATGCCATACATTGATAAAGTAATCATAGCGCGTCCAAGATTTTTTTTCTTCACCCACAGTGCTCCACATCTATCTCCACAATCTTCATATGTTTGAATGGACCTTCTCAACACTGGACATTTCACTAGCCACCACATACTTACTCACCAGTGCCAAGGTCTAGCTGGTGGTGGTATCTGTCCCACATACACTACAAAGCTCATAATAATAGCCTGACAGAGATACCAATTTTCCCCATGTTTCCTAAACTAGAGTTTTGGCTGGAGTTTCACTTTAAAGTTTTGCATTTTTGATGAGTGATCAGCATCCATGTACAGTACTTAGGACTCCAAACTTTAGAGGTGATTTATTTTTACAATGCAAATATATTGTACCTTGCACACTGGTATTGACTAGTATTCCAGCATATCTCTTCTTCTGTAAAAAAAATAGTTTCCAGAAATAGCCAAATTATTCTGCTATTAGAAGTTTATACTGCAATTTAGTAGAGGCTCCCATACCACCAGGTAGAGCACTAAGTAAAACTCAAACTGGAGTTTGAATGTGCAGTATTATAAACAGGCAATTCTAGAGATGTATTAAGTGGAAATCATAGCTGGGTCACTAACTGGTTGAATACTACTAGATTCTTGTATCTTACTGATCATTATAACGCAGGGCTTTTTAATTTATAGTGTGTGCTGTTCAACTTGGTTTAATGAAAATGGGAACAATAATGCATTTTAACCAAGTATATTGTAACACTCCACATGAGAGTAATTTTAAATATGTTAGCTGTTCCATATTCTTATGATTGTATTTATTAGGCAAAAGTGTAGATCCTTGCTCTAGATAACAGAAAAGGAATTCTGAGATACATTTAGTTCTCCTCATACACCTTTGTTTTAAGGTATCTTGAACAGACAGATACATTTGCATTAAAAGAGAGATTGAGACAGGTAAACACGGTACTTGGGCAGTCCTCCTAAGCTGGAAGCACAGCCTGCATGTGTCGAAAGCAAGAATGGCTGTTCCCACCTACAAGTGATTACTAGCTATACCTAGCAACAGAATGTTAACAAATTAAAATAGGAATACTTACATAATATAGTAGTCATATTACCATGTCCACCCATAACAGTATAAAACTAAACCACCTGTATGGGGCAAGCACAGTTATTGGATGGCACATTTGCTGCTTGGGTTCTTTCTGGAAGTGGGGGTATTTCTTTAAATAGGAACACTTCAGGCTCTGCACTTCAGTGACTGCACAAAGCAAAAGTACACTGGAAATTACTTTGAAAAACACCAAACAAGCTGCAGGTGACTTTGCTTCCCTATTCAGCTCTTTTTCCTCTCTGTAACATGCACTCTCTAACTCTCCTACTGACAGTTGTGTCCTCTCTCTTTAAACTATTTCCTTCACCCCTCTTCCCCACTCCACAATCTGTATATATCGCCCTTACTTCTGTCTTCTCCCTCTTACTGAACTCACCGACTCCTGCTAATTCTAAACCCACATGCTAATAAAGCCTCCCCAAAATTGGGGCATGTACCTTCATATAAATCAACACCTTCTGGCAGCAGCCGCAATATACACAATTTAGATTCCATTCCTCTTCTTCCTAAAAACCGGCCTCCCCTTCTCTTGTCCCCTCTGCAATGCCCACTCTGTAACAAACTTACCTCTCTTCACAATCACTTTATCACCAATTCCTTTAATCTACTTGCCATCACAGAAACCTGACCCCATGATTCTGACACTGCTTCTCCTATTTCACTCTCCCACAGCAGCCTTCTCTGGACTCACTCCCCCAGACCCAGTGGACAGAAGGGAAGTGGAGTGGGAATCCTTCTATCCCCACATAGCACCTTTCAAGTACTTCACCCTCCTCCTTCTCTGTCACTCTCCTCATTTGAGGTGCATTGCATTCATCTATTTTTTCTAGTTTCTTTAAGAATTACTGTGATATACCGCCCCTCCCCCTGGACCAGTGTCAACCTTCCTTGATGACTGCTCTGCCTGGCTACTTTATCTCTTCTGAAATTCCCACAGTCATTCTTGGAGACTTTAACATCCTTGTTAATGCTAACACTCCTGCTACTTCTAAATGTCTCAGTCTAACCTCCTCTTTTAACCTGAAGCATGCTTTTACTCACTCTGACAGCAACACCCTTGACCTTGTTTTCTCCTACCTATGCACTCTGTGCAACCTCACCAACAATCCTTTTTCTCTCTCTGATCATTACCTTATTAGCTTTGCTGTCTCCCTGACTTCTACCTCCTCTCTCTCCAAATGGCTAACAGTTACTCACAGAAACCTCCACCACTATAACCCTTATCTTCTCTACTCTGCCACTGACCAGCTCTATGACAAAATCCCACTCCTGTCCTGCCCCAACCTAGTCAGCTATGTCTACAATAGTTCACTGTCATCCATCCAAGACAAAATTGTCCCCCTCACTACACATAGAATCAGGTCCCAACCCCTACAACCTTGGCAAACAGATAGCGCTAGAAGTCTGAAAAAAAAATGTAGCCGTAGCGCAAGACTAGGTCTCAAAGAAATTTCAACCAATATAAATCTGTCCTTCAAAATACCATTCCTGCCTCCACGCTGCCAAGCAGACCACTCCATTGGTCTCTGTGACAGTACACTTCACTGGTTTTCATCCTACCTATCTCACTGCACTTTCAGCACCAATTACAATCTCACTTCCTCCTCTCCTCTTCCTTTTTCCGTCTGGGTCCCCCAAGATCCTGTTTTTGCACCTCTCCTATTTTTGATCTACACCTCCTCCCTGAGTCAGCTGATAGCCTCCCAAGGCTTCCAATACCATTTCTATGCTGACGACACCCAAATCTATCTCTCTACCTCAGAGCTTACTCCATCAGTTTCCACACACATCACTAATGTACTAATGGATATATCAGCCTGGATGTCACACCACATCCTCAAACTCAATCTATCCAAAACCGATCTCATAATATTTCCTCCCCCATGTGCCCCTTCCCCCAACTTCTCTGGTGTGCTAGGTGTTATCCTGGACTTTGAACTACCCTTTCGGCCCCACATACAATCACTGTCCAAAGATTATCACCTCAACCTACGCAACATCTCCAAAATGCGCCCCTTCCTAACCAATAATACCGCAAACCTTCTAATTCACTCCCTAGTCATCTCTCATCTTGACTAATTCAACTCCATCCTATTTGGATTACCTTTACATAGGCTATTCCCTCTTCAGTCTATCATGCATACTGGTGCCAGATTCATCTACCTTACCAACAGTTCAGAATCTGTTACTCCTCTATGCCAATCACTCCACTCTCCCAACGAATTCAATTCAAAATACTAACAACTTACAAAGCCATCCACAACTCAGCCCCCCAGCTACATCACTACCCTAGTCTCAAAAAACCAACCAAATCGTTCTCTTCATTCCTCCCAAGACCTCCTGCTCTCTAGCTCCCCTGTCACTTTGTCCCATGCTCGCCTCCAGAACTTTTCCCGAGTCTCTCCCATCCTATGGAATCCCCTACGCCAATCTGTCTGACTGTCTCCTACTTTGTCTACATTTAGATGATCCCTGAAAACCCATCTCTTCAGACAAGCCTTTCCTGCTCCCACCTAATATCTGTACTTTATTTTCTCTATCAGCGCATCCCCCACAGTTACCTTTTGTATCATTTGACCCTCCCTTTTAGATTGTAAGCTCTAAACAGCAGGACTCTCTGATGCCTACTGTATTAAATTGTATTGTAATTGTATTGGCTGCCCTCGTGTTGTAAAGCACTGTGCAAACTATTGGCACTATATAAATCCTGTATAATAATAATAATAATAATAATATTATTACCCATAGATCAATCTGGATCCCCCAAATTTCAGGATTAAGGGTCTAGTCTTAAACAGGTATGCCTCCCAGGACTCACTATTGGCCTATTAGTGTGATGGACAGTCACACTAATCAGTAGTGGAGGGGGTACAGGGCCAGGTTTTCAACCAGGAAAGCCAATTAATCCATGCAAAAGGCAGCACCCCAAGATTGGTGGACTTGGAGTGCTTTATATGAAATATATTCAAGATTTTACTAATTTTCCCAGTAGCCATCTTCCTTTTACAACACTGGAACTTTCCAACTACAACACTGGAACTTTTGTGACTATAGCAGTCAGACCCCCAACTTAGGACTCAGGAACTAAGAAGTGACTGAAGAACATAGAGAGTAGGAGACAGACAGAAACAGCAACAGACATGCAATAAGGCATGTTAACATTATTGAAATGTATTTAACAGACCCATAAAGGATTGCTTTTTCCTAATAAATGTGGAGTTTCATTTTAAACCTGGCCATGATATGACTGTTATTCAGCCTAGCCATTGTCAGCAAGATCACATGGCAATCTCCTGCATGTAAAACCAGCGGGTAGATACTTGAGGGAAAATATAGATTTGACAGTTTCCAAAATCTTGCTGGTATTGCACACTATTCCCCCTCCCACTTTTTGCCTCTAGAGCACTTTTGCCAAACTACAAGTCCCATGAGGCATTGCAAGATTGACAGTTTACAAGCATGACTCCCAAAGGCAGAGGCATAATGGGACTTGTAGTTTGACAACAGCTGGAGGGCCGCCAGTTTGACACCCCTGCTCTAGAGCATAATCATGCACCTCTCCGTTGAATGGGACATGCATGTTTATTCATAAAGTTATCCAGAAACCATCATCTGAAGCCTACGTTAAGAACTGGAGGAAAAAACGGAATAGAGGTTTTGCCCATGGCTTCCAGGTATACAATTTCTAACCCACACTATGAGTACTGCTTGGACTTGAAGAAGGGGACACTCCCCGAAAGCTTGTCCTCAAAATTGTTTGTTAGTGCAAATAAAAAAAGTATCATGGACAGTACTCAATTGTTTCTAACCCACATTAGAAATTTTAGATAGACTTTAGCAAGCACTGGCAACAGACAGCTACAGTTTACATTCCTTCTGATTCTATACATACCCTTTATAGCTGTTTTCTGATGAAACATCAGAGTGTTAAGTATATATGATACAAAATGGAGTTTACTTCTGACTGTTAATCTCTAAGTCAAGGAGAACCTAAGGACTTACTATCAATTTAAATGCGCTAATAAAATGCCATTGTTTAAAAGTATTTTTGGAAAGCAGAGAGAAGGTGAAAAAAGCCAAATTATTGTGATTTGTTAGGCTACCAAGATATCTTAAAAGTACACATAGATCTAATTGCATTTTTTTGCAAAGTGTCTCAAATGCAATTCCAGCAGCATCCCATTTACATTTTCATGTTCTATATTGTTCACTGACTATGACAGATAAAATTACTGATTAGTCTGCAGCACTAGCAATAAGCAAAGGCTCGTGGGAGAGGTCAGATGACAATTGAACTTAGCCAATAACTGCCAAATAATCCTGGCACCCACTTTTACAAATTGTAGCTGGCTGTGCAGCAAGTGATCAGTATGCCAATAGATCAAACACATTATTGTCAACATTTAGAGGCAAAAATCATTTAAATTTGCAAGTTCTGGACCGAAACCTGGCAACACTAATGTTTCCTATCAATGTAGCTCAGTTGTACTTTCTGAAATGTTTCACAGAGATAATGTTGACTCCAGATACACAAGACACAGAAAATCTGTGAGATATGACAGGCCTTACAGTGGCAAGATAATTTTAACTCATTAGCTGAAATCTGGGAAATGTAATAATTTGAGCATTACTAGGAAAACAGCACAAAATGCAAAAAGGAAAGTCTGATTGGCAAAAAGAAAAACAGGTAATGCTCTCAGGGCTGGTGCTTCCACTGGGCGAACTAGGCAGCCGCCTAGGGCGCACTGCCACCTAGGGGAGCCTGGGTGCAGCACAGACTAGCACTATCTGTGTGGGACACTGCCACATCATGAATTGATCTTCAGCTGAGGGGTGAGGCAGCAGAGAGGAAGATGCCGGGTTTCTGCCGCTGCCACTCCTTCCAGTGTTCCTCTCATACTCAGTCCCTTACTGCAAGCTGGATGGCAGCTGCTGATCACTGTGGAGTTCCAGCCCTTCTCTTCCCGTTCATCAGCGGAGGCGGAGCTGCACCTGCGGATGAAGGTAATGTCTGACTCTAATGTATCGTGTCTGTGTGAGTGTGACCCGGCCGACCAGCTGGCCATCCTTTACATGTGCAATGTGGCAGTGACTGATGACATCATCACAATCCCACAGCCTGCTCTTCTAGTGCCTGCTGGGCCTGCTGATCTGTGACACTGATTTTGTCTTTAATATTGGTGCTGGTGACATCTTATGGCACTTATTTTTGCAAATTAAAAGAAATTTAACAGTCTCATGTTTTGTTGATTTAATATTTTCTACTGTTTTTTTTTAAATTCATGATATATTTATTTATTTTTTGTCTTGGCACAAGTAGCTGGTCTTGCCTAGGGCGCAAAATAGTCTAGCACTGGCCCTGAATGTGCTTTAAGACAGTAAGACAAATCCCCCCAAATTCTTTCAGTATGTCAATATTAAAATAGATAAGGTCTGAGCATTTAGGTTTTGTAAAAATATGAACCAACTGTTGGTCACTGACAAACAGAAGAAAGTAGGCATACAAAGGAACATGGTGGTGCCAGTGTACAGTATCAGGATGGCACTCATAACATTTTATATGCACCAAGAGAAAATAAATTTGAATAAAGTATCTGGGCCAGTCAGCTTAATTGAGCTCATATATAGTATTTCTAAGCTATAAATTCTAAAATTTAGCAACTTGGTCAATGTTTTCAATGTCCTACAGTTTATTTTCCTTTAAAGCAGCCACAGCCTGAATAGAAATGCCTGCCCCCTGCCATCAGCTACAAAGTCGGACCCAATATCACACTTACCTCTAATGCAGGTGATCATACACTATAGTTGGCTTCTGTGTTCTTCACCTATAACAGCCTATAAGGCAAGTAGGCCTACAAGTACTCGGTTGAACTTATACACAATGCTATAGTGCCTGGCTACCACGCTGGGTTCAGGCACGAACTGAGCACAGCAAACAGGTACTTGTGGTTGGCACAAACACAGAGTGGTTTAATGACAGTCCAGATACAAGGCAGGCAAGGTTCAGAATAGTTAGGGTCAGATCCATAGTCAAAAGGCAGACAGAGTTCAGAGAGTGGTCGATATCCGATCCAAAGTCATCGACGAGGGAATCCAAACTGGCAAACAAACAGAGAGCTTGCAACACGTGTTACAAATGCAATATCACAAGCATGAGACTGCAGGCTTGACTGGCTTAAATCAGATTTGGTCTTCCCCCAGAGACTGGCCACTTCAATCACCTTGCAGGTGGACAGACAGAAAGAGTGCATCACAGCCAAAACCAGGATGCTAGAATTAGACCAGCAGCTGTGATGGACACCTTTGCTTTCTGTGAGAGCTGTCCAACACACCCTCGACTGAGTAAGAGCTAGAGCTCTACTACAGTTAGCAAACCTCATGTCTGCTTATGATAGAAGAGATCTAGCTCTATCAGAAACCTTGTCAGACCTCATGGAGATTACTACTTCTTCACAGGGAGCAAAGGTCCGACAGCATGCTGGTAGTGCACAGGCTTTTCTACTGAAGCTGTGTTTGACTTTGAAAATCTTTTCTTTTGATGCACCTAGAATGTATTTAGCTGGTTTAAACTGAAGGGTGGACTTTAGTGGCTTGGTAACAATGCACTGGTGCAAATCAAATAGGGTACCTATATTTAAAAAGAGTTTAAAGCGGAGTTCCACTCAAAAGCGTAAGCTCCGCTTATTTGCCTTACCCCTCTCCACTGCCATATTTGGCACCTTTTGGGGTTGAGGGGGGAATGGGTACCTGGTTTTGACAGGCAGGTACCCACTCCCATTTCCGGCTCAGTTTGCTGCGGCAAAGTGATCCAGAGGTTCAGGCCCCTGCAGAGAGGCCAGTGCTTCTACACAAAAGCAAGAGCAAGGCTTCTCCTCTATAGTATGCTGGCAGGAGACAAACTTTTCACTACAGTGGCCTTTGGTGACCATTGTGCAGAGAATACTGTCTTCCATAAATGCTGGATGGTATAGAAGGCAGAAATAAAAAGGAGGGATCTTTACTTGAAGGAGAGAGAGCAGAGGTAACACAGACATTACATTACTGTATTGACAGGTACCTTTCATAAATATAACTCCCACAGATAAGAAAATCTGTATAAATAACCTGCAATGGCTCCACTTTTGGTTCTAAATAGCAAGATTACAGTAGCACTTATATGTTGCAAAAGTCATGATGGTGGCAAATGAGTAAACTGACATTGTGCAAAAGGAGCAGTTTACTTAAACCTGTAATTTTATTTATGGGTGGATAAGGTGAGCTGAATCGCACACTGACTATTTATATCTTCTGGGGGCTCCAGCAGTGACATTTTCCCAGATGAGTTAATAGCACTACCCCACCATTCTTAATACTACTTGCTGCATTCTTCATAATATGGAAAACAATAAAAATTCTACATAAAGTGAAATCCTTGTTAGAGACTGGGGTGGAACTGGGACCTTGAAGGAGCTAAGCAGAACTGTAAATGTAGCGCTGTTTCAGTCGCTGACAGATATAATAAATACAGTTGTGTTCAAAATAATAGCAGTCAGACATCACTAACCTGATCAATCACTGTTTTTGGTAGAAATGATATTTCTACATGGCAAATAATTTACTAGCAGGTGTAGTAGAGTAATAGAAATCCAACAGACCCAACAGTCATGACATGTATGCTGCTGTTTCTGTGTAATTGAATCACTAATTGAAAGATGCATGTTCAAAATAATAGCAGTGTGGAGTTCTATTAGTGAGGTCATTCATTCTTTGAAAAACAGGTGGCAATTATTGCCCTTATTTAAGGAAGGAAGGCAGCAAATGTTGTACATGCTGGTTACAGTGCATTTCTCTCTGAACTTCTGAGGAAAATGGGTCGTTCCAGACATTGTTCAGAAGAACAGCGTACCTTGATTAAAAAGTTGATAGGAGAGGGGAAAACATATAAAGAAGTGCAGAAAATGATAGGCTGCTCAGGTAAAATGATCGCAAATGCTTTAAAATGGCAACCAAATCCTGAAAGACGTGGAAGAAAGCGAAAAACTACCATTCGAATGGATAGAAGAATAGTCAAAATGGCAAGGACTCAGCCAACAATCAGCTCCAGGAAGATCAAAGAAGATCAAAGATCAAAGAAGAAGACCTGTGAGTACTTTTACAATTAGAAGACGCCTATGTGAAGCCAAGCTATCTGCAAGAAACCCCCGCAAAGTCCCACTGTTGAAAAAAAGACATGCGCTGAAGAGGTTACAATTTGCCAAAGAGCACATTGACTGGCCTAAAGAGAAATGGTGCAATATTTTCTGGACTGATGAAAGTAAGATTGTTCTTTTTGGGTCTAGTGGCCAGAGACAGTTTGTCAGACGACCCCCAAACACTGAATTCAAGCCACAGAACACTGTGAAGACAGTGAAGCATGGTTGTGCAAGCATCATGATATGGGGATGTTTTTCATACTACGGTGTTGGGCCTATTTATCGCATACCAGGGATCATGGATCAGTTTGAATACATCAGAATACTTGAAGAGGTCATGCTGCCTTATGCTGAAGAGGAAATGCCCTTGAAATGGGTGTTCCAACAAGACAACGACCCCAAACACACCAGTAAACATGCAACATCTTGGTTCCAGACCAACAAGATTGACGTTATGGAGTGGCCAGCCCAATCCCCGGATCTTAATCCAATAGAAAACTTGTGGGGTGACATCAAAAATGCAGTTTCTGAGGCAAAACCAAGAAATAGAGAAGAACTGTGGAATGTAGTCCAATCATCCTGGGCTGGAATACCTGTTCACAGGTGCCAGAAGTTGGTTGACTCCATGCAACACAGATGTACAGCAGTTCTCAGAAACAGTGCTTATACAACTAAATATTCATTAAGTGATTCAAAGGAAAGCAAAATCTTCAAACATTTTTCATTTTATATAGTGAATGTTTGAGTTTGTAAAGAAGAATACAAACACTGCTATTTTTTTGAACAGTCTAATATTCACTTTTCTTCAATTTTTTTAGAGGAACAACACAAATTTGATATATTTTTCTTCATGTTTTGATTTGGAATAGAATGTGTAGTGTTCCCAATGCATTTGTGTGTATGGAAATAAAAGCTATTAGAAGGATTTTGAGCTTTATTCGCTTTTTTCAACACACTGCTATTATTTTGAACACAACTGTACATATTTAAAATTTCAGACATTTATCCTTTGTTTTTTGTTGGACTGAGACTTTAAAAAAGGCGTCCTGCTTCTATATACTGTATTTAATTTTGACTGCAAAGCACTGTTGTAGAAATGCTATATACAGTAACTCTTGTAGTCTCGATCTGCAAAGTTCCTCTGGATAATTCCTGCTTAGGCCTGCTTCTTCCCCTTTCCGTGTGTTGGGGTTACTCCTCCTTAATATCAGAATTAATGACACTTAATTTTGGCAGAGGGGAATAGTAATATAAAATGCATAGGCTCGAACTGCTTACAGCAGCAATGGGCAAACTACGGCCCGCGGGCCGTATACGGCCCGGCGGACCTTTTAATCCGGCCCGCGGAGCTAGGCTCCCGCAAGGCCAGTGGTCGGCAAGCCGCGGCTCTTTACAAATTTAGATGCGGCTCTCCTGTGTGCCGGGCGCCCGCTCCCCTCCCTCCTCTCCTCCTCTCCCCTCCCTCCTCTCCTCCTCTCCCCTCCCCTCCTCTCCTCTCGGATGGCCGCCCCCCCTCTCGGATGGCCGCCCCCCTCCCTCCTCTCGGACGTCAGGACTCTGCAGCTGTCAGGATGTAGGCGGGGCAGCGTGACGAACTCCTCTCACAGTCCTCCCTGAAGACCAGAACGGCGCGGGAATACGAGAGGAACGCGCGGACCAAAGGTAAGTGAATTGACACAGGGGGGGGACTTACTATATGGGGGATGAATTACTATATGGGGGACTTACTATATGGGGAATGAATTACTATATGGAGGACTTACTATATGGGGAATGAATTACTATATGGGGGACTTACTATATGGGGAATGAATTACTATATGGAGGACTTACTATATGGGGAATGAATTACTATATGGGGGACTTACTATATGGGGAATGAATTACTATATGGAGGACTTACTATATGGGGAATGAATTACTATATGGAGGACTTACTATATGGGGAATGAATTACTATATGGAGGACTTACTATATGGGGAATGAATTACTATATGGGGGACTTACTATATGGGGAATGAATTACTATATGGAGGACTTACTATATGGGGAATGAATTACTATATGGGGGACTTACTATATGGGGGATGAATTACTATATGGGGGATGAATTACTATGTGGGGGATGAATTACTATATGGGGGATGAATTACTATATGGGGGATGAATTACTATGGGGGATGAATTACTATAGGGGGGATGAATTACTATGGGGGACGAATTACTATATGGGGGACGAATTACTATATGGGGGATGAATTACTATGGGGGATGAATTACTATATGGGGGATGAATTACTATGGGGGATGAATTACTATATGGGGGATTAATTACTATATGGGGGATTAATTACTATGGGGGATTAATTACTATGCTTACTATGGGGGAATATTACTATACTTACTATGGATGACACATACACATCATTCATCTACTCTTGGTCCGGCCCCCGGGTCCAATATATGAACCCATTGCGGCCCTCAAGTCAAAAAGTTTGCCCACCCCTGGCTTACAGTATACTGAACAGCATATGACATATCCTTTGGAAATAAAATAAATATAATGAATGTAGAAATTATAAAAAAAAAGTCAGTAGCACACAGTTTGGAAATTACGTCAGGCTTAGTCATGCAAAGCTGGCATTGTCGTGCTGCACCTGATCACTGGATGGCACATGTGGTGTCAGAAGCTGTTGGAGTGCCTCACCGTGAAAGTGCTTCCTATGTTGGAATTGCAATTTTTTTCAGGGTCCCACCCATTTCTTAACCCGAACCTGCTGCACATGCAGGAAGGGCAAACTAAAAATTCCTTATTTAAACATGAATTGTAATGTACACACTAGGGACACAGTGTAGCAAGAAAATGTACATAAAAGGACACAAGTATTTAAATATGCAAGAATGGCATAATAAAACATTTTAAAGTAATCAAAAGAAAATGTTCCTATTTTTTTGCATATGCCCATGTGCTATACTCATGTTTACGACAGTACTGGTGAATATCTGACAGCAGCAGCACACAGCTATTCATATCTATTGAGCGCTATACATTGCACCAGGGCAAAGATGCTGGCATTTACGTTGAACATGCTCTGTCGCCTGCATGCAAGAGGCTTTATGATGAGCCAGGGAGTAGATGTGCCTACATCATTAAAATCCACACTCCAGATAAATCTGTAGGGCACATGTCAGCCCTGCCAAATCACACTATTATTTTGAGTTAGAAAGTACCTCTTATTTGTCATGAATGAAAACTAAAAATGTTGGCAGTGTCCATGTGCCATGGTAGGAACGCACATCTATGTATTAGATACAGAGTAAGCGACACACTTCTTCATATGTACAGTAGCAATCCCCTTCTTCAGATATAGGGTAACAGTCCCCCTTTATGCAGGAGAGCAACTCTCCTTTTTGTTATGTAGGGGAGCAATCCCCCTCTTTTATATGTTTGGTAGCAATCCCCTTTTTCATACGTAGGTTTACAATCCCCTTACTTCTTATGTAGGGTAGCAATCCCCCTTCTTCATATGTAAGGTAGCAATCCAATTTTTGCATATGCAGGGCAACATCTCCCCTTCTTCTTATGTTGGGGAGCAATCCCCTTCTCCAATCCCCCCCTTTTCATATAAAGGTATATGGTAGCAAACCCCCTTTTTATATATATATATATATATATATATATATAGTAACAATCCCCCTTCTTCATATACAGTATATTTGGTAGCAGTTCCCCGTCTTCTTAAATATATGGTAGCAATCCTCCTTATTCCTATATATGGTAGCAATCCTCCTTCTTCATATATACACTGCTCAAAAAAAAGGAACACTTTTTAATCTGAGTATAGTAGCAAGTCAATTAAATTCCTGGAATACTGATCTGGTCAGTTAAGTAGCAGAGGGGGTTGTTAATCGATTTCAGCTGCTTTGGTATTAATGAACTTAACAACAGGTGCAACTAGATGGGCAACAGTGAGATGACCCCCAAAACAGGAATGGATTTACAGGTGGAAGCCACTGACATTTTTTTCCCTACTCATCTTTTCTGACTGTTTTTCACTAGTTTTGCATTTGGCTAGGGTCAGTGTCACTACTAGTAGCATGTGGTGATACCTGGAACCTACAGAGGTTGCACAGGCAGGCCAACTCCTCCAGGATGGCACATCAATGTACCATTGCCAGCAGGTTTGCTGTGTCTCCCAGCACAGTCTCAAGAGCATGGAGGAGATTCCAGGAGACAGGAATTACTCTAGGAGTTACTAGAGTAATTCCAGGAGTTACTCTAGGAGTGCTGGACAGGGCCGTAGAAGGTCCTTAACTCATCAGAAGGACATGTATCTGCTCCTTTGTACAAGGATGAACAGGATGAGCACTGCCAGAGCCCTACAAAATGACCTCCAGCAGGCCAATGGTGTGAATGTCTCTGACTAGGCAATCAGAAGGGTGTCCTGAGGGCCCGCTGTCCTCTAGTGGGTTCTGTGCTCACTGCCCGGCATCATAATGCACGATTGGTATTTGCCATTGAATACCAGAATTGGCAGTTCCGCCACTGGCGCCCTGTGCTTTTCAGAGATGAGAGCAGGTTCACCCTGAGCACATGTGACAGATGTGAAAGGGTCTGGAGAAGCTGTGGAGAACGTTATGCTGCCTGTAACATCGTTCAGCATGGCTGTTATGGTGGTGAGTCAGTGATGGTCTGGGAAGGCATATCTATGGAGGGACACACAGAGCTCTGCAGGCTAGACAATGGCACCCTGACTGCCATTAGGTATTGGGATGAAACCCTTGGACCCATTGTCAGACCCTACGCTGGTGCAGTGGGTCCTGGGTTCCTTCTGGTGCACAACAATGCCCAGCCTCATGTGGCAAGAGTATGCAGGCTGTTCCTGGAGGATGAAGGAATTGATACTATTGAATGGCCCCCACTCTTGCCGGACCTAAATCCAATAGAACACCTCTGGGATAGCATGTTTCGGTTTATCCGACGCCACCAGGTTGCACCTCAGACTGTCCAGGAGCTCAGTGATGCCCTGGTCCAGATCTGGGAGGAAATACCCCAGGACACCATCCGCCGTCTCATTAGGAGCATGCCCTGGCATTGTCAGGCATGCATACAAGCACGTGGGGCCATACAAACAAGTGAGTACCATTTTGAGCTGTAGTGAAATTTCAGCAAAATGGACTAGCCTGCTGCATAATTTTTTCACTTTAATTTTTGGGGTGTCTTTCAATTCAGTCCTCTGTAGGTTGATAATTTTCATTTTCATCAAACGAAGGGGCATCCTTACGTTCATAACACATTACCCAGTCCATATCAGTATAGATACCCAGCATGATATTTTTACCCATTGAGATCTGATGTGTTTTCAAAGTGTTCTTTTATTTTTTTTGAGCAATGTATTTGGTAGCTATCCCCCTTCTTCATATATATATGGTAGCACTCCTCCTTCTTTATATATATGGTAGCAAAGCCCCTCATATATATGGTAGCAATAGTACTTGAAAAAATTGAATTGCTCCCTTGAAATGTAATACTTATTCTGTATCTATGCTGTTTATTACATTCAGGTTTCGTCTTTTTGAACTGCAGGAGAGTCCTCAATGTTTCTTTCATGTGGATTTCTGTACTGTGTGGTAGAACAGTTTGTTATTGGCACTTTGTAAGAAATGTTTTTTTTTTTGTTACATACTGACTGCTTTATATAATGTATACCACAGCTTAAAGCATCAAGCCTGCTATGTTGAATATTTTGCTTAGCTCACTATAGTTGTGGAACAATATTGTGGTTGGAGTCCCACTTTTAGTCATGAGTAAGTGATAATTATTTGAATCATAATTTAACAAAAGCTCTTTACATTAAAAAAAATGAATTACCATGAAATATTAAAATGGTAGATTCCTTATTCGTTTTGTGCAACAATAACAACAATGGTAGGATGTATGGGTTCTTACTGAACATACGCTATCTTCCCAAGCTAGCATACCCCACTGAAATTTACTTCTGTTATTATTTGAAATAGCAACAATTATATGTAAGGTAGTCTTACCTTATCAGTGTAGGGTGACGGTATGGTGGAAAAATGTAATACATGAATGATAGTTTACTTACTCTAACTATAACTAGTGTTCAGTCAAATAGTAAACTTGCTTCCTTAGTCAAGACTTGTCTTAATTTAATCCTTGCCCATTTCCAAACATGCATCTCCAAATTGGAGGATCCTCTTTTGAGGTGTAAATGTACTTTGTAAAATATTCTTTATTGCTAAACTGGTGAACTCACTGCTAACCGCTAGGCTGGTAGACTCTTTATTTTAAAATAATGACTTTACATGCTCTTTAAGTTGTAATATATTTGTTTAGGCCAAGAGTTTTGGTGTGAGATGAGTCTACAGAAATGCTATAAAAAGCCTTCACTGACATCCCACTCACCACCTGCCAGTGTGGCACACGTGCCTTAAACTGCAAAGTGCATGGTGAGAATGCATGTTTAACCTTTTGGTTGCCAAACAGGAGGGTTAATTAGCCAATGGCACGAATGCTTTCATCATTTTACAGAATTATAGGAACAGATTGCGTTTGTTTTCATTTTATGTTTCCGTTAGAACTGAGAAATTATTGGTTGGTGCGTTTTCTTTTAGAATTTTCTCCCTAAATAGGTAATTACAGTCTGAATACACACATTTAAATTTGAATTTTTAATTTAACCTAATGTCAGTAGAGAATAAGGAGTATATAGGAACTGGGGCAGAAATAGAAAATAATTTTCTATGCATTTACTCCAGAATAAACAGGATGCATAACATTTGATCCTAGCATAGATTGCTGCTGTCCTTAGTGAGGTTAGCTCACTTCTGTACATAGACTGCAACATCCTTTTGCTATCTCCACTTCAATCTATTATTGTGTTACAAAACATTATTGATGGATGCAAGCTATAGACTCAGTACTTGTCTCAGGATAGCTGTATACCCAGGGCAAAAATGACCAATAATGAGTGAAAAACAGATCTGTAAGCATTAGTTTTTTCTTTGAAGTGTTGTCTTTAGCCCATACAACCCCTCACCACTTTGCTTTGTGGCTGTACACAAAGCTGACAAGTCTCCAAGCATTTATTTTTACTAGTTAGCAAAAGGGAAGAAGCTTAAAGCCTTCTTCCAATTCATAATAAAAGTATACTTAAAATTTGCATACATTTGCAAATCTATCTGAAAGCTAAACTCTACTATGAAAGTGCCTCTGTTTGTGCGGCTCTTGCTCATTGAGGATAGAAGTACCAACTATACTACAGAAATACTTCACTTACAGCAAAGCTAATTATAAGGTTACCCCAGCTATCCAAAAAGGTAATAAATACTATTTGGAAACCAGATTCATGTATGGCAGTGGCAGCTGTAGGCAATCTATGGGTACATGCCATTTGCTCCAGCAGAGCACGACAATTCCACAGCAATCCTTTATAACAGAGCTTCTTACACTCCACAGACCACCCTCCAATTCCATGGCCATTCATTTTATCAGCGCCCCCTGTAGTCCACAGCCAACTATTCCAGCCCCCTGTTTGGCGTCGTACCAAAATAAACATACTTACTCACCTAGATGGCTGCAGCATCGATCTGAGCTGCAGCAGTCCATCGACAGCTAAATGATCAAAGATTGCTGATTAGTCAGTAATTGGGTCAGCTTTGAGCACAGGGCAGTGACTGTCAGTCACCATTCTGTGCTCTGCACCCTCAACGCTTACTGGAGAGCCAGGCTGGGGAGAGGCCAGGAGCAGCTGGTTTAGGCTCTAGGCGGTGCGTTGAATGACTAGAGTCATCTGCAAGCCAGGAACCTGGACCAATCCCTGCAGAGCCTGGACTTGGTTTAGCCCTTTGTCCGCTGAATCTGGGTCACAGGAGTACAAAACCAGGGCTTTGTTTCTCAGAAAATAGGTGCAGGAACTCTCCCCTTGTGAATCACTTCTTGTCTCCGCTCCCTACAAACCTACGAGCTCAGTCCCTTGGTTCCTACCCACCTCCCAGTACTGTTCCTTACAGAGAATACACAGCCAAATATTTTGTAGTGCTAAGTCATTTGTATGGAATTTGTTAATGACAACAAAAAAAAAAACAGTACAATAGATCCCCTGCAGCAAGCAGCAATAGACCCCTTCCCAACAACAATAGATTCCTCAGGCAACAGCGGACTCCGGCAACAAAATACCACCTCAGCATCAATAGACCCCCAGCAGCAACAACAGATCCAACAGCAGCCAGCATCAAAAGACTCTCCAGCAGCCAGCAACACTAAATCCCTCCCTCAAAAGTAGATCCTTTCCAGCAATAATAGATCCCCCTCCAGCAACAATAAACTACCCCAGCAACAACAGACCACCATCCAAAAATAGATCCCCTTTAGTGACAATAGATCCCACGGCAGCCCGCATCAATAGACCTTCCAGAACATCCTAGCGCTCCTTGCCATTACATACATTAAGTGATGGAAGTGCCAAAATTGTGTCCCCCGACATTCCCGCTAAAAAAAAGCCCTGTGCAGAACTAAGTGTACTCCTGTGAATTACAGGAGAAGTATGGCCTAAAGAGCTTTGGCCATACTTCTCCTTTAATCAAAAGTGTACAAGATGTTAAAACATTTCCTTTTGTGTTGATAATGAGTCTAGGTCATAGTTCAGTTTTTGCATTGCGCTAGAAGCAAGCCATAGATTATGCAATTTTGGTTGCAGGAAAGAAAATACCTTGGTTCTCCCTTCAACACAGTCAATGTTGATGGGGGAATCTCTTCCATTGTGTTCTGCCAGTGGAGAGCCTTTCCTCCTGGTAAAACACAATGATTACTGCTGGCAACTATAGCTGCTGGCAGTAATCGCATGCAAAAAAATCCAACAGGCTGGTTGTACTGAAGTCAATCATTGAATCAACTTCAGTACAACCAGCCTGCCCATAGATGGATCAAATGTTGACTGTTCCCTGCTGAACCGGCCAAGATTCGATCCATCAATGGCTTAAAATAACGATTCAGCTTTTACTCATTTTCTAGAATGACTGTCAGACATTTGTAGATAACTTAGGCTTAGAGAAATGTTGATTAAACTAGAACTGCAGGTTCTCAAAGAGGGACTCCAGCATTGCCTGTGGTCTCTCTGTGGCTGATCTTTGCCCATTACTGACTTATCATGCATTGTCCCGCACTGTGTCTCTATGTGTAGGGAGCCATCTTGGTAGATGCCAGACTTTGTTTCATGTCAGAGCCTCCAGCAAGAACAATGAGCAGGACAGTATTGACATCCCCAAATCATTACTAAATCTCATTAGAGTAAGGTGGCAGTGCCTAGATCTTACACTGCAGATTAGGTTGTGAGCCTAGACACACTCACACACCATCAACTGCACTGCCATTTTTTTATTAGGCTTTCAAGACAGAAGTTAAATTTTTGAGGGTACTGTTTAGTCACAATTTACATTTCTATAATCTGTCATACTGCACATCTTAACTTTTTGAGTTCAGTTGGCAGATGTCAAGTGGAGACTTTCAATTTTTTATTATCTTGGGGTACTTCTGGTACCTTATATACTCGAGTATAAGCCAACCCGAATATAAGCAGAGGTACCTAATTTTACCACAAAAAACTGGGAAAAACTATTGACTTGAGTATAAGCCGAGGGTGGGAACACCAGTGGGAAGAATCACGCCTCATCATTGGTGTCAGTGGGAGGAATAGTGCCCCATCATTGGTGTCAGTGGGAGGAATAGTGCCCCATCATTGGTGTCAGTGGGAGGAATAGTGCCCCATCATTGGTATCAGTGGGAGGAATAGTGCCCCATCATTGGTGTCAGTGGGAGGAATAGTGCCCCATCATTGGTATCAGTGGGAGGAATAGTGCCCCATCATTGGTATCAGTGGGAGGAATAGTGCCCCATCATTGGTATCAGTGGGAGGAATAGTGCCCCATCATTGGTATCAGTGGGGGGAATAGCACCCCATTATTGGTGTCAGAGGAATAGTGCCCCATCTTTGGTGTCAGTAAGAGGAATAGTGTCCCATCATTGGTGTCAGTGGGAGGAATAGTGTCCCAACATTGGTGTCAGTGGGAGGAATAGTATCCCATCATTGGTGTCAGTGGGGGGGTGGAGGAATAGTGCCCCATCGTTGGTGTCAGTGGGGGGGAGGAAAAGTGCCCCATCGTTGGTGTCAGTGGGGGGGAGGAATAGTATCCCATGATTGGTGTCAGTAGGGGGTGGAATAGTGCTCCATGATTGGTGTCAGTGGGGGGTGGAATAGTGCCCCATCATTGGTGTCAGTGGGGGGGGAGGAATAGTGCCCAATCGTTGGTGTCAGTGGGGGGGGGGGAAAGTGCCCCATCGTTGGTGTCAGTGGGAGGAATAATGCCCCATCATTGGTATCAGTGACACCAATGATGGGGCACTATTCCTCCCACTGACACTTGCTGACCCCTGTTCCAGTATGGTGCTGCTGCAGCCAGCATATGTGGTTGCAGCAGCACCTAAGCACGGCACACTTACCTGCATCTCCTTCACTCGATTTTCGCGGGGCCGCTCAGCTCCGCCTCCTTGCCGGTAATTGGCCGCCTGTGTGCCTTTCCTGAGCTACAGTTCTGGCGGCCAATCACCGGTGAGAAGGCGGAGCCGAGCAGCCGCGCGAACATCCAGTGGACGAACCGAATGAAGGAGCAGCCGCGCTTCCTGGACCGGATCGTCGTGGGACCGGAGCCAGGTAAGAGACAGCAGCCCCCTGCAGACGTTGACTCGAGTATAAGCCGAGGGGGCCGTTTTTCAGCACAAAAAATGTGTTGAAAAACTCGGCTTATACTCGAGTATATACGGTAATTTAAAAAAATCATTGTGGCAATGTAAATACTTATTTACCAAAAACTAATAATAATTAAGTGTATTTTAGTTATCTAAAACATGAGGAATTTGTATGTGGTTACATTGGTGGTCACACAGTGTGCCAACCTGTGGGAGAACACATGCAACAAGATTTTTACCGCTTAAAGTGATACTAAACCCACAACAGTAAAATCAGTCTGTATATGCAGTAAAGCATGCTTGTTATACTCACTGTGGAACCTAGGGGGTTAATCCTCTGCATTGTGTAAAAAGACTGTTTGATCCTGACTTCTCTGCTCTGCCCCTTGTTCCAGCTCCCCCCTCTTATCTCCTGGTAAGACATATTGTGTGGAGTCACACAGCACATGCTCAGTTTGGTGTGTATTGCTAGAGAGGTTTTTTTTTTTTTGGGAGAGTGCATGTGATCAGCACAGGGCCAATCAGCGCTGTCCAGACAGAGGTCAGGGGTGCTGCATCCTCCTAGAGCGGAATGAAAACTCCTCCTACAAGCTTTAACCAGTGCTCTGCTGAACACTGATAGAAGTCACAAGACTGCTCTAATTGCTGATGAGAAAAGGTATTTAGCAGTTTATATTTACTAAAATAATTGCACTTCCATGTTCTGTGTACTGTGGGAGACCAGATATAGTACCGTAAATGCAGGTTCCTGGATTTGGTAACACTTTTTTACTGTGTTTACATAAATAGTAATAGTAACATAAAAAAGCAGTAACATAAATATTAGGTTAACTTTCTATGCTGTTTGATTTTCAATTAGGAAACATTATCCTGCTCCCCCTTCTTCTTTCTATCCTCTCTGCTTTGTGTGTTTCAGCTGACTAGGAACATTTTAGGTGGTGGGGAACAGCAGTCTTTGTGATAGCTTTCTCCCCTCCTACAGGGTGAAGCAGTGCTCACAAAATTCAACAAGACCTGTGCGCTGCATTTGATTAACAGTCAGCCATGGAAAATTATAAGCTAACAGCATGCAGTCCGCATTATACTGTGCAGGTATTGCTTTACCCTGCTGAGCTGCCCCACTGATTTGCAGCAATTAGGCCAGGAGGTAAGGGGGAATCCAACACGTGGATCCTGGGCACTAAAAATGTGAAGGCGTTCTTGAGATAGACAGGACAACACTAACAGCTGACACGGCCTACAGAAAAAGAAAGGCCTTGTCCATAGTGGACAGTAAGATGCTTCCTAACCCTAGGGATGATATTTTGAACCTGGCTTCTTTTGGAACCACTGAACTTTTATTTACCCCTAGGCTTTATCAGTCATATCCTTTGTTCAAGGCCCACATCCATGCATAACAGATATTTGATTTTGATTGGGCACTAACAGGGTCATTTACTCAATAGCTTTGTATATCTTTTGTGATTTAGATTTTCAGCAACTACCAAGAATGAAATTGAATTTGATGTTAGTGATTTCTGTTAGAGAATGCTAGAACCGACCCAGTCAGGGATGATCATTTTCAGTGGTTGTTGTGATATACTAAAAAGTAGCACTGTTAGCGCTCTCTTTTTGATTATTCACTAAAAGATGCTTGCATTGTATATATCTGTCTTCTATGTATTTTTGTCTGTTTTCTGGACTACAATGTCTACCCTTCACTATTCCTTTTCTCTCCTCTTTTCACCTTTGCCAAAGCTTTGTGGACCCTACTTTGACAGCAGCTACTACCCTCGACCATATACCCATCTCTGCAGGAGACCTAAAGTGTCAGCGTCCTCGCACACTGCTTCGCCAACAGAGCCTCCAGCAACCTCTCAGCCTTCACCAAAAGCACAATCACTGCCAGCCAACCACCAGCCAGAGTCTGGGGCAGCTACAGCTGCAGCAACAACCTCCATCATCCAGCAGCAGTAATACCAGCAATCCCCGCTCACAACGCACTGGCACATCTTCAGCTGGATCCAAGCATAAACCAGCTGGCGTCAGGAACCGGACCAACCCTGGCAGCTGGGACCATGTGGTTGGTCAGATTCGCAATCGTGGTCTGGACATGAAATCTTTCTTGTAAGTTTCTATCTTTCCATCTTTCACTGTTCTTTGTTTCATGTTATCGCTTTCTTAGTTCTCCTTCTATATTCCTATATGATATATACACTGTAAGTATATATACAGTGCCTTGAAAAAGTATTCATACCCCTTGAAATTTTCCACATTTTGTCATGTTACAACCAAAAACGTAAATGTGTTTCATTGGGATTTTATGTGATAGATCAACACAAAGTGGCACATAATTGTGAAGTGGAAGGAAAATGATAAATGGTTTTCAAAATTTTTTACAAATAAATATCTGAAAAGTGTGGTGTGCATTTGTATTCAGCCCCCCTGAGTCAATACTTGTTCAATTACAGATTCAAGTCTTTTGGGGATGTCTCTACCAGCTTTGCACATCTAGAGAGTGAAATGTTTACCCATTCTTCTTTGCAAAATAGCTCAAGTTCTGTCAGATTGGATGGAGAGAATCTGTGAACAACAACTTTCAAGACTTGCCACAGATTCTCAATTGGATTTAGGTCTGGACTTTGACTGGGCCATTCTAACACATGAATATTCTTTGATCTAAACCATTCCATTGTAGCTCTAGCTATATGTTTAGGGTTGTTGTCCTTCTGGAAGGGAAACCACCGCCTCAGTCTCAAGTCTTTTGCAGACTCTAACAGGTTTTCTATTAAGATTGCCCTGTATTTGGCTCCATCCATCTTCCCATCAACTCTGACCAGCTTCCATGTCCCTACTGAAGAAAAGCATCCCCACAACATGATGCTGCCACCACCATGTTTCACGGAGAAGATGGTGTGTTCAGGATGATGTGCAGTGTTAGTTTTCTGCACGCATTGCGTTTTGCTTTTTGGCCAAAAAGTTCAATTTTGGTCTCATCTGACCAGAGCACCTTCTTCCACAAGTTTGCTGTGTCCCCCACATGGCTTCCCGCAAACTGCAAACGGGATTCCTTATGGCTTGCTTTCAATAATAGCATTCTTCTTGCCACTCTTCGACAAAGGCCAGATTTGTGGAGTGCATGACTAATAGTTGTCCTGTGGACAGATTCTCCCACCTGAGCTGATCTCTGCAGTTCCTCCAGAGTTACCATGGCCCTCTTGGCTGCTGCTCTGATTAATGCTCTCAGTTTAGGTGGATGGCCATGTCTTGGTAGGTTTGCAGTTGTGCCATACTCTTTCCATTTTCGGATAATGGATTGAATAGTGGTCCATGAGATATTTTTATTTATAACCTAACCCTGCTTTAAACTTCTCCACAACTTTATCCCTGACCTGTCTGGTGTGTTTCTAGGCCTTCACAATGCTGTTTGTTCACTAATGTTCTCTACCAAACCTCTGAGGGCTTCACAGAACAATTGTATTTATACTGAAATTAATTTACACACAGGTGGACTCTATTTACTAATTAGGTGACTTCTGAAAGCAATTGGTTCCAGTAGATTTTAGTTAGGGGTATCAGAGTAAAGGGGACTGAATAGAAATGCACACCACACTTTTCAGATATTTATTTGTAAAACATTTTGAAAACAATTTATCATTTTCCTTCCACTTCACAATTATGTGCAATGTTGTGTTGGTCTATCACATAAAATTCCAATAAAATACATTCACTTGTTTGGTGGTAAACTGACAAAATTTGAAAAATGTCAAGGGGTATGAACACATTGCACTGTGTGTATATATATATATATATATATATATATATATATATATATATAATGATAAATATGGACCATGGACCACTAGTAGTGTTAACTTCACTGCATGTGGTATACTGCACAGATAGTGATTTTATGAACAGAAAAAGTAGAAGAATATTCCCACTCTAATTTAAATTCATTGCTTTGAGGGGGTCCATAGCCTTTTGAAGACTTTGAATGTGTACTAAACATGGGATATTAGCATAGGAACAGAGGGGATGGACATAAGGAACCCACTGAGGTGGGTAGGAGTGTGAATGAGACTTTGGCCATAACAACTTTTCAGTTACAATCAATACAGGTCAGCTGAGCCTTCAAAACTGCAAAACATATACTCTACGTTTCTGAACATCTCCTACTATAGTTGTTAGAGAGGGGGTTGCACAGTGACAGTGGGCCAAATTCCTACACAAAATCAGAATCAAAGCATAATAGATTAATTGGAATGTTATACCCAGAAAGCCAAGGACCTTCATTAGCTGTGGCACAATGAATAAGTAAACATCTGGCTTTAGTACTTGTTGAAGTGGTTTCTGGAAAGCTTAGCAGTTCTTAACGGATCGCACTTGTTGCTAGAGGATGTACTGGGCGAAATATGTAGGAAGACAAAACTGACTTGAGAAAATACTCATGTTGATCCAATAGTTTCCATTCTTCCCAAGACAATGACATTGCATAATGCATGAAGACACTCACTCTGCATAATGCAAAAAACACAAAGCAAAAGGTAACCTATGTAGTCCCCCCCCCCCCCCACAGAAGCCGCTGGTGATGGTGGGTCCTCTGTTCTGCCATGACTCTCTTAACTGCCCAATCCCCACTGACACACTTAATTGTAGACTAAAAACCGTTTATAACTTTGTGATTTAAGAGTTGATAAGCTACCACTCTAAAATAGTGCATAGGAATAAGGTCACAAATCAATAAATGTATTATGGCAAATGCAGTCACACAAGGCATAAACGATGAACAGATACAGTTGTGACCAAAATTATTCAACCCCCAATGCTGTAAAGGGGTTTAGGGACTATAGTGTACATTTGGAATTGTATTCAGAATCAAATCCTACAAGGACGTTGTAACTACCCAAATGCAACTAAAATGACATCAATTGTTTATGTAATACAGTAGTAAATGGTTCTTATGTGGTTTCTTCATTGCCACAATTATTCAACCCCTTAAAGACTACCACTCTGAAGAACAGAGGTTCATACAGGTGCTTTCCATCAGGTATTGAAAACACCTGTGGATGTCACCGAGCAGCAATCAAGCATAATAAGCACCAATTAGGCAGCTTTAAAATGACTGTGATACTCAGCTCCTTCTAGACATTTACTGGTGTGGTTACAAACATGGTGAAGGCAAGAGAATGGTCCAGGAAGACAAGAGAAGAGGTGATTTCTCTTCACAGGAAGGGCAATGGCTATAAGAAGATTGCAAAGATGTTAAACATACCAAGAGACACCTTAGGAAGCATCATTCGCAAATTCAAGGCAAAGGGCACTGTTGAAACGCTACCTGGTCGTGGCAGAAAGAAGATGCTGACTTCGACTGCTGTGCGCTACCTGAAGCGTAGAGTGGAGAGAAGTCCCCGTGTGACTGCTGAGGAACTGAGAAAAGATTTGTCAGATGTGGGTACAGAAGTTTCAGCCCAGACAATAAGACGCACACTGCGTAATGAAGGCCTCCGTGCCAGAACTCCCAGGCGTACCCCCTTGCTGTCTCCAAAGAATAAGAAGAGTCGACTGCAGTATGCCAAAAGCCATGTGGACAAACCACAAAAGTTGTGGGATAGTGTTCTGTGGACTGATGAAACAAAATTAGAACTGTTTGGGCCCATGGATCAACGCTATGTTTGGAGGAGGAAGAACAAGGCCTATGATGAAAAGAACACCTTGCCTACTGTGAAGCATGGTGGAGGGTCAATCATGCTTTGGGGCTGTTTTGCTTCTGCAGGTACAGGGAAGCTTCAGCGTGTGCAAGGTACCATGAATTCTCTTCAGTACCAGGAGATATTGGATGGAAACGTGATGCAGTCCGTCACACACCTGAGGCTTGGGAGACGTTGGACCTTTCAACAGGACAATGATCCCAAGCATACCTCCAAGTCCACTAGAGCATGGTTGCAGAGGAAAGGCTGGAACATTTTGGAGTGGCCATCGCAGTCACCAGACTTAAATCCGATTGAGAACCTCTGGTGGGACTTAAAGAAAGCAGTTGCAGTGCGCAAGCCTAAGAATGTGACTGAACTGGAGGCCTTTGCCCATGAAGAATGGGCGAAGATACCCGTAGATCGCTGCAAGACACTTGTGTCAAGCTATGCTTCACGTTTAAAAGCTGTTATAACTGTAAAAGGATGCTGTACTAAGTACTAAGATTGAATGTCACTTGGGGGTTGAATAAAACTGATAATGCTGTGAGCACAGAAAAGACATTTGTGGTTATTTCATTATAACTGTTATGTTATATTTGTCTGACCTACAAGTGCCTCTTTAATGTAAATGTAAGCAAGATGACTGAATGATCAAAAGCAATGTCAAACTGGCCAAAACACTCAATTTCAGTGGGGGTTGAATAATTTTGGTCACAACTGTAATTACATAGCTTTAAGGCCACTAAAATGTATGAACGGTCAATGACTCACTAACTGGCACTCAAAAGACGGTAGTAGTAACGGCAAATTGATCTATACCGGGTGCAACTAGAGTCTTTAGAATGGTGCTAACTAAAGACTAAACGAGACCTTGTGTGTACCTTATGTATACAATTCCAGTAGTGGATAGATGTGAACAGTTCTAGTGTAAGGGATACCCCTGAAGGTGGATGAAAGTACATGGTGCCTAATAGTCAGTTGGCTGGCTTTCAGTGGGGTCCTTCTGTAGGTGGTAAACATGTGCGGTCCAGTTAAAAATGTTGACCAAGAATGCAGGTGGGCTGATAAGTAGGAGCAGTCTCTACTGTGTTAGCAGTGTGTAGCAGGAGTTTAAACTTTTAGTTTAGCTCACCACTCCTAGCAGGTGACTAGTTTGGTCCGAATGGCTTGTTGTTCAACAGGTCCCAGCAATCAGGTCCCAGGTGCTCAGTCTCTCAGCCTGGATCCTAACACAATGGGAAATTTCTCAGTCTTGAAGATCCAGCGACTCCCTCTCTCAAATGGTCAGTCTTTGAGACTGGCTTGGCAGACACAGCAGAAAGTCCACTTGGCTCCTCTCCTTGGCTCTAGTCCCTTGGATGTAGACCACAGACCCTAACAATAGGTCTATACTCTTCGCTGTCCTCTCTGAACATGCTTTCCTCCTGTCGGTCAAACTGAGAAAAACTTTACCCACGCTACCCTGGTTCATTACTATATAAATTGCTGAGTGCCGGAGGAACCCTCCAACTATGTGTGGAGGGATTTGTGGGAGTTGAAGTCCATGGCCTGTTAGCCCCAATTGATAAATATGGTACCCACTTAAGAACTCCAATTCTTATACTCCATGGTGTTTGCACAGCTAGTCCTCCTTCCTCTGATTGGCTCAGATCCGCTGTTGGAAGAGGGAGGGGATAGCAGGGGTGAGCAGTGGACTTTACACAAGCCCTCTCTGAAGCTTCACAGCACAGAGGTGAGAGCCGGCTGCTGCCCAAATAGCCCTGTGCCCTTCTCAGCCTGTACAGTTCTCCAGTGGCAGTGGGAGTAAAGTCAAACCTGACTGATAGACTTCTCTCTTCACTCTGTGCCAGGGGGACAAGCAGGTTCAGGAGTCTATGCAGCTGGCAGCACTTGGCTACACCCATCAAGATAGAAATAGAGGTGTCAGATACAAGAAAGTACATTTATTACTTTCATACTGCACAAAAAAATCTAAATTTCAAGCTTCAACCTTGAGTTCTTCTTTGATACGATGCAATCTTAAGAAAATAAGGTGTTAAATGGGTAGTAACTCTCAACCAGAATTCACCAATCAGAATTCCCATTTGTTTTTTTAGAGAAGTTAGACAATTTCTGATTGGATGTGGAGGTTTTCTGCTCTTTATAGGATGATGAGCACAGTGGCAAACAGATTTTCCTGCAGGTTTTTTTTCATGAGCAAGACACTGCCAGCAGCATTTCAGCACTTTTCCCACTGGTAGAGAACACTGCTATGAAAATAAATGTGAAGCTCAGTTGTCTTATCATATGAAACATACAGTGTCCTCATACAGCTGTGTGGCTAGGTTATGAAGCCTTGCTAGGCAAACACAACTGAAATAAATCAATAACGTTTTTTTTACTGCAAGATATTTTGCCCAAAGCTTCCGACTGGACGTTGCTTTTGCTCCCTTGTGCAAGCGGGCACTTGTGGTAAAACAGCTACTATTGATTGTGGGATTAATTGTTCAATTAAGACCCTGAAGTTGCTTTTTATTCTATTTTGTTAGGAGCCTTGTGACAGATCAAATAGACTATAACAATACCAGCATATTTTCTTTCACAACTGTACACTCCTTGCCTCATTTTTAGCACATTTTTCTTTCTATCCTTATTATTGTTCAAAACAATATATCTCCCACGTGCCAGACTGTAAATTAGTATCTGTGTTTTCAGTCTGCTAGATTAGGAGACGTGGCCAGCCGCTTGCACTTATGGTTCTGAAAAAAGCTACAAAACATGTGTTTTATACTTTAATCTCATCAATTAACAGAGACTTCTGCATCAAAGAGAACAATTAGTTTTCTGGCCAGAAGAGAAACAATTAGGATCATAGTGATCTGCTGTCCCTCCAAGCACAGCTCTGTTTATCCATTCTGTTCTGGGTGCACTAACCCATTGATGTCCATGTTAACATACACATTTGCAAAATCATGGATGACCACTTTGCAATGACCAGCTGGTCCTTGGCAACCAATAGAACTAACAGCAGTAATTGTCCAGTAAAGCCTACTCTCACGTGGGCAAACTAAGTTACCTAAAGGGTTAATCCACCTTAATGATTTTTGCTAAAAACATCTTTATACAATACAACATCCTTAATACAATAAAGTATATGGAACCTGGTAAACAAATGGCACTTTTGGGAGCGGGTACCTGATTTTGATAGGTTTTGAAGTTTTCCATCACACGTGACTGGTCCCAGAAGACTGCAGGACCATTCACAATGCACAGCGCGGCTCGCACATGCGCAGTGGGTACCCAGCTGTCCCCACAGTAAACATGTCGGCATAACAGGAGATGAAAATGGGTGGGGTGAGCACACCGCTGCATTATGGGACAGATGAGTGGCTGTTTAAGTCACCAGCTACAGTTTTTACACAGGAGACTGGAGCTCCTCTTTAATATGCAGTGCTCTGTTTAGTAAAAGAATGCTTACTTTTTAAGCCACGTATTTCATTGCTCTTTCCTCTCCATCCTCTAGATAGCAGGATGTACCAAGTGCTGGATGCACAAATTCGCAAAGGAACATTCTGCTTTGTTCCTTATCAATGCATGCATGTGTAGTCTGCTGTCTTTCATAGCTCAGTATTTTGAGTCAGCGAAAGAGAGCAGCCTGGGCATGTGTCAGTAGTGAATGAAGCCAAGTGCTAGATCATAAGTTTCTAGAGCTGTGCATCCAATGCTCAGTATGGCAATGTAACATACAACATCATTCCACACTGTGGACCTTTATGCACACAGAAGCTATCAGTGAATATAGGTAGCCTGTGATGACAATTAAATTACCATTGTAATAATCCAACATGCGTGCTGCCACATACAGGTATATGTGTAGATAGGTATCTGCTGTTCTGTGTCCCATCACTTTATGTACCAGAGATAATGGCCACCAAGACCAGTAGTGAGGGTGAATCTCCCCAACTTGGGACACAGACACCAATTAAAACCTGGTGTTTGAGTGTGAAAATCAGAGCCCCACACCACGATTTAGACTCCAATTTAGAGGTTTTATTCAAAAGAAATAGCAGGTGTGATACTAACGCGTTTCAGGAACCGTGCATTGTCCCCTTCATAATATCTACAGTATCAACTATTAGAGACCTAAATTGAAAGTTTAAAACTGTGTTACAAGCACTTATCAGCTACTGAAGCAATGCAGATTTGCACACTCAAACACCATTTCTACCATCCAAGGCCGCTGGACTGACTCCTCAGTTTGCAGGAACAGTCCATCTATCGCCTGGATTCTCCATTGGGATATTAACAAAATTAAGACCCAAGTGTATCTACCTGAGGTTCCAGTGCCATCCATCTATTACTTAAATCAATAAAAACCTGACAGATTTTACACTTCCTTACTGAATCAAAAACTAAAAAAAAGTTTTTGCTTTAACATGTTCCCACGGGAGTAACACATATGTGCGTCAGTATGGCGGGTGGGTCTAACATATGTTTCCATAGGGCTCTGTTATTCTGTGCTGGGAGTTCACTCACTGCACACTTCCAACATACTGACAGATTTTGCTGACAGCTGTAGTCACTGTTTACAATTGGGAGTGGGTTGGACAAGCTCCCAATCACGTGTCTGCTGTGACAGCCAATCACTGTGATCTACTGATCAGGAAATCTGCCTCCTGGTGTGAAAGCAGTATTAAACCCAAAAGCAAACATTTATTATATTGCAGCTTACCAATTCTTAGATGTGATGGCTGCATTAGTTTTCTTTTTCAGGCTTTCTTACTTCTATTTTCACCTAATGGCCATTAAATATGTTGTTTTTCAAAAGAACAAGCTCACTTGCAGATGTATTAGTTACAGGGATGAGACAAACCATTCAACACTGACAGAGGTGCTTACTATGATCAATTTTATTTATGTATGTAAAACCTTTATCTCAAAAGAGAAAAAAACTTTAGCTGTAACTGCTTATTAAGTATTTCATAGAGTTTGGCTTTAATTTGTTAGTGTATTTAATTCTGCTTGTATATCTAACACTCCCCTCCTGCCATACTCACAATGTTGCTGCCAACGGTGCCCCTGTGCTCCTTCATTCAGATTGGGGGTACACTAATACAGGAGGTGTGTTACTGGCCAGATCACCAGATGTAAAGAGAATGTGAATAAGGCCAAAAAAGGAAAATGAATGCAGTGACCACATTTATTGATTGGTAAGCTGCAATGTATTCAATTTTTTTCGTTTTGGGTTTATTATTGCTTTAACTCCACCTAAAAGACCAGCAAGAGGCAGCAAAAAATAATTAAAGACACTTTAAGAGAGATAGCATACAACTGATTGCTACTTTATAGACCTCTAAAACAAAGAAGCTTCCTACTAATCCTCCATAGAGGTTACAATTTTGTTGTTATGCTGCGGCGAGCTCTGGAATAAAAATGGTTAAAAGATCCTCAGGCTGTTTTTATAGTCAGTTTTCTTTCCATGGCTGGCAGTCTGTATGCAGCGATAATTCATGCTTTCATGTTTCAATAATTACACTAACTGGCAGCACTTTTGATAGAGGGATAATGGAGTTGTAATTGATATGACAGCTGTAACTGTGACCTTCTTTAGGAACATCCACAGGTAGCATCCCACACAGCAAACCTTTGAGGACCGCTCTTTGGACAGCAATGTAACAGCTCACAGTGGCACCATACAGCAAATCCAATGAGAAAAGCAGACACTCCAGCTGCAATCGAAATGGTTTTACTGAAGCAAAAGCATCATAAATACAGCAATGTATTGGGACTTGCTGGACTCCTATATCAAGTAAAAAAGCAGTAACCATTATAAAATGCACACAGTATATAAAGGCTAACACCAAGAAAATTGCCTGTTCACTTTCCTGTATTTTTGTTTCCTTTTACTTACCTTGATTCTGTTTTCATGTAAGTAACCTACATGTCCTGGTGGCCACCAGATGTCTACTGTGACTCTGGTGATCAAATGCGTTGCCAAGCAACACTAGAATCTAGTAAGAAACATGCATGTGCAGTGAATTTCCAATGGATGCTTGGCACACTGTGCAGTGATTTACTATGGATGCCTTGCATCGGTGCCTGCACGCTACACGAATGTAAGCTCCTGTTTTGCATGCATTGGCGTGCCAAGGATTTGGACTCAGCAGAAAAAAAATCACTTCTATTTCTTACTGGTGATGTTTAATGGCTCAAACGTAAGTGGTAGGTGAGTTTAAGTAATGGGGTGGGCTTTAAAGGGGGCATTTTTAAAGGGTATATATAGTCAAAACATTTTTTAGTTTTTCATATAGTGGGGAATAATTGAAGGCCAACTCCTTCAGTCAGAAAACAGAAAGTAGACTTACCTCTACGTCTGCTGCACTTAAGACAAATCACTGGGTTAAGGCAATGTTTAACTCAAAACCAAAAATGTTATATATTGCAGCTTACCAATCAACAGATGTGGTGGCTGCATTAATTTTCTTTTCTTATTTTTCCCTCTGCTTTCACCTGGTGATCTGACCAGTAACACACCTGCTATAATACAATGCCCCCATTCTGGATGAAGGAGCACAGGGGGAACCTTTGGACAATAGCATTGTCAGTTTGGGTGGAGGGGAGTGTTAGATGTACTAGGAGATTTAAATACAATAACAAATTGAAGCTGAACTCCAGAGTACACTTTATAAACAGTTACAGCAAACTTTTTTCCTTTTATGATAAAGGTTTTAGATAAATAATTAAAGCTGATCATAGCAATCACCCCTGTCAGTGGTAAATAGTTTGTCTCAACTGTTACATCTGCAGGAAAGCTTGTTCTGTTGAAATAAAATCAGATGTACTAGTCAGATCACCAGGTCAAAATAAAGAAAAGAAAGCCTAAAATGTAAACTAATTAAGTAATCACATCTAAGAATCGGTAAGGTGCAATATAATGTTTGCATTTGGGTTAAATACCACTTTACATTTATTCTGAAACCAGCATTTCCAGGAATGCCAGATACCTGCTCCCCCAGAGTGCTCATTTCTTCCCCCTGCTAACACTGCTGTGACTACAGGACACAGTAGTGATGTGGATGGCAGCAAGAGGATCCAGTGAGTGTGAAGAATTTAATACTTCCAAAAATGTTGGTTTCAAAAGAACGTTCACCCAGTGATTCCTCATTAATGGAGTAGGATCCAAGAGGTTGGCAGGAGTAAGTATGTACTTCTTTACAGGTACAGCTTTTAATAGTACTTATAGTTTGGCAATAGGATCACTTTTGCTTTATGTTAATAGTAAAAACTAAAACTTCCAGTATGCTATTTTTTGAGTAATTACAATTCTGTGAAAACTGAATAAAAACATTGACCCATTCCGTAAATCAATCCTATCATTTTGTAAGTGTAGTTTTACTCCTGTAGGAGCATCAGAAATGCTGTCCAGGTCTTCCCCAAATGCTTTGCCCCACAGCCAGGCACATAGGCTTATGCAAACTTTTCTTCAATGACCAGTCTAGGGGTGTTATTTTTGTTGTTTTTATTTTTGGTGAACTTGGATTTTGAAGAAATTGGGTGGGATACTCCAAAAACAATAACTATGTACACTTGAGGACTTTAGATATTCTTTTGGATACGCTATGACAAAATCCTTGCTTGAAACAAACAGTAGACTAAGCTTTAAGGCAGCAGTAGTAGTAGCAACTAGAGTTGTTTTTAGGTAAGAGATTAAGTGGACAAAGCTCTGTGGAACACCAGCCAGTGTTCCCTTTAGCTAGACCCGTAGATGACTCCCTAGCACCAGAGGGAGTTAAGTAGCACACAGTCTGCAAGTTCCTTTAGGGTGTCTGTACTCATAAGGCCTAAAAGCAGATGGTTGCCGTCCTCCGTGATACCAGACCAGATCTTCAGTAGATGGCCTCTCAGTCAGCTCTTAGCAGAGGGCGGGTCTCGGCATTCAGGCCCTCAGGTCGCCCACCTGAGGCGTACGGTAGTAGATTTAGCAGCATTGCCTGGGAGGGCAGCATGCCCCCTCCAGGCTGGAGCAATCCTATACAGGGAAGACCCAGAACTCAGTGTGCTCACTGAATATATACAGTTACCCAGCATGTCTTCAGAGCCTCTCTCTCTGGGATAGGCCAGGGCTGTATCAATATTCATGCTGCCATCTTTCCACACCTATCATCCGGAAACATCTCAAGTTTTCTGGATGCAGAGGGATCTATCAGGCTGGCAGCAGCTGAACATACTGAGCAGACCTGGCATGCAGAACATATCAGCACTCTTTACAGTGTGCAAGTTATGCTTTTACCTAACAACAATTACAACCACACTGTCTATAGTATGACAAATAAATTTACCAATCAAACACACACTAAATCTTATCTATCTAAACCTAGCACCTATCTAGGAGGGTGCTACACAAGCATTTGACAGTAAATAGTAAATAAGGTAAAAGTAAGGAAACTATTTACAAACGCTGTGGAAGTAGCGGGAATACTGTGCTTTGCAGTTGGTTTAGAAATGGTCAGATATAAAGTGTGTTGTTATAATGGACAGCGGTGAATTTTTTCCTAAGAGAATAAATCTAATTCCCTCACTACTTGGCTAGTATTCCTGCAGCATATTTCATAATGCATTATAGAAATGGAAGGGTTAAAGTGCCACGTAGCATAATTGTCATAGACGATACATATTCATGGAAACAGAGCAGCAGGCCTTAAGCCCAGGACGAGCCACAGAGACACTTTCCAAGTCCCATCTCCTGTGCACATGCATAAATAAGAGAAATCAGGCTTCAGCCTCCTGTGTGAATAGCTTAAAATAAAACAACCAGATGCCCCCTTATCCACAGGAGAGATGTTGCCAGGAGAGAGTGGTATGTCCTTGATTAGCAAATACAGCAGCATGGATCATAAGTCATATGTAATCATAGTGCTAGCTGCAGTTGGAACAATGTGATGGTAACTGACCTGACTTGTCTTACTTTCATCTAGCAACGTGGCTTCCAAGTTCTGGACAATGCTTGCCCTGCTACTAGCTATTATTTCTATGCATTGCCCTGTGTGCCGACCTATTTATGGTACTGGTACACTCAGAGACTCCAAGACACAGTATATTAAAGTGGACTTCACGGTTTGCATGAATCATTAGGGCGGAGTCAGCAAGCATTACAAAATCACATTATTATTCTGAGTATAAAAAAACCATCTTTACTGACATGATTAAAAACTATGCTCCTGAACAGTGTAGCATGGACTAAAGATCACATCCTCTCTGGCTACTAGGAGCATGTTAGGGTGACAGTCCCTGTCTGCTAGCTTTACAGTTATTTATTATTTATTTCAGGTACTTATATAGCGCCATCAATTTACGCAGAGCTTTACATATATATATATATATTGTACATTCACATCAGTCCCTAACCCTCAAGGGGTGTACAATCTACAGTTAGATAAGCACAGTCTAAATATATAATAAGAAGATGGCTGCCACATGTACATATGTAAGCTATATCTAGAAACAATGCTTTTGAAACATTAACACAATTTGATAGAATAATTGATATTACATGAAAGGACCAGGCTCTGTTTGGTTCTGCACCCCAGCTGCAGGTGCCAACACCCTAAAGGGTTCATCTACTCAAGGGTGACCAGATGTCCCCATTTTCTGGGGACAGTCCATAATTTTAATGCACTGTTCCAGTAAAAAAATTTCCCTGATTTTTTTTCCAGCTTTAATAGTGACATCCCTGGCCCAGGCAGCTGCAGAGTAATCTATCTTAGCATCTGAGCTGGGTTATTAATGATGTCACAGGCTGATATGTCCTCATCCAAGTCCTTCTCTTCTTGTGTATGTACTCAGTGAGTTTTTTTGTCATAGGGCTCACAGGGACAGGTATGCGGACATGGCTGCATGGATGGAGTCTGTGCGGTCGGGTCTATGCACCAGTCTCTGTGTACCTTTTTAAACTTGGCTGTGCAGGTGAGTCCATATAGCCCATGCATAGCAATTCACTTTATATTGGCTGCCTGCACCTATGTAGCTCAGCACTGGTACTAGAAATAAAGAAACTGCTCTTCGTGCTGCATGGATCCTGAGCACCCACGTGCATGGGTCTGAACGCCAACTTCATTTACATTAATGGGTCTCCAATGTGACTTTGGAGGCTGATTTTGATGCGACTTTGATCTGACTTAACATTCCCTGGACCAAAGTCGCATCAAAAGTCACACCAAAGTAGTGCAGGCACCTATTCAAAGTCACTGCAACTTTAAATCACACAGATTTGAACGGGTGCCATTGAAAATAATGGGCTGCAACTTGTCATGCACATCAAAGTCGCATGACATGTCGTACAAGTGTAAATCGAGCCTAAGGAAACACGTGCAACCCTGTGAGTCTTCTCTTTTCTGATATGTTTTACCCTATCAAGGGCATGATCTTTACAATCTAGTCAATGTAGTCCTTAATTTGTTAGCAACAGAGTGTTGTTAACAATCAAAAAAAGTAAGTTTGTATTAGGGTGATATCATCAAGCTTTTAAGCGATCTAAAGAAGAGGCCAGCGTGCCTAGAAAGCTTGTACTACAATCTATTATGTCCTCAAAGCAGACCTTCATTCAATACTGCAACTAATTTGCACCTGGCTCCCCCCTTCCAAAACTAGATTAAACATTTCATTTTTTTATATGTGTTTATAACACTTTTATTTCTGCAGCACAGCACTTTCTTCTTTCTCGCCAAGGCAAAAATGTCAATACGCTCCCCAGGCACTAACAGCAGTGGGCTTTGGGGCCCACCGGAGACCTGCAGCATATCTGTGCACATACAGAGGGGGTTTCCCAGGCATGTGCAAAGGTGACAGGTATGAATTTCCAGATCTCAGGTACCTGTGCATATATGCAGAAGAGCCCTTTAGCGCATCTGCACATGTGCTGGATTTTTAAACACATGCACTTAAGGTGGGATGAAATTACAGAGGATGGAAATTCCTCTTTAATATAGTGAAGTGCATTAGAGGATGGAAGACTGGTGGGTTGCACTTGTTGTCTTGAACAAAAAACTCATTGAGCGCTGATACAGTGTGGTTTTGACATCATTATTAAAATTAACATGTATGTCTGGCCAAAAAAAAAAGAAAGATTCAGTATATCTATACAATGCATGCTCATTTCTCCATGTTTATTCCCCTTAAAAATGCAGCAAGTACTGAAACATACCCATTGATCTGTCAGAATTCTAGAGTGCTCTTAGTTTATTCTATGAGCTAACACATGACTAGTGCACCAAAGATCGGTTCATCCAGATCCCCTTACCTATAACTCTTATTTAAATAAAAACATGACACCGTTTTGGAGTAAATGGCCAACATGGCCTTTTATTATTAACCACACAATATTAAACACCAAACCAATTCCTTATACAGAAACATACCAATTTGTTGTTGGTCTTCGAAGGCCCCATCCACAAAATTATCCGAAATGCACCTGCGGACCCCATATACCAACAGGCCTCCAGCCGCAACCACCCAGCTCGGAGACAACCTTACCGTCCGCAGTGCAGCACCACCACATTCCAGTTAAACCTTGGTTAACTGGAATGTTCCCCGGGCACACCATACCACCGATGGGTCCCACACCATTCTCTGTACCTTCCAGATAATACCCGCCTCCAAAGACCAACAAACCGCCCATGAACCGCAGAACCCCCATTCCTCATAGAAGAAACCAAAACTCACCAAATAGGGAGGGTGGGAGGGAAGCTCACTCACCAACGTCCAGCTTCCGAATGACCGCCCCCCACCCAGACCACCCCACCTAAAGGTGCCAAGGAGACCACCCACGTTCTCCCTCTACCAACCAGCTCCCACCTATACATTTTCAAACCCCTTGCACTGACTTAACCCTTTCTAGCCTTCCTTACCCACTCTAGGCCTAGTCATGCCTGCCCTGCGCTACTTTTCTCCTGTCATTTACGCTACGGGCATTACTTGACTAGTGCACCAGAGATCGGTTCATCCAGATCCCCTTACCTATAACTCTTATTTAAATAAAAACATGACACCGTTTTGGAGTAAATGGCCAACATGGCCTTTTATTATTAACCACACAATTTTAAACACCAAACCAATTCCTTATACAGAAACATACCAATTTGTTGTTGGTCTTCGAAGGCCCCATCCACAAAATTATCTGAAATGCACCTGCGGACCCCATATACCAACAGGCCTCCAGCCGCAACCACCCAGCTCGGAGACAACCTTACCGTCCGCAGTGCAGCACCACCACATTCCAGTTAAACCTTGGTTAACTGGAATGTTCCCCGGGCACACCATACCACCGATGGGTCCCACACCATTCTCTGTACCTTCCAGATAATACCCGCCTCCAAAGACCAACAAACCGCCACAACACGCTGGGTAAGCCCTTACCCATGCGTGCCCCACCACAAACGGACTGCTCTCTGCACACCATCCTGTAAACCCAGAGACCACAAATCCGTCCCAATTGCGTTAAGATGTACCCCATCAGTCCGCAAATACCACCAGGTATCCACCTCCAACTCCAAATGCCGGACCACCAACCCCCCATTCCGAATAAAAAAGCGTCCCACCTCCTTGTTGACCTTTATCCGCGCTTTATTAAGCCGCTCCACCGACCGCGCCAAACGCCAAGAGGCGCGGGCCACCATATCCGACCATACCAACACCATGTCCGGATAATCCCTCTGCAATAGCAGAAAGTCCATCTTTACGTCCCTCACCAACTCCCGCATGGACCGAACTCCCAGATCATTACCCCCCGCATGCAACACCAGAACATCCGGTAGCCTATCCAGACTAGAAAAACGCCGAACTTCAGTCACCACACGACCCCACAACATCCCTGGCACACCAATCCATCGCACGCAAGCCTCCTGTCTAGGCAATCCCAACTGTCGCCCATTAGGCCTCACATCCGCCCGCCTGGCCCCCCAAAAAACGTAGGAGTGACCCAGGATCCACACCAGGCGCACCGCTCCATCTGAAATAAAAGAGCAAGAACTACCACCAGAACAAAAAAAAAAAAAAAACGGCACAGAGACAGAACAAACTCCCCCCAACCCAGGGACACCAACCCGGGATCCAACCTTAATCAACCCAACAGATGCGGACGAATGTACAAGCGAAACCTCTGGGAATCCCATCTACCAATACGTTTCACCGCCGCATCTGACAAACCCCACCGGGCAGCCTCAGTAGCCGCCCCAATCCGAAATGAGTGAGAAGCATACAAAGATGCATCCAAACCCACAACCTTCAAACAGCGTCGAAAAACCGACACAAATTGAAAACGAGTCAACGGGGACCCATCCTCATGCATGAAAAAAGAGCCACTCCCCACCGGACGACGGGACAAAAAATCACGAACCGCCCGCACCGGGCACACTAAGGATGTAGGAAGGGCAAAAAACTTTACCCGCGCACCACGACCCAATTGGTCCGTCTTGGACCGACGGACGAACACCTCCACCCAATCACCAGAGACCCTGACATCATCCCCCAACAAACCCCCAAGAACGGATTTGGACGGACTGACAAGCTCCCCAACACGCAATGCCCCAAAGAAAGCCACTGCAAAGGCCGCCCGAAATAAACACACCTCAAAGTCTGAAAAGCAAACACAGCGCAGATGCTCAAACAACGATCCTAACAACTCGAAGGACACCGGACGACGAGAATCCTTACTGCGACAAGCCCTACGGTAACCCCGAAGAGCCTGTCGCACCCAAAATTCCTTCGTGAAGTCCCAACACCCTTGAAGCTTAAAGAGGAAGGCCAAGCCAGCCAACCGCCTATCCACCGCAGCAGCCGACACCCCCCGTTCCAAGTTCCTTGCCAAATAATACAAAACCGCCACCCCTACCTCCGGGCCCCACGGATCTATCTCGATCTGTTGTAACAAATCCCGCCACTCTCGCCAGACCTTCGAGTATGCCGACCATGTCGCCTCACTCACCGACCTCCGGATCCAACCTGCAACGACCCCAAGGCAATCTCCCACAGCCAGTCGGGACAAGGAACCCCGTGTTGCTCCGCCGCCGGCGCCAACTCTCGGAATTTGTCCCACTGAAAACGAGACAAAGCGTCAGCCAAGATGTTATCAACCCCAGGGAGATGCACAGCATGGAGAAAAACGTTCAGCTGCAGGCAACGCAACACTAAATGGCGAAGCAAGCCAACCACTGGTTGCGAGGAAGCCGAGACCCGGTTGATGACCTGGACCACCCCCAAGTTGTCGCAATGAAAACAAACCTTCTGATTCCTAAAATGTTCACCCCAAACCTCAACCGCCAATACCACCGGAAAAAGTTCCAACAGCACCAGGTTACTAAGGAAACCCGCCGCAGCCCAAGAAGAAGGCCACGGAGCCGCACTCCACCGCCCCTTAAAAAAGGCCCCATATCCCCCGGAAGCCGCCGCATCCGTGAACAATTCTAAGTCAAAATTACTGACTGGTCCCGACATCCACAGCGCCCGTCCGTTAAAGTCATCCAAAAAGGTATGCCAAATCCTCAAGTCTTCCCGATGTTCCCTAGTTAAACTAATGAAATGCAAAGGGGAAATAATACCCGCCGTCGCTGCCGCCAGCCGTCGGCAAAATACTCGCCCCATCAGCAGGATACGACAAGCGAAGTTCAGCTTACCCAGCAACGACTGCAAGGCTTGTAGCTGAATTTTCCGCTTGCCCAGCACCCCACGAATTTCCCCTTGTAGGGCTAACAATTTGTCCCCTGGCAGCCGGCACTCCATGGCATCCGAATCCAAAACGATGTCCAGAAAAGTCATCACTGAAGCCGGGCCCTCAGTCTTGTCCAAAGCCAATGGAATCCCGAAACGGTCAGCAACGTGTTGCAATGTAGCCAACAAAACCGCGCAAACCCTGGAAGCGGGCGGACCCACGCAAAGAAAATCATCCAAATAATGGATGACCGAATTTATCCCGGAGACATCCCGCACCACCCACTCCAAGAACGAACTGAACCGCTCAAACAAAGCGCAAGAAATCGAACACCCCATGGGAAGGCATTTGTCAACGTAAAACGAGCCCTGCCAATGGCACCCCAGAAAACGAAAACTATCCGGATGTACCGGCAACAAGCGAAATGCGGACTCAATATCTGACTTCGCCATAAGCGAACCGCGCCCATAACGACGAACCCAGAAAACTGCCGCATCAAACGATGTGTAAGACACCGAACAGGACTGCGGATCGATGTCGTCATTAACCGACCCCCCTTTGGGGAAAGACAGGTGATGAATCAACCTGAACGAATTCGGCTCCTTCTTGGGCACCACCCCCAAGGGTGAAACCACCAGATCTGAAAACGGAGCGCAAGAAAACGGCCCGCCCATACGTCCCAGCCCCACTTCCTTACTCAACTTCGCCGAAACCACCTCAGCATGCTGCACCGCCGACCGTAAGTTGCGAGCTAAAGGGGGGATCGAAGTCAAACTACACGGAATATGAAAACCCTCCGAAAACCCCGCCAACTGTAACCACCCCTGGCGCAGAACCAGGAGGGGGAGAAACCCCCGAGCTCCACCTGTCCCCTCCCTCCTGCTCTAGGACCCTGACACCCGGCGGCGGAAGCCACGCCGAAGCAGGCCCAGGGGCCCTACCCTCACCCTGCTCAAAACGCCGCAACAAATCCCTCAGGCCGAACATCAAATCGCCGAGACCCCCCCCTAAACCTGTCGCGGCCCTCTCCGCCGAGGCCGCGCCCCCGCCCCCCCCCAACAGGTCCCGAAGCGCAGAAGTGAATAAAATAGGGAACTCACCAGGCTGCCCAGGAGATGTCCCATCAGCCGCGCTTCCCGACTCCATCGCTGCAGAGCGGCCAGCTGTCACCCCCGCATCGGGTTCAGACAGCTCGCCCTCCGATCTGTTGACCTCCTCTTGACGGCTGCATGGCCTCCCCGTCCCAGGAGCCACGGGTCCCTCCGGGCCGTGCCGCAGCCGACTCCGCCTCCCGGCACCATCCACGCCCCTCGATGTCCCTGGTCTCCGTCCTGTCACGATCTCCTCAGCACTCTGCCCAGAGCCGCCCTTCTGCTGGATCCTCTTCAGAGCCGCCGCTCCATGCCGTACAGGAGGCCCGCCGACTGCAGCAGGGGACAGCCCGGCAGCTGCAGCGCTCCGTCTCCCACGTTGGGCTCCCTCCCTGGCATGCACCTTGCCAGTGGAGGAGCCGTTACCATCCCGTCTCCGTTGCCGTGCGGGCGGGGGGGAGGGGCTTCCTCCGTGCGAAACCCCGCCCACCGAGCTCCGCCGAAGCTGAGGATTCCTCCCGGCTCCCCCGCGAGCAGAGGCCAGAGAGTGCCTTGCCTGCGGGGCCGGAGGGTCCCGTGTGGGGCTCCTGATGCGGCGCTGAGCTCTGGGGGGTGGGGAGTCCGGGCTGAAGCGCTCCGGAGGCCGAGACCTCCGAGCACGAGGGCGCTCCCGCCCCTCTTCCTCCGGCAGTAAGCCCGGGCCCTGCGATAAGCCCGGGTCAAGGGACAAGTCTGGGTCCTGCAAAAAGGCAGAGACCCGGCTCTGCAACCAGTCTATTCCACGTGAGGCTGCCGCCTCACGCAGCTGGGCCACCAGACCATCCATAACAGCCCACTGTCCCAGGGAAAAGGCCCTAATGATGCTGGCGTGGGTAGGGTGTGAGGGGAGCTCACTGAAGCTCACTCACCAACGTCCAGCTTCCGAATGACCGCCCCCCACCCAGACCACCCCACCCAAAGGTGCCAAGGAGACCACCCACGTTCTCCCTCTACCAACCAGCTCCCACCTATACATTTTCAAACCCCTTTCACTGACTTAACCCTTTCTAGCCTTCCTTACCCACTCTAGGCCTAGTCATGCCTGCCCTGCGCTACTTTTCTCCTGTCATTTACGCTACGGGCATTACTTTGCCTCTGCTGTCCAATCCAAAGTCAGTGCCTGCGTGAGCACATAACTCTATAATACTACACACAAAATGTATCACAATGGAGAGGTTTGGTCCAAGAAAGCAAACCTTGTATGTTAAAATTAGTATTCAACACTGAACAAGGAGCTGGTCCCAGAATTGCTCATACATACTGATTGATAAACAGACCAGTAAGACTTAAAGTGCATTTCCCCTTTTGCAGCAAAATTGTGATAACTTCTTTGTTGCATGTCCTCATTCACATGGCAAAACTTAAAAAATAAAAATTACTGCTTACTTTTTTAGATGCTCTATTCTGGACCCTTCAGCAAGGAACCATTGAATAAAATTCTCTTTGCTTATGAGGGGCCTGGGCAGCTGTGTTTGCCATAATTACCGTACCCTGTCTGTACTGTGCAGGCAGATCTTCATTGCCAGTTGAAACTAGATTTGAACACTGTGGGGTTGATTTGCTAAAACTATAGACTGCATACTCTGGTGCAGCTCACCAATCAGATTCCATTTTTTTTGTCAAAACGTAATTGAAGTTTGAAGCTGATTGGCTCCCATGCACAGCTTCACCAGATTTTGTGTATCTAGTTTTAGTAAATCAACCCCAGACTATCCTAGCAAAGGGTTAGTGGTTTGTAGGCCAGACTTCTTGCATTGCATGTTAAAGAGGACAGACATGGAGCAGGCTTACTCTAACATTGCAGTCAGCCATGACACATTCTCATGAGAAAAGATCTAAAGTAAGAATTATTTAAATACACTGCTCAAAACAATTAAAGGAATTAGTAATCAGTTTCAGCTGCTTTGGTGTTAATGAAATTAACAACAGGTGCACTAGATGGGCAACAATGAGACGACCCCCAAAACAAGAATGGTTTTACAGGTGGAGTCCACTGACATTTGTTTCCTACTCATATTTTCTGACTGTTTTTTACTAGCTTTGCATTTGGCTAGTGTCACTACTGGTAGCATGAGGCGATACCTGGACCCTACAGAGGTTGCACAGGCAGTCCAACTCCTTAAGGATGGCACATCAATACATGCCATTGCCAGAAGGTTTTCTATGTCTCCCAGCACAGTCTAAAGAGCATGGAGGAGATTCCAGGAGAAAGGCAGTTACTCTAGGAGAGCTGGACAGGGCCTTAGAAGGTCCTTAACCCGTCAGCAGGACTGGTATCTGTTCCTTTGTGCAAGGAGGAACAGGAAGAGCACTGCCAGAGCCCTACAAAATGACCTCCAGCAGGCCACTGGTGTGAATTTCTCTGACCAAACAATCAGCAACAGACTTCTTGAGGGTGGCGTAAGGGCCCGCCGTCCTCTAGTGGGCCCTGTGCCCACTGTCCGGCACTATAAAGTTCGATTGGCATTTGCCATTGAACAACAGAATTGACAGTTCCGTCACTGGCGCCCTGTGCTTTTCACAGATGAGAGCAGGTTTACCCTGAGCACATGTGACAGACGTAAAAGGGTCTGGAGAAGCCGTGGAGAAAGTTATGCTGCCTGTAACATCGTTCAGCATGACTGTTTTGTTGGTGGGTCAGTGATGGTCTGGGGAGGCATATCCATGGAGGGACGCTCAGACCTCTACAGAATAGACAGTGGCACCCTGACTGCCATTGAAATCCTTGACCCATTATCAGACACTACACTGGTGTAGTGGGTCCTGGGTTCCTCCTGGTGCATGACAATCCCAGCCTCATATGGCGAGAGTATGCAGGCAGTTTCTGGAGGATGAAGGAATTGATACCATTGAATGTCCCCCATGCTCACCTGACCTAATCCAATAGAACACCTCTGGGATATCATTTTTCAGTCCATCCGATGCCGCCAGTTGCACCTCAGATTGTCCATGAGCTCAGTGATGCCCTGGTCCAGATCTGAGAGGAAATATCCCAGGACACCATCCATCGTCTCATTAGGAGCATGCCCCGACATTGTCAGGCATGCATACAAGCACTTGGGGGGCCATACATATTACTAAGTACCATTTTGAGCTGCTGCAATGAAGTTTCAGTAAAATGGACAAGCCTTCTGCATCATTTTTTCACTTTGATTTTAGGGGTGTCTTTGAAATCAGTCCCCTGTAGGTTGATCATTTTAATTTCTATGTAACGATGGGGCATCCCTACATTCCTAACACATTACGCAGTCCATATCAGTATGGATATCCAGCATGATATTTTCCCCCGTTGAGATCTGATGTGTTTTCAAAGTGTTCCTCTATATATATATATATATATATATATATATATATATAATATTATAATATATATATAAAATGTTTAGGCTTGGATGTGAATGGGAACACATAACAAACATTTAGTGGGGTTTTCTCAAATCTTACTTCAAGTGGAAAAAAAACACTTTAAGCTAAGATGCAATACAAAGCGAGAGGCAACATATTTATTTATTTGAGATCCATAGAAAACAAGTACTCTGGGGAAGGAGGTTATTCTTCAGAAGCATATGTCATGTTTGCACTTGTTTAGTATGGACCTGAACTAAATGGACAGCCTTTCTTATGAAGCACAGATCGAGCCTCGCCGTTCTCTATTTCTCAATTGGCACTACAGAGTTAATACTCTTTATTCTCTAATCAGCTGATTGAATGACTGTAGCCATTTTCAGATAAATGTAAATCCAAACGAGCCGGGAGCTTGTTGCTAGTGGCCTATGAACTCAATCAATTTTAAGCACCAGTCTGGTTTATTCATTAAAGTCGTTCTGGACACAAACATTTTCTCTTGTTTGGAAAATCACACACATTTAAAGATTTGTTTCACATGGCCAAATTCAATAATGAAACGGCTGTAAAACCATCGGAAAGACATTAATTAACACTTCAGTGTCTGGTGGCTGGCATGGTTGCCCAGTGTACCTGATTTCCAGAGACAATTCTTTTGATTGAATATTTTTCCATGGATATGTTAGTCCCCGAAAAAGTTCCCAATTTGCTTTATTGACAATTTGCACAATTCCTTATCTGCGTTATTATTATTCTATATCAATGATATCAGGACTTTTTTTCGTGAAAAATTACCGGAAAGCAGTATTTAAAATGTGAAGGGATTTATACTGTATATTTTAGGTGTGGAGCTGTGACATATGAAGGCATATAAGATTTTGTGGTTTTCTGAGACAATATTATGTGTAACAATGTATCCCTGGGACATTATTGTTTGATGGGTTGCAAAGTGTTCAAGGTATTTATCTTATATTTTTGGCAACCGTGGTAGCTCCCACCAAAACTCAGTATTATAGATAAACTGCATTTAGGCTTGTGCTCAGTTGTGACTTTGTGTGCCAATGTGGCAGTCACTTCTGCTGGTCTACCTAGGGAGGTGTTGGTTACTGGTAATCTGTATAGAGACAAAGCCAAGAACACTTGGGTAGCATATTGGTCAACAGTTTCAGGTTTTGTTGCTTAGCTTATCCGGGAACTAAGTGGAGCCAAAGTGGTAAGTAGTCTTTTCTTGACATTAGGCAAATTATATCAATTTGATTTGTTTCAGGATTTCATCTGGGAACAATGTAGTTTATACAATGAACATGAATGGCTAATACTCCAAAATGGCTAGGTACTTAAACCTGAGGTTTAAAGATGAAGAAAGGTTATGCTTATTTTTGCATAGTTACATTGGTCCAGCTTGCATGTGTCATACCTGTGGGATCCTCATGGAAGGTGGAAATCACTGTAGCAGGTACCACTACTACATTGATTGCCCTTAGCTTATGGGTCCCGTGCTGAGCAGCTGCCCTGCTACTTAGTGAACACAGGAAGTATCTTGTTTGGCATGGGCACCATTCAGAGAGCACTTTGCATTTTCACAATAAATGCAAATAGTCATCTGATTGGACAAGGTAAAGATTATCATGTCACCCCCACTCCGCCTAGTCCAATCAGAGAACACTTTGCATTTATTGTGAAAATGAAAAGTGTTCTAAAAATGGCACTATTGTCAATTGGGTAACCTCCTGTGTTCACTAAGTAGCAGGGCAGGGGACCCAGATGCCAGTGGCAATCACTGTAGTAGCAGTGCCTTCTACAGTGATCTCCAGGTTCCACAGGGATTCCACAGGTATGACACATGCATACTTACATTGGTCTACACTCTACCAATGTAAATGTGCAAAAATATGCATACTTACACATACAACCCTCGCCCCCATCAACATGCCTCTGGACCTCTGTGGTTCTCTATGCAATGCAGTAAAATCATGGCTGGTGGGAGGGGTTGGCAGGGTGCTATATGTAGCTTCCTGAAAACATTGCTACACACTGCTTCAGTACTCCTCTCAAAAGCCCTCAGCCCTGATGCAAGCAGTGGGCTGTCTTTTGGAAGGAGTTATGCAAATAATAAAATGGTTGGGTGTTAGTCTGAAGTTGTAGGTTTCCTAGGCAGGCTGTATTTGCATAAAGACCGCCCCAGATAACTCCCAGATGTGATGCTGTGCCTCCTTGATCGAAAGGACTGTAATGCTATGAATGAAAGAGGAAAACCATGTACTGTATACTTCCCTAGGTGAATGCAGCATCAATCCAATGCTGCATCTGCCCCCCCCCAGCTCTGCACACCAGCTCTGTGGTATTTGATCGCTCAGTTCTCTGTGCAGAGCTGGCGGGGGGCTGATGCAGCATTGGATTGAGCAGAGACCTAGGACTGTCAGTCTCCATTCTCTGCTCTGCTCCTCCAGCTCTCACTGGAGCTCTGGGCTGTGGAGGGGAGTGAGGAGCTGGCTCAGGCTCTTGGCGGATCACTGAGAGGCTGAGCCAGGTGCTGGTCCAGGGTTATGGGTTGATCCTGACCATATAGCTGAATCTTCTCAGAGCCTAGACCAGCTCTGTGATGTCAGCTGACAGCAGACTTTAGCCCACTGTCAGCTGAAAACGGGTCACAGGAGTGCCGAACGAATGGCACTCCTGTGATACATAGAAGTACAGCCAAAAAAGCTTTAGCTATACTTCTCCTTTATGGCTGGGAAGGAAGGAGCTATATGCTTGATGTCCTCCATCCAGAAAATGAGACAGACTGTATGTGACGCGTTGAAGCTTCTAATGTACACCATGAGAAACTCACAGGGGTTGACTTACTAAAGGCAAACAAACTGTGCAGTTTGCAAGTCAGCTGCACCAGAGCTTAGTAAATGAGGTGATAAGGCTGGATTTTAGATTTCAATATAAATCTGCTGTTTACCAGTTCTTGACCTCTATAGCATAGCTTCTGTCTACAGAGCTGGGACGTGGGTGGAGATGACCTGGTGATGTCATTGCATAGTCAAGGATTTAAAGAAACCCCTCGCTGGTGCTGGCTTCTTCTACTCAACTTCCTCCAGGTGTCGAGCTGCACTGTGGCAGAATGTAAACTGAGCTGTGCTTGTTCAGCTCAGTGTACATTCCAAAGAAGACTGTGAGCAAGCAGGTAGTTTTTTTTTTGTCTGTCTCTTCCGCAATAAAGAGCCTGCTTGCTCCCAGCTTTTGAAAGCAGAAATTAAGTTACTCTTTTTTTCCAAGTTTAATTGCTTCCTGCCCACCAAGCATTACAGAATGGTGTTGGAGGCATTGGCCAAGCTAATGACTGCAGACACAGTAGGGGTGATTTACTAAAACTTGAGCATGCAAAATCTGGGGCATCTCTGCATAGAAACTAATCAGCTGTCAGGTTTTATTGTCAAAGCTGAATTGAACAAGCTGATTGGCTACCATGGACAGCTGCACCAGATTCTGAGTACTCCAATATTAGTAAATCTCCCCCACTGTGTGTTGACACTACAACTTGCACCCGTGCACAGTGGGTGACTGTGCCACTTTTCCATTGAAAGCAGTGGCCTAGTGTTATTACTCTGCTCCAAGAAAACAAAAAAGCTGTAACTGAAAAGATTTTCAGGTTAAAACTATGAAAAAGAACTTCAGATATTGAATAAAACAGGCACACTACACGACAGGGACAGTTGGGCTGGGGAAGAAAAAAGGTTAATTGATTCTAGATGTCTTCCAGCTAGGAAATGAGAAGAACTCTATCTGACATGCTGCAGCTTCGAATGCACACTGTAAGCTGCTAACAGTGTTCCATGGTACAGAAGAGGGGCCTGTACAACTGTGCAAGATTGATGGTAAAGCTGTAGTTTAGATTTAAAGAATAAGTTCACCTTTTGACAAAAAATAATAAATGCACATTTTTTGCAGGTAAAAAAAATGTGCATTTATTATTTTTTGTTGCAGGAGCCTGTAAAGCATTGCACCAGAAATCAATCACTGGTGCCATGCAGATCTCCTACTGACCTGTCAATCTATTTGCTTGCCTGTGCGGGATGTATGGGCAAGCAGATATACTGACAGGAAGAATCAATGAACTACCACAGCACTCCACAGCACCATGGTAGTTCATTGAGAACTACAAACCAACAGCTGCTAAGACTGTGGGGACTTGTAGTTCATTCATTCACAGAACTCTGTGAATGCAGCCATGCTGATTTTAAAAACTGACAGCTAGTACAGGGAACTTCTCCCTATACTGCTGTCACAGGGAGGGGGGATCTAAAAATGGGTGGAACATGTAATGTGTTCCCAAAGGTGAACTTATCCTTTAAATACCTTTTTTGTGATGTTATTTGGGCCTGGAGAAAACAGTCAAATATTATGTAGCTTTACCCAGTTTGTAGAAAATTGTATTGTTTGTGAATTATGATTACATGAATTGCCTAAACTGTGTAATTCTCAACAGATCAGACACATCTACATGCAGGTATTCAGGCGCAACAAAACTTCCTACATGAGTAATTCTTCGGGTATAATCATCTTTGCTCTAAGCTCTAGAGTCTCTGTGTGCTATAGTTTCTGGATTAGGATGGTTATGGACCTGAAGGAAGATCTTATGTTTCAAGTGAAGGCTTGCAAAGCTAATAGCTGGTTGAGAACCAATTGATTCATCTTATGTCCAGTGGGATGCACCCATACATGCAGCTGGCTCCAACATTGGCTTCTATCTCCTGAAATCGAGGAACAATTTTACAAAGCATGGGCCTGTGCCATCTGCTGGCTAAATTTAGGAAATGCAGATAAGCGCTCTTGATCATACCTGTTCTGGCATATAACAGGTCATACAAATTCTTCTTACAGTGCTGTAAGTCCCTGTTATTGCAACAGTGGTTTGTTTTACAAACTGGATTCTTTGGTACTTACTATTTAACTGACTGCTGCCTGTCCCACCTTCTGGTCAGTGAAAGGATTGTCCATCATCTGCCTTGACCTAATACCTATACAACTCTGTCTGAACATCTGTCTTGTATATTGATTATGGTACTTCTCTGCCAATAAACTTTCAGCCCAGGTTCACACTTCTGCAGTGCGGCACATGTGCAAATCACATGCGAATTCTGTGCAATGGGATTTGAGCCATACATGTTGCATGGCTCAAAATGCACTGCACCTGCACCAAAAAGGTGCAGGACCCTTTTTTTGGTCCCCACTAGAATTGGATTGCATGGGTATTCACACCCATGCGATCTGATTCTGCACATTGCACTGCGTTTTGCAAACCGATTTCAGGGTGTTGTTAACTTAACCTCCTTAGCGGTATTCCCGAGTGTAGCTCGGGGTAACATTTCAGTACCAAGAGCGGTAACGCCGAGCTACACTCGGGAATACCATGCGGCACTGCTCCGGCATGTGTTCTTCACTTACCTTACCCTGCGCTCCCACGATGTGTCCCCTGCAGCGTCCCCAGCCATCTCCTCCGGCCGATGCCGGCATCCGGCTTCTGTGTCCTGTCCCTGTGACGTCGGGACGTACGGGCGCCGCCGCCAGCGGCGGGAAATTTAAAAATTTTAAAAAATGTCATTTTTTTTTTTTTACATTTTACATAGTAAAACATTGCTGTCTCAACCAATTTCACATACATTTTGTCCCTAGTGCTTTGTCCTGTGCCCTGCCTGCATTTTGTCTGTTCTTTCTGCCTGGAAACTGAGAAACGTCCATGGCGTCCAAAAAGTGTCCCTTTAGGTCAAAAGCGGTTTAGATCAGCTAGAGAACAGTGATAGTAAATCAGAACCACTTGCAGAATTGAGTGATAATGATTCGTGGGGAAATTCATCATCAGACACTGAAAACGATTTTGCGACTGAGCTCAGCGATGTGCGAACTTGGCGCTATATTTCAAATTTCAGTGTTTTTGGTTTGATTATATTATTGAATTAAATTTTTTATTATTTTTATATTATTTTTATGATTATTTAATAAATTATAATTTATGATTTTGTGTTTCAAATTTTATCATACCCGGGATGTTTACTAGACTCTTGTTAGGACAGATTTCAGTGAGTTATTCCTAAATATTACAGGCCTACAATTAAAAAAATACATATTTCCATGCAAAAAAATGGTACCGCTTTCAGCACCAAAAATCTGAAATAATCATACCGCCAGGGAGGTTAACATACACACTCGCAGCGGTTCGCATGAACGGAGTGCAATTATGATGCGGTGCAGAATTTGCACAGATACTGGTGCGAATTCCACACCACATCAGTGTGAACCCAGGCTCAATGTGTTAGCTGTTGTCAATTGGATATCAGCCCAAACCCACAGCAGTCTCCTCAGTAGAGATGACACTTACAATGTAATCCATACGTTCAAAGAGTGCTTAACCCACTAAAATTGGATTCACCTTTAACCTTTTGGAAGTAGAAACTGGGAGTTGAAGTTCTAAAAAAAAAAAGAAGTCATTGTTGAACTAAAAAGGCAAGTGACATCCCATTTCAAGTAGGATAATATTCAAATCAAGAAGCTCCCACACACTTTTCAATAATAAAGACTAAATCTACAAATATAATTTCTTCCAGTTAACTTATGTCTTAAATCAGCTTTGACCTGAGTGGAACCTTTTTGGTTGTTCACCTCTATAAATGCGTTATTTTCTTTTATAGACTTATTGTAAATATATTTGTTGTTTTTAATTCCTATAACTTTGGAGTCCTCAGTCTTGAGAAAGACTGCAGAATGTGGGAATGCTCTAGTGAATGTTTTTTCCCTGGATTTAGAAGTCTGACACTTTCCAAGTGCATTGTTCCCTTTTCATTGTTATTTCTAAGGCTGCAAGTAGCTAAAAATAAAAATTATGTCATACAACTGTTTTAAAATAGCTACAGAAGATACAGTATATAGGTACTTCTTTTCAGAGAGTCTGCTGACTATTGCTGCTCCATCTGGCAGGGGAACAATAAGCATTGCATGTTTTTATCTTATACTCAGGAACTGTCTCATCTCCTATTTCATCATCCGAATGCAAAAAGGGTTAATTCAGGAGTGGCTCCAACACGTCTCGCAGGCTCTATAGCAAGTGTGCCGCATGTCTGACTAATCTGAAAAATCATATTTCAAGCTCTGCACAGTTTGATCATAAGGTTAATTAATCCTTTCTTGTAGTAGATTAAAATAACAGCGCCTCATACGTTGTCAGTAGGAAGGACAGAACATAAACCCATGCCCTGTGACCGTCAAAATCCATTTATACGGTCAGCATTTACCAGGATAGGAACTTGTCTTATCCTTTTGTTTGGATGCTTTTTTACCTCTGGTTGTCAGCTTGACTTCATGGAATAATATATGATGGAAAATGTGTGTTTAAAAATGGGAACAATTATGTAACTCTTTGTCAACTTGTAACTTTGTCACCATTGTCACTTATACAGTAATGTTAAGACATATAACTGTACCTGAGAATCCATTCCCAGGCTAGGTCCATCCTATGTTTTGAATATACGGCCTGAAACTAGACATCAGGGTCTGGTGGTCTTACCTATCCTATCTTATGATGAGACCAACCAAAATGTATCTACTGCTGTAGACTGAAGATGTAGATACTGTGGTCTGTCATAACTGGTCAGAAATAAGCATTTTTTTTGGCCTTCAATCACCCACCATAAAGGCCTGTAGAACGTTCCACCAGCTGGAGAGGTCAATGGGACTGCCAGTTTGGTGCTCCTGTAGCCGATGTGGTTCTCACAATTCATGCTTGTCCAGCACCACATTTCTCAGTTTTCTTTTATTTATTCTATTTTCCTCTATTACTGGAGGTTTCTAGGTCTCCCCACTCAGATAGTGTCTTACATATCAAAGAACCTTTCCTTAGACACCACTGGATTTTAGGCACAGTTTTCTACCATGCTTGCCAGCTGAAATACAAATGGTTAAAGTCAAGGCAAAAGTAGGTCAAACCTTCATCCAGTGAATTACCATTTTCATGTTATTGCAAATCCCTGCAGTAAAATGTGAATGTCATATTCTATGTAGTCAGTAGGTATTTCATTTATGGCCCAGAAATAATTCATGATTAATACAATGTTTATGTGCAAGGCTGGGAGAAGGACTATATGTATTCTGTAAAATTTGTGATGGAATCATAATGGTACAGAGCTCAGATTATACTCTATACCAAGAGACAAGGACAGATATGAGAGGGGCGTTGCACATAAAGGTAATTAGATTGAGTTTAGTATTGGATAGAGAAAACACTGGATGAAAAGGTGAAAGGCTGTATAGATGACTAGATGTGTTGGAGAGGTGGGAGGATGTATGGCAGAATGGATATGCTTGCAAGGCATAATAATCTAAGTAGAAAAAAATAATAGAGGTTAAGGTAATAGCATAGGATACAGAGGAATACAGATACATATATCACATATGATAAGAAAGGAGGAAGGAGCTGTAAGAGCAGAAGCAAAACATTAAAAGATAAGGGAAAGGGCGGCAGTACTAAGGACCAGAAATTAAACATGCCATTGACAATAAGCGATTGTTGCTCATTCATGACCATTTTGCCACTGTCAGGCAATGATCACTTTTACCTTATAGCTATTGTTCCCATTCAAGAAGGTTGACATTGGAGCTGCCCATGAGCAAAAAGTAATGTACACTCAGGTGAAACATGTACTGTATGCATGTCTTTGTAAATTTTGGTCTATCAGGACACTATTCCATGGTGGAATTATTTTCAAACTTCCAGTCACCGGTTGATGTTGATGATCAGATTTAGTCAAGAAGAATGAGATAGGAAATAGGAAAAAAGGTAAAGAATTCACATAGGGATGGGAACAAATTAAATGGGCAATAACAAAAGTGACCAAATTTACAATAGAGAATTTTGATATACATGGTCAAGCAAAGAGGTGTTATTACCATACAATCATATTAAAACTTACGAAAAAAAAACTTAATTGAAATGAGGATCGCATGTCCTAGCTCCTGTTCAACATGGGGATCATGCCATGGCAGGCTTAGCAGACCAGCTTAGACCTCCATCTACCTAGTCCCAGGCCATTCCAGCAGAATTTCACCATTCAGCCAGTTTGGATGGGAGATGTTCAGTTTGCCTCTGGAGCTCATCTCAGCGGAACAAAATTGCAACAATTCCAAAGGGACAGGGAAGGGCAAATGGTTGCTATGTAAAATGTCTGAGCTAAGCTGACTGTTCTTTCCTGAATCTGCTAAAATAAAGATAACAATACATGTAAAATTGATTTAGTGCAATCGTAATTTGATGTTTTTTGCCTTTGCATGCCACATTTCTTACCCGCATAATTGTTTGTTTCTTATGCTTCTGTTTCTATAAAGAAAATGATCTGCTTTCTTAGATTGCTTATTGCTTTATAAATTACTCTTCCTTCTCTGATTCTTTTGTCTTCTTTCTTTCCTCTTCCTATCTATCACCCCCCTGGACTATGGGCAGGGAAGGCCGCATGGTGGTGCTGTCTTTGGTGCTGGGCCTCTCCGAGCAGGACGACTTTGCCAATATTCCTGATCTACAAACCAATGGGTCTCAACAGAACCAGAATACTCAGGGTGAAAAGAGGTAGGGGGGAGCACAAATGTGCCCTCCTTATATGAAGGTTGTGTGCTAATTGTGGAAAAAACGGATATTAGGTTTGCCATAGACAGGCCAATTCTTTTGAAGATTTGATAAATATCTGACCAGTGTGTTTTGAAAATATAAGAAATATTTATGCAAATTATTTTTCAAAATGAGAGTGTCAGAACAATATAAGTATATTTTGCATTCATTTTATGCAATTGGTGCAATTTTATGGTAATTGGTCTTTTCTTTCAGTTGTTTTTAAAGTAGCAGATACCTTTTAGACTGTGATTGCTCTGTGTGATGCTGTTAGTGTTACTCAAAATTGATCATCTGTAAGGAATGATTTTCCTAACGTTGGAAAATAATTTTAAGCAATATTCACCATTTCTGTCTGTCATCAATAACTGTTTTTTTGTAGTTTGAATTCTGCAGTACTATTCACATGCATTTTAAAATCCTTAAATTGTCATCTAATCTTTTTAAAGTTTGCTTGTCTATGGCCAGCCTTACGTACCTAAACAGATGTCCATCTTGTTTATACTCCCTACATCACACTTTCTGTCACCATTACTTAAGGGCAGAGGCTTGAGTGAGTCTGTCTGTGTGTGTCTGAGTGCATTGCTGATAAACTTTACTGAACTGTATTAATAACATACTGTATATATCATAGCTAGGTTATATCCAAGTCCTATACCAATTACTGATACAGAATAATGAGCATCTGTATCCTTTCACCCCAACCACCATTACTGGAACCTCATAAATGATTTTTAATTACTTGAATAACTAGCAAGTCAATATAACAGACACACATAATTAGAGGAGAAGTGACAGGTACTGCAGACATCATATTGCGTGGGTCAGTCCCTTAAGATGTCCTACTGACTTTAGTCTGTGTGATGCATTTCATTTAACCATACCCCTAAGTAGGTTCAGGCTTTTATGTAACTGATAGAAGATAAGTTAATGATGTTTGCATTCATTAAAGGTCCAGTAAACCAAAATTACTAACTAATGTATGTGGAAGAAAATGATTAATGTATGTTTAAATGGATTCATTTATTAGAACAGTACATAATTGAGGTAGGCTTCCAGTCCAAGTGAAAGATATTACTTATATTGAACATCTTGAGCAGCAAGCTGATGCTTACTGCTCTAGAGCTCCACACCTTGTGCAATATTTCTGTATACCTTTGGTCTTTAACCACTCACCTACAGGGCACTTATACCCCCTTCCTGCCCAGGCCAATTTTCAGCTTTCAGCACTTTGAATGACAATTGCGCGGTCATGCAACATTGTACCCATATGACATTTTTATGATTTGTGTTCGTGACAGATAGAGCTTTCTTTTGGTGGTATTTAATCAACTCTGGGTTTTGTATTTTTTCTTAAACAAACCAAAAACCACTGAAAATTAGTTTTTGTTATAACATTTTGTAAATAAGTGATTTTTCTCCTTCACTGATGTGCGCTAATGAGGCTGCAGTGATGGGCACTGATAGGCTGCACTGATGAGGAGGCACTGGTAGGTGGCACCGATGGGCATTGACAGGCATCACTGATGGGCACTGAAAGGCAGCACTGATACATGGCACTGATATATGGCACTGTTAGGCGGCACTGACTGGCACTGTTAGGCGGCACTGACTGGCACTGTTAGGTGGCACTGGCAGGCACTGATAGGCGGCACTGATGCGCACTGATAGGCAGCACGAACTGGCACTGATAGGTGGCACTGATTGGCATTGATAGGTGGCACTGATGGGTGACACTGAAAGGCAGCTCAAATGGGCACTGATATGTGGCATTGATGTGCACTGGTAGGCACTGATATGTGGCATTGATGTGGCACTGATGGGCACTGACACAAGGCACTGATGGACACTGACAGGTCTCACTGCTGGGGCTACACTGATCATCAGTGCTCTGATGATCAGTGTACATGTCCCCTCCGCGGAAAGCCGATTACCGGCTCTCCTCTCCTCACGAGCTGCCAGCGTGACAGCTCGAGAGGAGAGAAATGCCGATAACCGGCATTTCCCTGTTTACATGTGATCAGCTGTGATTGGACACAGCTGATCACATGACCGAGCTGACATCTTCGGCTCTTTCCATGATCGGTGATCCGCTGCGCGCTCCCTGATATGTCGTCCTCCCAGAACAAGTGAAACAACTTGCATCCGTCATATTACTATATGGCGGGAGGGAGGTGGTTAAAGAGAACTTGTAAGGATATAAGTGTGGGAACTGCCATTTCTGACTTCTGCCAAGCTCCTGAGATATTATACTTACCATTATTTCCCTACATGATAAGGCACTGAACTGGGGCAAACCTGCATCCAGTGAAGTCAGATCTCTCAGTCCATATACTTGTTCTATTATATCACAGTGATTCACTAAATAGCAAAGCCAAAGTTCTATCATAAATAAAAAATAATAGTGAAAAAGCCCAGAAAGCAAAGAAAGATCTAACACTTACCTATCTCATTGTCAATGCTGCTAAACTCAAAGGGGTTGATTTTACTAAAGGCAAATAGACTGTGCACTTTGCAAGTGCAGTTGCACTCCTGAAGTTCAGTTGCTCCAGAGCCGAGTAAATGTGGTAAAGCTTCACTTTGCAAATAATACCCAATCACCTGCAAGAAAAAAAAAAATAGCGTTTTTGCTTGCACATGATTGAATGATGAAAATTTGCAGAGCTTCCCCTCAAAAAACTCTAAACTCTGGAGCAACTGCACTTGCAAAGTGCAAAGTCTAATTTGCCTTTAGTAATCAACCTCAGTGAAAGAAATTTGTCAAAAAGTCTTCTGTATACACCACATCCAGGATTTCTGAATGTCTGCTTCTCTTGCTGAGCTCTATGGTTTAATCCCCCACCACACACCCATCACACCCATCAAGACAGGCCCCGGGCCGCAGTTACACTGACTGGGGACAATTCATTACCAGCTTTTACACCTGGTGGAACCCATTGCCCTTTCCTGATGTCAGTTGGTCAGGAGGATACACCCTTACCGAGATTGGCCCAAGCCATTAAATTCTACCTATTTTTTTTACCATGTCCACCTTCAAAAACCTAGGACCCCAGTCTGCTGCTATGACAGAGTCAAAAACAAAACCCTGGCAAAAAAATCCCCCAAACAAACACCCTGCATCACCAACTGCCCCCCCCCCTTTCCCGAGGAAAGGCAACAAAAGAGCAAACCCGTGCAAAAAAACACAAAAGGTAAAGGGAGGGCGGGCAGGCAAGTATCTTCCTCGCTGTCAAGTACCCACTAGCAACTCCTCCCTTCTGCTAACCCCCAGCTGCCACACCCAGGACCTACACTACCCCCCTTGGTTATCCAGTGTCTGAGCTAAGCTAACTAAGGTAACTAAGGTATTTCCCTATTTTAAAAGTAAACCTTTTTCAACTGCCTAACTGTAGCCTGCACAGCAAACTCAGTCATGCAGGCCCTCCAGCTTGCACAGCAAACTCAGTCATGCAGGCCCTCCAGCTTGCACAGCAAACTCAGTCATGCAGGCCCTCCAGCTTGCACAGCAAACTCAGTCATGCAGGCCCTCCAGCTTGCACAGCAAACTCAGTCATGCAGGCCCTCCACTTATGCTAGGCATGCAGTTCCAAGCCTAATACTATATTGAGGTAGGAGCGAGTGGAAGGAACCACAGAGCACAGCAGGGTACCAGACATTCAACAAAATCAGAAATGTGGTGGATGCTGAAGATTATTTAGCAAGTTTATCTGTTAATGACAGTGTAGTTCAGCAGCACAGTAAATATGATGGGTGGGTATTTACAGTGTTCTTATCTTTACAGGCTTCATTTAATTGTTTTTTAAATAGCAATAGAATATGATTCCATCATATAACAGATGTCTTTGAGTAAAATGAGTAGTGGGCCTGACGTGGCACATGCAATGATTACTATGAGTTTTCTAAATGTAAAAGGTACGTAACCACAGTGTAGTATCAGAAAGGCAATTTGTGTAAAAAAAAAATAATTTGGATGTGGCCACTCCTTCTCAAACTTGCCATAGCTCAATTGATCTGAATTAGAAAAAATAAAAACCTCTGCTCCTAGGCTGCAATAGGAGTTCCAATTTCTCTCTATATGAGGTCTGTTAGCATAAAGGTAATAAAGTGGATGCCTAGAGACCCTAAACTTTTAGTGGTGCAAGGTCCTATAAAAAACGTGCTGCTTTACCGAAGATGGTAAAGTATAAACTGGAGTTATTTAGTGATTTCACATTTTAGGTTCTGCTTGCCTTTTCAACTGCTGTTCTTCTTTAAGTGCCTTGCGAGTGGAACAGTACTTAGCTACGTTACAGAACGATTGAAAACTGATGCCCGATCAGTTGGAGAACTGTGTACCATCGGCTTCTCTATGTACAACAGTTGAACAAATCAAGCAAACTATTGCTACCTGAGGGAACCATGATGATCTGCGTATGATTTTGACTTTTTACAATTATACATAGTAACTTGCAGCTTGATCTGCCATGAGATTTACACCATTTAGTTTAATTGTTTTATGTGGGCCAGCCACTTTCAGAATCAGTTTCTAGCCTGGCTGAAAACTGCCAAGGTAGCTTAGCCTGAATCAGTGATGTCATAATTGTTTCTGCTGCTACATCTCAAACTTCTGTCTACATAAACAGTTCTGACTATACTCGATGGGGTTGATTTTCTAAAACCGGAAAGTACAAAATCTGATGCAGCTGGGTATGATAGCCAATCAGCTTCTAACTTCAGCTTGTTCAATTAAGCTTTGACTAAAAAACTGGAAGCTGATTGGTTTCTATGCAGAGCTGCTCCAGATTTTGCACTCTCAAGTTTTGTAAATCAACCCCAATTTGTTTCCAGTAATCCAAAAGTCTATTTATAGCAGACCGATCAGTAACTTTACAAATCTGCATCAGTAAATTCCTGACATCACATAAAGTATATCATTAATGCATTATAGATAAATAACAGATTTTCAAGTGACATCCTCTTGTTTTTGGAGGGGTCGTGTAGGGAAAGCATGCAGGTAGAGACCTAGTTGTAGTTACATCCAAGACCCCAACACGACAAGAAAATATTTCTAACTGCTGAGGTACCGTACTGCGATTGTATTTTACAACAAGCTATTAAATATAGACAATAGGTCCACTATAAAGATGCTTGTGAATTGAAAGGCTTTCTAAGCTCCCGCACATCCCGCCAAGTGTCAGTAATTGCAATTCAGAGGTCAGAAGGTAGGCCTGTCCCGGCCCTGAAAAATAACATTGCAGACACCAGGACCCAGTCAGTGGGAGCTTTCTAGTTAAATTCTCTTTAGCTGGGAGGTGTGAAAAGAAAAGCAGACATGTGGCTGAAAATGCTTCTCAGAGCACTGTGTTAATTAAGTGGTCCAATTTTCACTCTGAGGTTATTTTTATTCTTCCTATACCTCACTACATATATTAACACATTTATGCTGTCATTGAACTGCAGTCTGTCACACATATCTTCCAAAATTAAAACAGATAAAAAGAATCTCAATCTGGAGTCGGCAAGGGGGAAATAAATGACGTACTTGAGTCTCGATTCCCCAACCAAATGTGGGTGTTAATTCTTCCCAGAGATTCAATATCTGCTGATGATGTTTTGACATCTCCATTAATAAGGATTCAAACACCTTGTTATATTTAGAATAGCATATGGAATTTTGAAATTTTGACCCTACTAACAATGTATTGCCTACACTTGTACAGTGTGGAATACCCAAACTGATCAAAAAAGAAAAGGTTGTCGCAAACAGAAAAGCTGACATATTATCTTTTAAACTGATTTTCTCTAATATAAACATGTATTGTGAACAGTCATTAGTCAGAATTAAAAAACAAAGACTTTTCCCTAAGTATACTTTTTCAGAGCAGACATTAATCTTACTGGACGCTATTGAACAATAAAAGCTTTTCTCATTGGAGAGACTAACAAGAAATGGGACTCATAAAGTTCATAAAAAAAGCACTAAAGGCAAACCTTTTTTTTAAATTCCCGATAAAGAACAGGTTGTAAACCTTGTCTTTTTACCATCTGTGTCCCATTGGGAAGATTTCCCTTCACGTCCTGTCCCATAGACAAAAAAATGAGAGGAAATCCATCCAAAATTGTACAATCCCTTGTTAGCCCCAGGGTGTCCAGAACTAGTGTCCCCTTTGAAAAATCTTCCCTCTGTTTCTGTGCTGTTGATAACCCAAAATCTGGGACAAATAGAGAGGGTGAATCTCCCTAACGGGGCTACAGACAACACTAAAAGACTAATCCTTCTCCATTCTATTCAAAAGTAAAGCAAAGTTTTGCTTTTAGTTATACTTTAAGGATTTTCTGCTGTAGCAAGACCAGCTATGGAGATAACTGGGCTCTGATGACTTTATTAGACATAACATTATTATCTGTGCAATGTCATTGGTTCCAGTTTTTCCCTAGTTTCTATATCTTCTTGTATGTCTTTTGTATATAGGGATGCTGACAATGACCTCTACCCACAGCTACTATCTCTGAAAAGGTCAGCCACCATATTAGTAACACATGAAGAGCTCCAATTCCTTACTGCAGGCCTCTTCCATCACTATTCAGCTTGGTGGTGGCTATACCCCTTGCTTCTCCTCCTGCGTATATACTGTGAAATTCCTTTGCTTCATTAAAGGAAGGTTAAATGGCCCACATATGAGGTGACATCATCACAATGAATGAGCATCCGCATTTCCACCACAATGTCATTATCCTGCGGGCGCTGGTGGAGAATCATCACTACTGACAAATGGAGGTTTTAGCATAAATGTATTGAAAATGTATTACATAGAAAGAGGTGATTTACAAAGGTTTCTGACAGTAACAGAATCTCCTTCAATATAGATCCTAGTAGTCACAGTTCAGGTCCCTTAGGATCCATACTTGGCCTATCCACAGATGCAACCTCTATCACCGTGTTTACATTATTGATTAGAGATTTTATTTTTATCTGTAAAATTTTAAAGCAATCTGAAACCTATTTGTTTGGATTTAGATAAAAGGAGGAAAGATTAGAACCCCCATTGGACTACAGTGCCTTGAAAAAGTGTTCATACCTGAACTTTTTCACATTTTGTCATGTTACAAAAATGTAAATGTATTTTATTGGGATTTTATGTGATAAACCAACACAAAGTGGCACATAATTGTGATGTGGAAGGAAAATGATAAATGGTTTTCAAATTTTTTTACATATAAATATAAGTGTGGCGTGCATTTGTATTCACCACCCCCCCCCTTCTCGAGTCAACACTTTATAGAACCACCTTTCGCTGCAATTACAGCTGCAAGACTTTTATGTTATGTCTCTACCAGCTTTCCACATCTAGAGAGTGAAAGAGTCCAATATAGCTTTTCAAAATAGCTCAAGCTCTGTCAGATTGGTTGGAGAGCATCTGTGAACAGCAATTTTCAAGTCTTGCCAAACATTCTCAATTGGTTTTAGATCTGGACTTTGACTTGGCCATTCTAACACATGCAGATGCTTTGATCTAAACCATTCCATTGTAGCTCTAGCTTTATGTTGAGAGTTGTTGTCCTGTTGGAAGGTGAACTTCCGCCCCAGTCTCAAGTCTTTTGCAGACTCTTAACAGGTTTTCTTCTAAGATTGCCCTGTATTTGGCTATATCCATCTTCCCATCAACTCTGTCCAGCTTCCCTATCCTGCTGAAGAAAAGCATCCTCACAGCATGATGCTGCCACCACGTTTCACGGTGGGGATTTTGTGTTCATGGTGATGTGCAGTGTTAGTTTTACACCACACATAGCGTTTTGCTTGTAGTTTAAAAAGTTCAATTTTGGTCTCATTTGACTAGAGCATTTTCTTCCACATGTTTGCCTTGTCCCCCAAATAGCCTATCACAAACTGCAAACAGAACTTCATATGGCTTTCTTTCAACAATGGTTTTCTTCTTGCCACTCTTCCATAAAGGCCAGATTTGTGGAGTACACGACTAATAGTTGTCCTGCGGACAAATTCTCCCACCTGAGCTGTGGATCTCTGCAGCTCCTCTAGAGTTACCATGGGCCTCTTTTCTGCTTCTCTGATTAATGCTCTCCTTGCCTGGCCTGTCAGTTTAGGTGGACGGCCATGTTTACAGTTGTGCCATACACTTTCCATTTTCGGATGATGGATTGAACAGTGCTCCCTGAGATGTTCAAAGCTTGAGAAATTTTTGTATGACCCAACCCTGCTTTAAACTTCTCCACAACTTTATCCCTGACCTGTCTGCTGTGTTCCTTGGCCTTCATGATGCTGTTTGTTCACTAATGTTCTCTAACAAACCTCTGATGCCTTCACAGAACACCTGTCTTAATACTGAGATTAAATTACACACAGGTGGACTATTTATTAATGAGGTGACTTCTTAAGGCAATTGGTTCCACAAGATTTTAGTCAGGGGTATCAGAGTAAAGGAGGCTGAATACAGATGGATGCCACACTTTTTGGATATTTATTTGTAAAACATTTTGAAAAGCATTTATCATTTTCCTTCCACTTCACAATTATGTTCCACTTTGTGTTGGTCTATCACACAAAATCCCAATAAAATACATTTACGTTTTTGGTTGTAACATGCCAAAATGTGAAAAATTTCAAGGGTGTGAATACTTTTGCAAGGCACTGTATGTGGGACTCTGTTAGAGAGATTCTCCCCCTACATACTGCCTTTGCGATGATGGTTTCAGTAGAGAGGAATTGAGGAAAAGTATTTCCTCAAAGGTACACAGACAAAAATAAAAAGCTGACAGGAATTTGTGTTTTCCCTGGTCTACTGAAAAATCACTTTTGACTGGACATACACTTTATAGGATTAGCTCACATTTCATAATAGCTGTTGCTTTTTAAAAAGAGCGTGGCCATGTGGGGCTCCACTCACACTTGTCGCATCACTCGTTCACAGTGTTCTGGGAAGGAATGAACTACTCACAGCTTTAGCAGCTGTTGGCTTGTAGTTCATTGAATCTTCCTGTCAGTATATCTGCTTGCCCATTCATTCCGTATGGGCAAGCAGATATACTGAAAGGTCAGCAGGAGACCTGCATGGCACCAGCAATCTGTTGAGCGCTGGTGCAATGCTTTACAGGCTCCTGCAACAAAAAATAATAAATGCACATATTTTTAACTGCAAAAAGGGTGCATTTATTATTTTTGGTCAAAAGGTGAACGTATCCTTTATATTGATCTTGTATGAAATTTATATTGAAGGGTGAAAGTTCCCTAAGCCTATAAGCATCGATGACACATTATCACTGATACGTAAAGTTATACTAAATGGCAATTGTTTTAAATAAAAGAGAGGTTGTATTTAATTGCTCTGTGCAATGATATTGCATAGAAAGGTCGCTTTCCTCCTCTTCTATCAGTTCCTTCCGCCACCTCCACCCTTCAGGTGCCTCCTGTAGTAAGTCAGGTGCTAAGGAGACACCCAGGCGTATGCAATCTGATTGGGTTCTGAGCCTGTCCATAGACATACACAGCTCCTCCAGTAAGGCAGGCCACTGCTCACTCTTCACATGAGTTTGACTGACAGCAACAGGAGCCTATGGCCTCAGTTTCTCCTGAATTAGGAAGTGCAAAGAGTGGTGCTTGAACCAGCACTGGAGTGGTAACATGGAGCCAGGTAAGTGTTTAGGGATGGGGGTAGGTAGTGGGGCGTTTTTTACCTTAATGTAGAGAATTATTAATTGTAGGTATTTATATAGCACCATCAATTTATGCAAAACTTTACACATATATATTGTGTATTTACATTATTCCCTGCCCTCAAGGAGCTTACAATCTAAGGTCTCTAACTCATATTCATACATACACATACCTGGGCCAAGTTTGACAGGAGCCAGTTAACCTACCAGCATGTCTTTGGAGTGCGGTAGGAAACCCACACGGCACAACATACAAACGTCAGGCGGGTAGTGCCATGGTTGGGATTTGAACCAATGACCTTAATGTTGCTAGGCAGAAGTGCTAACCACCGTGCTTTCCCAGAGTAATTGTTATGATAAAAATGTTAGGCTTTAGTACCACTTTAATTCATTTACACAATGCTACATGCTAGATACAGTATGGATATGAATCAAACTAGCAGGAGGAAAGTTCAAATCTAAAGTATTATTTTACAGGAGTTATAGATGCTTAGAGCAGAATTCCACCAGTTAGTGCATTAATCAGCAGTAAGTGATTCTAAACATACTTGAGATAAACGTTGGTATAAATTTAGACAAAAAAGTTAGTAAAAAAACCCCCACTAATGTAAAAAAGGCATACTTTGCAGACTACTTTCTCTTTTTCTGCCATCACTCCCCTATGTTTGTATGTTAGTTCACAATTTGTAAACTGTTTTAGCAGCTACTGTTATCTGCCTTTGGAATTCATTGCAATATATTGTGTTTTAATATGAACATCATACTGTGGGAGGTGTAATCTTTATGGTATTCTGATTTGGCTGCCAGTGATACTGCTTCCACTAAACAAATCATGCCACTTTATAGATGAAAATGTCACCAAGCATCTCCTCTGATCTTTGTTGGCTATTCATATGCTGTAAGGTTATGAGATTCATTGGCAGCTGGCCAGGATTGCTCTTACCAAAAATTCACATCTTCTTTAAATTCTGGCTCTTCCAACAAGTGTGATAGCGCTTTCTTGCAGCCTCAGAATTTTAGTTCAGATCTAAAAGAGTTAAATTCTATTTGCAGCTCCACTGCTAATTGCTTATTAATGTGCATGGTTGACCAAACCTGCTTGTAATCCTGGGAGATTTTCTGCATGAAGCGTCAAAGGATTAAGCTGAAGCTGTAACTCCTTTACTCCAATCCTTTGCCTGATTGTGGAATTTGATGCATGAGATCATGGAATCGATGTTCGTTCCTATTGCCTCATTTTCATTACCCTTACTAAGGTCACGTTGACATCTGACCTGCAGAGTGCATAGGGTTACAGTCTCTGTGTTTGGTTATATCACAAAAAGCAGTATAATCAAACCAAGATAGACATTATGCGATTCTGTCAACTCTGTGGCTACATGAGAACTGTAATATATGAAATGTATTTCTGTTTAAGATTCCATTACCAGTTTCAAATATACTGATCAAATATGCATTGTTATACTATTACTACATCACTTCTAAAATGCTTTGATATACCTTTTTAGAGCTGGCAAGCACCGTGGTAGTTTATTGAGAACAACTGCTAAGGTGATAGGGACTTGTCGTTTTCTCATTTACAAAGGACTGTGATTGAGTTACGTGGGACTATGAATGAGTGGCCGGGTGGGTGGAGCCCTGCGTGACCGCGTTTTGCAAAAAAAATTGAAGTGGGTAAGCAGGGGTCAATCCAATTATAACATGTTACATTTTACACCCTGAACTTATCCTTCAAATACATTGAAATGCAATCTAGATATGCCATAACTTTAACAAATGATAAATAGACTTACAAGCATATGTGTATCAAAAAAAGAAAGGAGGAGACCTTCACTGATGTTCTTCAGGAAGCTAAAATAGGTCTCCAGTGGTCTATGGAAATCTTTATTAACAAAACACTCCCTATTCTCCCTTTTTAACAAGACGCTTCCTATTCTTGTTGAAAGGAATAACAAAAACAGATGCAATTGCAGTGAACACAATGAATAGATGTCTCCCTACGCAACACAATGATGATATACAGAACATGGCCATTGCCTTTCTCTTTACCCTGCAGTTTATCCACTTGTCCCCACTGATTTTCCAATAAGCATAAACCACTTTGACGTTACATGTTTTGATACTTTAGGCCCAGCTATTGAAGATGTGCATGACTCAGAATATAGATAGCTATATAATGTTTCTGTGTATACTTTGAAGTTATATATTCACTCATGACATATGCAAGCTTTGCTTCTTGCATTGTAGCAACACACAGTGCTGTGCCTTATGAATCCTTCTATTTCCTGCAAATTTAGAATACAGAATCTGCCAGAATGCAAAAGTAGACTTTCTACAGTCTCTAATGACCCTTAGAGGCGGTCTTGTAAAGAGTAGATTGTGACTCCACCATGAAATCAGCTCCTGACCCCAATTCTCAAACCTCAGATCAGAGCAGCAATAGAGCCAACTGAAGTCCAAGGCTTCTCCTGGCGTTTCATATGACACAGCCAAAGGAAGACCTGGGAGGACTTCCCTCACTCTGCTGGGAGCTGCTGTATCTGTTTTCTGTGCTGTGTGGAAAGGGGAAATTAGTTAGTAACATGGTAAAATGTGCATTTTTTTACACACCTTAATTTAACAGTGTAAAGGCTGCCTAAATAGTTAAAAAAAATGAAAAACCTCCTTATCTAAAGCTTTCAATCGATATCAGGCAGGTGTTTTTTATTTCCAGTACAGCTCTGCATGTGCTTAGTACAGAGATGTGTGGTGATCACCCTCTCCTGGTCACATAAATGTAGATGGGAGCAATCAACTACAAAAAAACAATGGAAATCAAATCACTGCAAGGCTGATGTCATGTGGGCACTGCATCTGCCGATACAACACCTCATTGAATTTCCCCATAGGCCACAGGGGTGCTTTTACTGCACATATGACAGGAACACAGAGATTACTCACTAGCACTACATTGTTACATTTTATGGCAATGGATTACTTTGCTGTTTCTTGCAGCATATTAAAGGGGCTTCCAATTCAATCACTATTAACCACTAACTCAACATGGCAAACAAATGCACCTGCTTGACTTCATGTGAAGGCCCCAGCTACATGGAAGATTTTGCTGTCATGGTGCAGAACGATTTAGAATAGAACTCCAGCTTAATTTTTATTTTTTTTTTAAATTAACTAATTTTTCCCTGTGGGTTCATCTCCCTATATATACAAAAAAGTATTTACTACAACAATTTACTCCATCACAACACTTTGTCGTTCTGCCAGTTTTCTGTGACCCTGCCTGTTATGTACATGCCTCTCAAGGGCACATCATCATGCAGACTGGGCTCCCACCTCATTATGTGAGTGCCGCTCATCCTGGAAAAATGGCCACCCCTCCACTACTGCTGAAAGAAGGAGAGCTGGAAATTAATTCACAGGACTGGCAAGAAAACTTAATGATAAAAAGTATGTGTAGGGGCTTAAAAAAAACAGGAAAGGGGGAGTCAGGTGGGTGGGAAACCTGGAGCTCAACTTTAAAGCTGAACTCTGGGCACAAAACGTTTCATTTACATACATTTCTTAGTAGCCAAAAAACATATAAGTCCAATTTGTGTGCATTAAATCCCTTTGAAAACCCAGGCATTAACTTTGTAAAAGTAGCAGTGACATCATGACTGTATACACCTGTGTAGAGAGCAGAGCTCTGGGAAGGGACCGACAGGCTGCCAACAGAAAAATACAGAAGGGATAAGGACAAGACCAGTCACCTTGCACAAGGACAGAGAGCAGCAGTGACTGGTCCTTATCATAAAAAACTCCAGCACAGAGGCAAAGTTTTACACTGGATGTACAGATCTGGAAAAAATACACAAAGCTTACCAAGATTCAAGGAATAATACACAACGCTTGTAGTTAGATGATATTTGCTTGTTCGAGAATTCATCTTTAACCCCTGTTAGCACTTACATAATTTACTCAACAATGGAGTTCTATTTTTAAAATGAAATTAGTGCATCTGAGCACCACAAACCCAAAAACACTATTTAATTAATTTTAATATTCAAAGCAAACATACCCATCCACCCATGTCTCCATGCTTTATTTTGCTGAGAAATCACTTTGAAAAAACACCTCCTAGCATTTCTGGCCATGGCCATCTTGAGTAAGACCAGATGAATAATGTAGCAGTAACTTCCTGGCATCCATCTGCCCTTAGCACAGGCATGCAGGCAGGAGTGTGTGCTTAGCTGAGAAAACCCCTCCTCCCATTTCTAAGACTCTTGGGATGTATGACCTCATTTGCCTAGGCATGGAAAAAAAGGAAGCAACTGAAGAAATTAAAGAAAATGTTTAAAAACAAATAAATATGATATACTTTCCTATCTACTTACTAATGCTAGCAGCATAAGAACTAATAATAGTAAATTTTAATTGCGA